>NC_052504.1:21530600-21876599 GCF_014356525.2 Nilaparvata lugens | reverse complement strand
CTCGGTCAATTAAATGAAAATCCTAATTAAATGCTGAAAATCACCCCGAAGCCTTCTGCAACTGCAAATATTGACAACAGGGTTAACTCCTAGATGGAATTCGATAAGCGCTACTATCCAAAAATTATTTGCCAGCTTAGGAATCGAACCCGGTACCTACCTCCTAATTGCCAGTCAGGAACAAGGATAGTGTATAGCTATATACTATTCTTGAGTCAGGAATGGTTACCCTTACACTAAACTGACAATCTCTGGATATAGAAGCGCTCATTTTATACGAAGTCATAGCGTGCCAGCCTGTCTACAGATGGGAATAAATTAGAAATTGCATTTGTTCAAATGCTAATTAATGGATAATAATTATTATTGAACGAAAATCCTAATTAAATGCTGTATTTTTGGATAGTAGCGTTCATCGAATTTCCATCTAGCTGTTAACCCTGTTGTCAATATTTGCAGTAGAAGTCTTCAGGGTGATTTACAGCATTTAATTAGGATTTTCGTTTAATAATAATTATTGATTAATTATTTCTTATGAGATTCAACGATGCTTTGCTCCTCTCATCTCTCCACTTATCATTCGTCACCGAATAAACCATTTCCACAAATGCTGAAGTGGCAGGGATAGAGAGTAGATATGAAACCACTTTATACAAATTCTTGAACTCATCAGCAACACATGCACTGAAAAAATGTAGCCAATATTTAGTTAAAATCTGACAGTCTTCTCCACTCTACTAACCTAAAATGTTTTGATTATATAGAACTTTATTGAGCAAAATAAAGTATTTTTGCGTACTTTATCTTGCTCACAAAGTATAAAGTACAAGACCTACAAATAAAGTACAATACTTTATTATATAGTACGGGTGGCAACCCTAGGTCTGGCTGCAACTGTCTCCAACGTTGATGGAAAGTTACATTTTCAAGAATGATGTTCGATGATTTTGAACGGGTAGTATTATAGCCCACTAGACAGCTGATTTATGATGATTAATTCTAAAGTCTGATTTTACGGTAATATTGGCGCTCAAATGAAACTCCTTTTCCTTTTGTATTATCCTTAAAATGCAAAATTTCAAAAAACCGTATGTATACGTCGACGCGAAATTCAAAAAAGAACATACCTGTCAAATTTCATGAAAATCTATTACCGCGTTTTGCGCAACATATAAACATATAAATATTTAAACATTTAAACAAGAAATGCCAAACCGTCGACTTGAATCTTAGACCTCACTTCGCTCGGTCAATTAAACGAAAATCCTAATTAAATGCTGAAAATCACCCCGAAGCCTTCTGCAACTGCAAATATTGACAACAGGGTTAACTCCTAGATGGAAATTCGATAATCGCTACTATCCAAAAACTATTTGCCAGCCCGGAATCGAACCCGGTACCTACCTCCTAATTGCCAGTCAGGAATGGTTACCCTTACACTAAACTGACAATCTCTGGATATAGAAGCGCTCATTTTATACGAAGCCATAGCGGCCGGCCTGTCTACAGATGGTAATAAATTAGAAATAGCATTTTTTCAAATGCTATTTAATGAATAATTATTATTAAACTAAAATCCTAATTAACTTAAATGCTGTTTTTTGGATAGTAGCGCTCATCGAATTTCCATCTAGCTGTTAACCCTGTTATCAATATTTGCAGTAGAAGAAGTCTTCAGGGTGATTTACAGCATTTAATTAGGATTTTCGTTTGATAATAATTATTAATTAATTAGAATTAGAACAAATGCAATTTCTAATTTATTTCCATCTGCAAAATAATATACTTGAAAATCATTCACCAGGTGAAATAATAGGTCATATGAGAGGTAGGCACATAAAAGATTATTGAAAGGTTAAAGAAAGTGTAATAGTGGAATACACTTTTATAGTTATTGCTTTATAACTGATTGATATAATGATATAATTGATAAATCTTAATGACAGTTAAACAATTTTAGAAAGTATAGTTTTGGCCTGCTTTGCGTTTCCATATTGTAATAGAAGTCGTTACAAGATTATAAATGAAAGCAAAGCATTCAACTTGAAAATTATTTTTTCCTACAGTTACCTTGAAAAGTGACCATTCCTGCACTGATTACAGAAAGCAAAGAATCACTTTTCCGCTCTAGTGCGCAAAGTATTACTTTGCGTACTCTTAATACTTTGCGTATTATCATGCAGCCATCCCAATCAGGTGTTGACATTGTTGGCGTCTATTTTGAATGCGAATTTGTTCTATCTATATTTTTTCTGATTTTCAAATAAATAAAAATGAGAACTCATTAAATTATACATTTTGAATATTATTAATTTTTTTTCATTCATAAATTGATTGGTTGAAAAATTATTTAGAAATTAAGATTTACCTAAAATTATTCAAATTTTCAAATTAATTGGATTAATTTAATTTTTAATTTGAATAAATTATCGATTATTAATTTTCTATAATCAAGTTTAAAATAAATTAAAGTTGTTATTAATAACAAAACTATACAGACAAACATTTGATGGATTTCAGCCATCATTTTACCCATAATCAACCACTTCTCATATTCAATGGTAACTGTAGGAAAAATTTAATGTGAAATACGTGCGCAAAGTTCCTCTGCTGCACTCAAGAAACCATTCCGCCCTCGCCTACGGCTCGGGCGTAAACGTTTCTTTCGGTGCAGCAAACTGTCACTTTGCGCACTAGTTGCACAAATAACTATTTCCTACAGTTACCTTGAAAAGTGACCATTCCTGCACTGATTACAGAAAGCAAAGAATCACTTTCCGCTCTAGTGCGCAAAGTATTACTTTGCGTACTCTTAATACTTTGCGTATTATCATGCAGCCATCCCAATCAGGTGTTGACATTGTTGGCGTCTATTTTGAATGCGAATTTGTTCTATCTATATTTTTTCTGATTTTCAAATAAATAAAAATGAGAACTCATTAGATTATACATTTTGAATATTATTAATTATTCATTATTTCCAATATTTTTTTCATTCATTAATAGATTGGTTGAAAAATTATTTAGAAATTAAGATTTACCTAAAATTATTCAAATTTTCAAATTAATTGGATTAATTTAATTTTTAATTTGAATAAATTATCGATTATTAATTTTCTATAATCAAGTTTAAAATGAATTAAAGTTGTTATTAATAACAAAACTATACAGACAAACATTTGATGGATTTCAGCCATCATTTTACCCATAATCAACCACTTCTCATATTCAATGGTAACTGTAGGAAAAATTTAATGTGAAATACGTGCGCAAAGTTCCTCTGCTGCACTCAAGAAACCATCCTCGCCTACGGCTCGGGCGTAAACGTTTCTTTCGGTGCAGCAAACTGTCACTTTGCGCACTAGTTGCACAAATAAAGCTATTTTCAATTAATTACTTTTTTTTAAAATTAATAACCACGGTAGTATATAATCATACAAAAGATAGCTGATTCCGGCATATCTAATGTAATATTAATAGTTCTTTCTTGTTAAAAACGATCAATTATATTTTATTTATCAGAAAAATATATTTTTCAATGATTGAATAGCCCCTAATGGATAAATTTTCATAATTTAAATAAAATATTATTTTGGTTAATTAATTATATTCCTACATTATAAAAAATTATTTTGCAACGTTACAGAGCTAGGAAAAGATAGCGCTTTCCGCTTTGTTGAATGATAGACAAGTATTGCAAAACTATTGTTAATCAAATACTGCCATTATAACACGTGGACCTCACGATATACTTATATTATTTTATTTCAACAGTCTAGTTATTGAAAATTGTTGAATTAAAAATACTTAGTTAACACATTTGATTTTAATACAATTCTATAAATTGTGAAATCATATTTTTTAATATAAACTCTACGTATGGAGTTGAAGCCTGTTTATCCCTTCAATATTGTAATTCATACCTAATATAAAGGCACCTACCATAAAGATAATAATTTATCATATTTCAATAATCTCAATTTCACATTGAAATAAAATTATATATTTAGAAGGAAATTCAGTCAAGGCTAAAAGTTTAATTCCCTAGTTTTCTTATTATCATTTATATTAGAACTCTGATAACAATATTCATACCGTAGCAAAAGAAAATGGTCATTATTAGATTCTTCAAAAACTTGAGCCTTGATTGATTATTATGGAGGCAAATCATTTTTACTTGTTCTAACTGTGCATAAGAATGTTCCACGAAATTTCAATAAAAATTCTTTTTTAAAATCAAGGGAATAGGCTAAATTTTGGGATTCTTATATCTATCAAACCAAAAACAATTGAACTCATTTCACAGATTAGATCATTTCACCTTCAAGGGTGGAGAAATATTTTTAAGTAAACATATAAGTAAAGAAAAACTTGTATTCATTATTTTAATTTGTGAAAGAATATACAGTAATTTACAATAATTATTGAAAGGTAAAAATGTGAGAAATTCATACCTTGACGAAGTAGTTTTCATTGTAATTCCAAACGAATGTATTTCTCCTTTGTTCTTTGTGTGATTGTAGACTCAAAAACTTACTCCATTCTCCATCAGGCTGTTTCTGTTTAACATGTATGATACATCTGAGAGGCAGTACTATTTTGTCAGCAGACAAAAATCCACAATTTCTCAGTTTGGTTGCAATGTTTTTGAATGTGCTGCACTCTAAACTTGAATGGAATGAGCCAGGACAAGTTTTAGCACAAATAAGAGCAACAGAGCAGTCGTGACATCTTCGATTTGCTTCACCTCCACACGAATAGCAAATCATTGACACATAATAATCATCGCAAGGTCCGATTACCAGAGGACTTTCTTTGAAAATGACTTCTCCCTTTTTGATATCCCTCGATGCCACTAGATATCTGCAAAAACGAATAGGTATTATTGTAGGCTACTTATTCGCGTTCTTGCTGTGCCAAGAGGTGTGAAACAGTACTACTTAATTCGAGAATGAAAAAAATATTTGTATGTAATGAAAGACAGATTTTGTACCGTATAATTTATCAACTTCGATTCAAAAGCGAATATATTTGGTAACCTATATATTATAATATATGATTGATATATAAATTTTCTTAATCAAGTTTATCTTAATTTTTAATATCAAGTTCTTATTTCTAAAACAGTTTTTTCTCCAAGCAACTATTTTCTGTTTTCTCTACCTACTCTATATAAATTATATCTATATATAAATCTATCTATATATATAAATATCTATCTATATACCTATCTATATAATTTTCTTAATCAAGTTTATCTTAATTTTTAATATCAAGTTCTTATTTCTAAAACAGTTTTTTCTCCAAGCAACTATTTTCTGTTTTCTCTACCTAGTTTTGTTTTGCTTTTTAGTTTTGAGTTCTTGATGATATTATTTCTAAATCATTTGTGTCATACTTTTTGTGTAAATGAGGTTTGTTTTGGCGTTTAGCTGTAAGCCTCTTCGAGTTGTACTTTTTTCATGTAATGTATTCTCAATAAATAAATAATACTATTCTATATCTATTGATACTATTGTTTTGAAGAGTTATAGAGAATGGAAAGTTTATTTAAAAAAATGAATTGAATTGCTGCCTTTTTTCTAAAAGCCTGCCTTCACCCAATTTTTTATTTAATTGCTGCCTCTACTTGATGACTGAGAATAGAAAGGAGAACATTATAAAAAAGACAACCTATCTCGCACATGCCTCATAATAATGATAAATATGGTATATTTAGATATTATCGGGATCAAAAGTTGAGATAATTTCTTTCTCTTGTGGTATTCGCCCTTTCTTGAGACAAAATAATTAAATCAATCTACAATATTATTCAGATATATGAATGGAAGGTTGAATGAGATTTTGTGGAAGATGGAGAATATTAGTCTGCTATTTATTAATTTTCAGTTTCATTCAATACACCGTAGGCTTACATCAACCCCAACAACTTTTTCACATTCTTCAGGTTCAAAAAAGGTATTAATTGTAATCGAATTCATATGTATTTTGTTTCACATTGTTTATCAAACAAGCCTTTCATTAGGATGCATTCATTTCATGTAAACTCTGAAGATTCACTATAAAGTGTCAGCATTCCTAATAGAAATACATCAATGCTTCCCATTCAAATAATGCTGCAGTTTGAAGTGAATCTGTGAATCTCAATATTCAAATTCAAATTGTTTTATTCATAAAATATTACATATTCACAAAATATAAAAGTGTTATAAATTACATGAATAAATTCTCCCTGCCTGGATGATTTGTCCGTGTGCAGGGAGGAGTCGCAAATATCAGACAGAGGGCAAACACTAGCAATAATAAAATAAATTACAAACTATGAATAATAAATAAATTTGAAAGAATAATAAGAGAGTTATTTTGATAATAAATTTTAAAACTAAAGATAGAAAAAAAAACAATAGATAAATAAAATAAAAGTGTCAGCTCGACGGCGGTTAAAGGGCTGAGTTGGGAGTAATATAGTTTTATTAGCGTGGTACTGTGTGTAATATTTGAATGTTATTCTGTGTTCAGAACTAGAAATATTCATCTATATGGAGAATGTAGAAGAGCCTCCGCAGCATCTGAACCGATGCAGAGCAGCCACCCGGTCACTCTCCGCTTGTAGACAGCAACGCTAACCCCCTCAGTAGTTGAAATCTCGGCCGGTACATTACGGTAAAGCCAATGGGCTAAATGAAAACAGTTTCCAAGTTGAATTGAATTACTTAAACGGGGAAATTGGATATTTATATGCAATCTGTTTCTAGTGGGATAATAATGTTGAATTTCATTGAAGACAAAGTTACTTTTTTATAAAGACAAGTAAATTTTTTATAAATAATTGTTCTATATTTAAAACAGGGAATTCTTGGAAAAGTAAATGTGTTGGATATCTATGATTTTTGGCCAATAGTGTTTTAATAAGTGCTCTCTGTGAGACCGCAACAGGACGCAGGACACCCAAGGAGGCACCGCCCCACGCCAAGATGCCATAGTCAAGCAATGTCTGCACATATGCATAGTAGACAGAACGACAGTGTCTAGGACTCAGGAACCATCCCAGCTGTGCAAAAGCATAATTCATTTTACGCAACCTCTGCCTGAGGTACTGCACATGGGCCACCCAACTCAACTTGTGGTCGAATATTATGCCAAGATATTTGTGAGTTAAGACTTGTTCTATCTCAGGACAGTTACAGTCATTGGAGAATGGGTCACCACATGAATGCATCCTGAGCACCCTGGGCCCGGGGCTATTAAGGTGCGTACAGACTTTCGCTCTGCTCCGCAACCGAACGTCACTCCAGCAGAGCGATTGATGATCGACCGGGGAGCAACAGTGGTTCGACCGGGGAACGCGAGAAGATCTAACATCTTCCATAACGTTCATGAGGGTGCGTGGGCGGTGCGACTGTGGTTTGATGGTAGTACGAGGGCGGTACGAGGGAGGAGCGTGCTCGGTGCTGGTTGGAAGCGCGAATATGTGTACGCAGCTTAACGAAGGGATATAGGTAGACACTTGGATTTCGAAATATTAATTGACAACACATTGTTGTCAAACCAATTTTTTAGTTTAACGAGATCAGAGGAAGCATTATTGAATGTTTCAGTCCATGTGCAGCCTGTAGACACAAGTGCCGTGTCATCGGCAAAGAGGAATAATTGACCATGTAGGTGCAACCTGGATATGTTATTGATGTAAATGAGGAAAAGTAGGGGGCCCAAGGTACTCCCCTGCACCACTCCATAATCAACTGCAATAGAATCACTGTCTGTGCCATTTAATGATATTCTCTGTGTTCTATCTTCAAAGTAGGTAGCTTCTAAACCATCTTAAGGTGAGATTCTTGAAGCCAATTGCTTCAAGTTTTGCAAAAAGTATATTCCTATCTATTGAATCAAAGGCCTTGGCTAAATCCAGAAAATAAATTAAAACTTGTTTATTGCTAGATTGTTACATAGTTGTCTAGATTGTAATATAGTTGTTACATTCTTCAATCAACTTCAAACTGTTTTTAAACAGTACCAAAAAAAGATCAACACTATTTTCATAACAAATAATGAATATTCATGGTTGTTATTTTCATAAAAAACAAACTTACCTTCCAAACTTGTTGCTACTCGAGACAAGATAAGGCTTGCAGTTCATTTTGTGAGTCTTTTGTCAGTCTTCCATGTGCAGTAGGTAGGCCCTACTGAGTTTTGCAGAAAGGACGTCATCCACAAAACATCACGAATTATTATGTTGAGCTATTCTCTTGCATTGCACTCATTTTTCTTCGTGTGTTCAGCCGTTTTTCAATAAGACCACATTCGTTAGAGAAGAATCTACCCAAGTGTATCTACCAAGAAAGTAAAATAGAAAACAAATTTATGCTTAGGCTCATCTCACACCTGCGCGACTCAAGTCGAGAAGAGACTGCGACTCTAGCTTCTTTTCGAAGAGACTAGAGTCGCAGTCTCTTCTTGACGCAGCATGTGTTTTCAAATGGTGACGCCGCGGAGACTAGAATCGACTCGACTGGTCTGAGTGTGTCACCATTTGAAAACAAATGCTGCGTCGAGAAAAAAGTAGAGTCGCAGTCTCTTCTCGACTTGAGTCGCGTAAGTGTGAGTTGAGCCTAAGAGATTTATTCAAAGATTCTAGAAAATTCTTCTATCTTGAAGTTCAGAAAATACTATAAACACTTTACATTATTAGGGAAATGATAGAATACAAATAATAGATAATGATAAAATAGGTGGTTTATTTTGAAAATCAAACTATTGTTTCAATGCTCAATACATCATATTTCGTGTTTGATTATAAACTAAGTCATTTTGGAGAAATTACAAATTTATGTTTAGTCGCAGGCATTTGCTCTGTGCAACAGAACTGCCACCAGCGAATTACACATCTATTTTATGTTATCATTATCTATCTCATCCATTACCTTAATATGGATAATGTATGTTTCAAATGTAGACATTACATATTTGTGTGTGTATTTCACTGTTTATTTATTAATATTTATTTTGTAGATCAAGACTATTTTTAACTCTGTTCCATCCTAAAATACGATGTAGCATTATTATACTTACAAGCAGTGATATAAAAAGCCTTTTATTCTACCTACCGATACACGTACCGTAACCAATACATAAGAATCGAAATTTCAAAGAGCACTCTATGATTTTTATGAATAATAATTATAATAATAGGAGGTTCTTAAAGGAGTAGTGATTATTATTGAACATAGATGATGATTATGCAAGAAATAATATAATAATGATAATGTTAAGAACAAAATAATGATAATGCATATAGTCCAGTCAACAAAAGATTATAAAGGGAAAAGTTTGGGACACAATTTTCAACTCCATAGATCTTTTAAGGATAGTAAGAGGATTAAAATATCAAAAGTCCTCACCCCTACCACCTCTGCTAAAGGGGTGGGGGTGGTTTGAAAGTACCATTTTATCATTTTTCATATGTAGGGAACTAAGCATCTTATGAACATTTATACTCTGTGCAAAATTGAAGCTTACAAAATTACCAACAAGTTTTGACCTTTACGTTTTTCCAAATCTCTTATAGTTTCTGAGATATCAGCTCTTGAAGGTGAGACATTTTTTGAAAAAACACTTCTGCCTCAAATTTTTTCATCTTTTCGGCCTTATAATTGTTGAACGATTGGTGAAAAAAATCCGTGCTGATTATGAGCTGAAGGAGCATAAAATTAACTTCAATCTGATGTATATTTCCACCATTTTACGCATTTCCCTACGACTGTTGCAGCAGTTTTAGTGTTGAGAGTGAAATTTTCTGTTCAGCAACAATAGATGAGTTGACAATGGAATTTGGAGGGAATGTTTGGAACACAATTTTCGACTTTGCAGCTTTTTTGAGACTAGTTTGGAGGTGAGCATATAAAAAATCCCAACCCCCTACATCATGTGCTGAAGGGATGAGGGTGGTTTGAAAGTTCCATTTTCCACTTATTATTACATGCTTATATCTTGAAAACAATGTGTTCCATTGACATAGTCAACTACATGAAAATGAAGCTCAATAAATTTCCTACAAGTTTTGTTGGTAGAGGTTTTCGATAAATCCAATACTTCTCGAGATATTTATGTTCTAAAGTGATGCATTTTCGAAAAACCTGTTTTTCTTCCATTTTTTTGCTCTTTCAAGTCTTATAACTTTTCAACAATTGATGAAACAAGAATGTGCTAATTTCGAAATGTAGAGCATTAAATTATTTATCATTTCATGTATAATTTGACTATTTCAGGCATTCTCGTATGGGAATGTTGCAGCAGTTTTAGCAGTTGGAAACTAGTTTTTATATGACGAGAGGTAATTCAAAAACGTATCTTCATGATATTGATGGCGATCAATAAGCACCATTATTTCAATAAATACAGAGGGGTTTTAATCATATATTGCTCAAAAATATTCTGATTAATTAACATACTATAATAAATTTTCCAACGATTTGAAAATTTTTATAAGCATCTGAAACAAAAGATCTTCTTATTGCAGGATATGAACTCTCTAAATTATTATACTCATTAATATGATCAGATAACAGAGGAGTTTTATATAGTATTGTGGGTATACATTATAGTTCAATTTCTTGAAAAATGTATTTTAGGACCAATTATATATTATCAAAATTCTGTTTATCCTAACTTGAGTTGTTATTCAATATTTTGGAAAGAAAAGCTACATAAAATTTAATTTACGGTACTGAAGTAAACTAGAAGCCAATCAGAGATAGCTTGCTATCAGCCTATGATTGACTACCTACTGATACTATAGTGAGATCCACGTTATAATGGCAGTGTTTGATTAGTAATGGTATTTCCATCCTTGTCTATCATTCAACAAAGCGTATAGCGCTATCTCCTTCTCGCTTTACTCTGTTGCAAGATCGTCTTTTAACAATGTAGAATAAACAATCAATTAAAATATTTCATCTCAATTATAAAAATTCATTATGAAATTATTGAAAAATATAATTTATTGCTCAATAAAATATAATTGGTTATTTTAAAAAAGAATGAACAGTTAATATTACATCAATAGACCTGTATCTGCTGCCGTCTATAGAAGGCATTGATAAGACTGAGGATCGGCAACGTTGTTCTCCTATCTTTCTCCACTGCCATTATAACATGGATCTCACTAAAATAGTCGAATCCCTCTCAAACGCATGGATTTCAGATCATATCATCATATCTCATCTGAATACTCTCTCACTCACAAGGTTTTATTGTGTGGACATCATTAAAAAAAGATTGGATACATCAACAATCAATTATAAAGCCATTAAGAAGTTGAAGTTATCCAAGCACATGTTAACTGTCTTGATGAGTTCTACGATAGTAACTGCAAATAAAGATTTTCAAGTCAATTAGCTATAATGGTCCCACATTAAGAGCAGTGTAGTTCCCAGTGATCTCAAACTAATGTTCCAAATCACTTTTGTGAATGGAGATTCCACAGTAAGTTACCGTAATATATCTAGAGTAGCTTGTCTGCCATCTGCCACAATACAGTGATGGAAGATGGAATAGAGCCAGATCTGTTTCTTTTTTCGTTTCATGCACTCCGAAGTTTTGCACCATGCAAATTATTGTATTAAATTGATATATTTAAACTGGAAAAAACATGACCAGCCGAATTCTAATAGGCCTACATTTTACAGTACCTATAAAGTATCCTATATAGTTCAAATCAATAACTATAATACAAAATACTATTTTGAATCAAAATTAGCTTTTAAAATGCCTACTTCTTGTAAAAAAAAGTCTGGAGTTCTTTCACAGTGAGTAAATTTTGTATAATAACTTAGTTGTAGACAAATTTCCTATTATATGACAATCGCACCGGTACTATTATAAAAATATAAATTTCAGATAATTATTTACTGTACCTATATTTGGTTTATAAGTTACCATTTAACATAATATTTTTTATCTGAAATTAGGCACAAGCACTAGTTCAATTAAACTATTCACATAATTAGGCTATTATCATTCTTTGTAGTCTAATAATATTATGAACAATTGTATCCAAAATTAAGGTGTGTTGATCACTTACATTGTGGTGGTGTCAATAGTTCCAGCACATTGGCTTTCAACAATTTTAATAATTAAATAATATGTATCGACGGTGGATTGATGAAACTACACTGTCCAAGTCCTTATATGACGTTAAAATACCAATAGAAAACAAGTAAAATAGCGACAATCGAACTATTGTATTGCAGCTGAGAAAAGACTGTAGGACTACTATCTACTATTTCTGTACCTTGTGAGAAAGGATAATTATAGCACAGTGACTTGAGACAGTCTGGGATACACTTCTGAGATGTAATGTAAAAACTTCCAATGTTGGCAGACAGCCGCATTTTGGGTATTTATTTTTTTCTGATTTTTTTACATTTACTGGCAAAAAAAAAGATTTTTTAATTCATGTCCACTTTTTCGAAATAATTATCCAGTAGTAAATTTAGTGTCCACAAGCATGACTATTTTGGGCCTAGATACAATAGAATAACGTATGCTTCTTTTTTACTGGGGTAAGTTGATAAATATTGTTCTTCAAGAGTGTTCAACCTAGCTTGAACTGCTGGTCACTAAACTAATAAGTAGATTTTACAACAGTAGCCTATTAACATCTTAAATGTCAAGCTATTGATTAATGTCACGAGAACCAATCAGAAAAGGCTTCTTTTCAAAAAAGTATTTTCTGATTGGTCCTCATGAGTTTTATCACGATTAAAATTTAACCGACTTTTAAAGTACTGAAAGTTTAATTTTTAAAATAGCAAGTGACTATTTTCTGTTTTCACATCATAAACCTACGGCAATCTCTGAGTTTACTCAGACCGTATTACACTACTATCCAGTGAATGAAGTTTCCTAGAGATTGATAATGGTTCAACAGCCTGGACTTAATTAGTTGCTCATTACTTTATGGAAAATAAGCGAATGTGACAAGTCTTTCTCAATCAAGAGAATATTCAAGCTATTCATCTGCTCCGTCACTTGCAAAAGAAAATTTTCAACTACATATGTGAGGTTTTGTAAAATTTATTAACTCACAAATCTCACATAGGTCGTTGAACATTTTCATAGAAATAAAGACCCAACAGATTTACTGTAAATGGTATCACATCTTTGCAGCATATAGATACTTTTAAGCCAGATTATTATACTTTTATATTTAGAAATCAATCATTAATGAATAAATTGAAAAGTGGATTCAATTGCCAATCAGAGATCAGACACGGAAAATAAAAACAGATTTCCCATTATGAAGTTTATTAGAAACCAATGATAAAAGTAGCATAAAAACCATAAAAAGTTTATATAATCGAGTCATATTAACATTGATTCTAAAAATATTTCACAAAAATTCAATTTATAAAACAGTTACAGTTATTAAAATCATTGGTAACGAACCAGTGAAGCCATAACATTAGCACCATTGTACTGTACAAATACATTTCATCGACTCAACACTTGATTACCCTGTAAAAGATAAGATTTTAATGATAATTTCTATAGTCTCTGCAAACCGTGGATTGCAGCATTGCTCTTATGGAGTATGAAGATTCCATCGAATCCAGAGAGCATGTGAGCTAGGTAATTCTGTGAGAAAGAGAGAGCGTAGGCCTTTTTTATAGAATCAACACAAAAACGACAGTTTAACAGTGTGCTCCCATTTTTATATAGAAATAATATTGGTCATATAATAGCTCCGTGCTGCAAACTGAGATTTGCACGGACTATATTATTAATATAAATTTGTACTTCAAAAACAACTCCTCTCTAAAATCTTTAAATTTCCTCCCTGCACACGGACAAATCATCCACGCAGGGAGTATATTCATTACATTATTGTTACACTATTATTTTGTAAATATGCTTTTGATGAATAAATAAATTTAAGTTTGAACATTTGAACTGCCACTAAAACTGTCAAAATTATGATTTATGAATCACGTGCTTAGCTTCAAGAGCCGAGCCATATCAATGAAGCCAGATCCAAGTTCAATTAACAGACAAATTCTTAGCGAAATAAACTTAATTGTAACATGGAGATTATTGTAAGTTAAGAGTTCAATTAATAATACATTTTCACACTCGACTGACTTTCTAGAAATTAGAACTGTCACATGAGACAGTATATTAATTGATGTGACAAATTCTTAGCTAAATAACCTTAATTGTAACATGAAGATTATTGTAAGTTAAGAGTTCAAATAATAATACATTTTCACACTTGACTGACTTTCTAGAAATTAGAACTGTCACATGAAACAGTCGAGTGTGAAATTATTTTTATGTATTACATAATGAGATCGATATATTTTTTTATGAATAAAAAATATTCTGAGGAAATTAAAAAAAGGTATTTTACAAAGTCTTCATCTTTTGTAATAATTTTAAAATTATCAAATTCAAATTTATTACCAGAGAATACATAAAATGTATTTACATTCTAAACAGAGATGTTGACAAATGTCTGGGATTGGTTGGTGAAATAAAATTAAAAATAAACATCTACCTAAAAGTTAAAGTTGAAAACGTTATACAATTCCGGTTGTTTAATATAAGATTAGACAAATATAAAAGAATAAAGTGAATAAAAATTAAAATGATAGACATAAACATATTTTTGAAAAATAAAAATTAATTTCAATATAAAGACATTATTGACCGAAAGAAGTGAGGTCTAAGATTCAAGTCGACGGTTTGGCATTTCTATTACAGTTTAAATGTTTATATGTTGCGCATTTACGTCGAAACGCGGCGTAAAATAATAGATTTTCATGAAATTTGATATGTATGTTCCTTTTTAAATTGCGCGTCGTCGTATATACAAGGATTTTGGAAATTTTGCATTTCAAGGATAATAGGGGTATTCACAATGTTGTTTTAGCCAGCTAAAGTGCTATTTGATAACTCTGGATTGTGAACGCCCCATCTAAACCCATCTGCTATTAGCTAACTGCAGTAGTGATCCAAGCGGATAATTTGTGTAACTTAAAGTTAGTTTGAAAAAGTAAGATTATAAAAATATGGCTGCCGTTTCAACAGAAAAAGCTAGAGTTAGCGGACTCAAACCTGCGCTATCTGCTACCTCGATCGTCTGTTAATTTTTTTCTAACGCACCACTATAGCATTGAGTTAACACAGACTTAGCAAATAGCTGGAGATAGCGAATACCGCGACTTAGCCAGCTAACTCCAACATTGTGAATACCCCTAGTATAAAAGAAAAAAGAAGCCTCCTTCATACGCCAATATTAGAGTAAAAATCAGACTATAGAATTATTCATCATAAATCAGCTGTCGAGTGGATTATAAAACGCATGCCATGACGCATGCAATTCAATATCTCAATGTAACTTGGTAAAAAATCAGCAGCTGTGTAGCCTATAAATTGCATGCCTCATTGAATGCAATTTTTATGCACTATTAAATAGGATGCAAATAACTTATAACAGCTTGTCTGGGCGCCTAGATGTCTTCTGGTTTTCTCGCGCTAAATTCCGGAAAGCGTTATATGATAATTAAATTTTGTGTAAGCATGATCTGATCAAATAAATAGTTTGGTGTATCAGTGTGGATGTGCATATGGTTTGGGACGTCGTTCAGTTATAAATGTTATTTACTCTATTGATAAAATTCTTGTTCATTATTTGTTATTATATTCTTTAATTTCTATAAATTTTGAATTCCTAATTTGTTTTATTTTCACTTTTTTCATAAGTATTTGAAATCTTTGTATTTTTCATTTTTGAATTAGGTGGTATTTTTGTTGTTTGTATTATTTTATTATTGCATAAGTTCGTATTATTTTTATCATTATTTTTCTTTTTTCATTTGTATCTGTACAATTTTTATTGTTGAGGAGACATATTTGGGGAAACCCGTTGTCTCAATTGTGAATAAATAAATAAATGAACTATTGATTGCGTGCAATAACGCATGCAATTAATAACTAAAATAACATAGTATTGTCTCTCGAACTTTCTCTGCGAGGTTTTATTTTGTATCGATTTAAGTATATTCAATATGGAACTATAACAGCCTCTCCAATCACCCCCCCCCCCATATGCTTATCATATACCGTACCGTACCCAAAGCAATTATGTCATAACTAGCAATGCTATGGAAGAAATCATAGTATGATACGAATATAATGAGAATTTTGGTAGTTCTTCAAAAATCGAAGATTTTTTCTAGTGATGGTAGACATCAATCTTGTAAATTTACGAAGTATATTGTAAACTGTATACTTGAATTTATTTAATATGTATTTTCCATTTTTCATATTGTAATATATCTCAATTATATACCAATTTGGCTTTCAGACAAAGAATAAAATGATTTTATGCTTTGTGAAAAATTATGTGTCAGATGGATAACTTTTTCAAAAATTTCAGCCAAATTTTATGACTGAAATCGGTCTACAATTTATTATTATTGTATAACTACAACAAATTGATGGCTAAATTTAAGCACTGGAATGATTTCGCTCTCTTCAGCAAATCTACAATGATTAGAATATTCAGCTAAAGATTACATAAATTCATGAATGAAGTATTTTAACTGAATTCCAAAGGATTGTGAGATTTGTAACTTATTCTCAACCACCCAACACATTTATTCCAGTTCTTTGAAGCACTAACTATTTTTTCCCCAGTTATTTCAAGTGCAATTTTTTCCTAATTTAAATACCTGTCATTGATATATTATGGCACATTATCTAATTTATTAGGATTGTGATATTTGGAGCTTATTCTCAATTACACCCAACACATTTATTTCAGTTCTTTGAAGCACTATTTTCCCCAGTTATTTCAAGTACAATTTTTTCCTAATTTAAATACCTGTCATTGATATTTTAAGGCACATTATTTAATGTTTGGATGTAAACAAATCAAACTAAGTTATGTCCTTTCGAGTGGCAAGATGAAACAATGTTTAAGAATAGAATTGCATTGGTATGTTGGGCTAAGAGAATATAAACATGAATATCAAACATAGACTTCATAGAACATGAATAGAAACATAAATATCAACACATACTATTGTACGGAACCTCAAATAATTTAACAGAAGAATATTATTCTTCTAATAGTGGGAAATTACAACTAAAAAAAAAGTAAATTCGTATGGCTATGTTGGTGGGGAGTCCCTTGCGGGAAGGTCCCACCGCCTGAATATATAATTTGAGCCGTCAATGGGCCTTACGACTGTCATACTTCAGCCGGGACCGACAGTTTAACGTGCCCATCCGATAACACGGGAGTGATCTGGTTAAAAAACTTTCGGTTGTGAGTGGGTTCGAACCCGGGATCTCTATGCCGCTACGCAAGCTCTCTATCCACTAGACCACGGATCACTCCAAATTACAACTACCTACCATATATGTAAATGTTTATTAGTTGATTATAAATTTCCGTACACTAATATTTTACACATTATTTGAAATCTATACTACTACTACTATACTACATACTAAAATATATAGAATTTTGAAATTATGTTTTTCTAATTTATATTTTGAATTATACTAAAGTACAGTATTCAAAGTATAAATAACTTTTCTTTCTCAACAAAATATTTATTAATATCATCCATTCATGAGTTTGTGAGGCACTTTTTTATGTTTGATTGAAAATGTAATTCAATAACAATGTGTAGGCCTTTATTATAATTTATATTTTATTATAATAAGAATATGTTCTAGAATTCTAATTCAAGTTTATTGGATAAACTTTTACACATTTTACACTTTCCAATAATACAAGACAAGAAAGATGAAAAACGTTCATAGCCACAAAAGTGGGATATTTATTGGATCTATTGTCAGCAAAATAAGTATATTTCACTTGGTGATTATTGTTTTTCAAAATTAAATTTCAATTTTAATAAATTATCTGGTAATATTTTCTGATTTCAAACTTACACTTGGGGAAAAAAGATTAGACATAGTGTATTATGATGATGAAGATGATATAATTACAGTTTTTATTTTCAAAGGTCGCCAGTACATAGTGATTGCTATTTTTCCAATACAAATATAACTTTCAAACATATAACATATCAATAATTATTTCTTGTGTATTGCTTGTTTGTTCACTTAGAAGATTCAGTCTTTTGGAAAGCGTTGGTTTACGATACAGTTTATAATTGTCTAATATTGGAAGGTTTCTAATAATAACCGAAGTTCATGGACTATTCCTCATGTTTGGCGATTTTCAACATCGACCGAACTTCCTCAATCACTGTGGGACATTCAACATATTTTCATAACCATTTCTGTAAACGAAATTTGTAAAATAAATTGTTTTAAGACAGCATAAAGTTTTTTTATATAACATAGAATCCTATAACCTTTACTTGGGATTATGCTGTATACTTGTAAGAAAACTTTTGACTAATTAACATTAGCTTACAATCATGACAGTCAAGTTTCAAGAAGAGTTAAGATTGGCTTTGCAATAATTAATAGATTTGTCTTTTCCTATTCAGTTGGAAAACAGCAAGGAGCTGAGTGAATTATAATCCTTGATCAGACGATTTTTTTATCACAGTGAGTATACCAACTGCACTATCATCCTCTTCAACAGTGATGAATGATACCAGCTTGATATCACAGTTCTGATTATTGGGCCGAATAAGGATTACATCATCAACGACAGAATTAGTTGCATTTTGTCTGAACATGGTTGCATTGCCATTGTTCAGATGTAATCCTGTAATATTTGCCAACAGATTCCAGTAGTCGTCGTCACATGTAGCCGCCTCACAATCATAATGTAGCAATCGCCGAAATTGGTCTCCAAGCAGGGCGGCTCACAGGTGACGGGCTGACTGTTGCCTGCATCTTCTTCATAGTACTGTTGCATATCGTCGACGTAGGCCAGCAGGTGGTAAGTTGCCCTCTGCAGCAGGCAGCGAGGAATGTCACTCTCGTGTGCGAAGCCGAAGCCACGGTTGAACTGCACCTCGTCAAAATTGTCGCAGCTCGACTCGGCTGTGTCTCGAGCCAGCTCGTACTCGTCTGTCAAGTTGTCCCACTTGGTTGACACGCATTCGCAAACAAATCTAGCTTTCTGCAGAAAGTCAACAGTGAAGTTGTCCTCGTAGTTCGAATTGAATGTGAAAATCAGAGCGAATATGCTCTTCATTATTGAGCCATCCTCGTCATCCACATTGCACTGGTCTATTACCTTCTGTACTACCAAACAGAGTTGCCTAGCAATATCTGGCTTCGTGTGAACAATTTCCCTATGAACAGGGTCGATGAAGATAGATTCGGCATCAGTTGCATTATTAATTTCCAGGAGTTTGTTGACAGCAGCAATGACAGGCTCTTTGAACTTGAGCCACAGAGTCCTACTCACTCCGGTCATCTCGATCATGAATTCAGGCCAACTCATTTTTCCAGATGACACATCGCGCACATGCCTCAGAAGCGTTGCAGAAATTCTATCAATCTCATTCAGGTCTACTTTGGGCATATATTTGTTTTGGCCGATCAGTTTCATCAATAGTCTATAGTTCCTATCATTTCTGACATCAATAAGTGTGTCTACTATGCCGAATTCTCTGATTTTGGTGAAACACATCCCTTTGGGATCGCCCGTTGCAACAGTCCCAATCAACCAATGAGCAATCTCAGTTGTTATCAACGCATTTATAAAGAAATAGCAAGCATCAATGAATTGGAGAATATCAATCCTCTCCAGAGTTCCTTCTCTGTACTTGATAACAGCATTGACTAATGAATTGATTATAGTCACTCCACTAACTGCTAATGACGAAAAGTTAACGAACCGTAGAAATGCTGATTCAGCTTCAATGATTGCTTCTCCTGCCTTGAAGAAGGATCTGGCTTTTCCTATGAATCTGCCACCGGTTGCAGCCGCGCCCAAGCTAGAAGTTGCTAAGCCAAGCCACAGACCTCTCGCCTTGGCATTCTTCAAACTGAGACTCTCCTCATGCTTTCCGCAATCGACCAGCTTGGCAATGCTCCTGCCCGCATCGTAGACGCCTGAGGCGACGATCGCTGCACCGGCGCCCAGACTCAGAGGGACGGCGAACGCCGCAGCTGCGGGGGCCAGGCACGCCAACGACGCACCAGTCGCCGCTACTCCCAAAACCGTACTCGTGTTGTCAAGACAATTCAGAACTTTTTTGCCCAAACGACACGAAGGCGATTCAACATAACTCAGTTCAACTCTTCCTTTGAACTCTGAGTAAATTCCATTTTTGGGGACGCACATGTCACATTGCGGTAATGTATTTTCTTCCAAGAAATCTTGCCAATCTTTGTAATTTCGACCGTTTGAATCCATGAAGTAATAATTATCAATGTTGGCATCAGTCAGAGGACCTTGCAAGATACGAAACACAACACTTATACCTTCATATTTCTTACTATCCTTACAACGAAGATGTATATATACAAATGCTATAAATGTATCATTGGAGTTGGTATTTTTTGTGAGAATATGATTTACCAATTTCTCTATCTTTTCATTTTTTTCTTTTGTGTAGGTCAACTCTTGGTTTCCATTTGTGAATTCAGTGGGTGCACCATAAAGTGAGAAACCAATTTTCTTATGAAGAAGTTGATTGGGAACTTCATCGTAGAACCTCTTTCCAATGACATTGCACATACCTTGTTGATAGCGTCTTCCCCGCAATCTCCATGCCTTGTGAGGAGGGATTGCATTCAATATTGCTTCCTGTTTAACATACACATGAAAATTAAAATAAATTGGCTCAGAAAAAAAATAAAAGCATATTCATTCAATAATTCAGAGGTTAAAATATAGAATTTTAATAGATTGCTTGGAAACAAGAGATGAATATATACCACTCTACAGTTAGTCCAGTCAATATAAACATAAAAAAGGGGGTGTGCTTGCAATTGATATTGTAGTTCTGATTTTTTATATATTGTTTGTATACATGAGAGAAGTCCAGAATTAATTTTTTCATGCAATTTCCTTGTGCTAGATACAGAGTGAACCGAAAACATCGTATTTTGGGCTCATTTTCCAGTTTTCAGCTATTTCCGCCAAATCCAGTATCGCACAGAAAAATTCATTCCCGACTTATTTTAAGATTAGCCTATAAAATTCTGAGTAAATTAGATCATTCGGAACTCTCTATCTCTGATGATTCTTATGATTTTCAGAAATTAGTAACATTCTAAGAAAATATCAATTATGATCAATTTTAGTTTTTGATCAACAATATCTTCCGATTATTAGAATTTGAATGAATAATTCAAGATCCCGCTTGCTTAATTTCGTGCTCTACAATCTGAGACCAGGTAGAGCGCTCTATCTCATATAAATTTCCAGGTACACCTGACAACAATGCTCCTTGTATTTCGAAAGCTTAGCTTCAAGTATCTTTAGCTTCAAGTATCAACACCAATTACATTGTCCTCACATTGAGATTTCGCACAATGATATAAGTTCAAATGCTTATGTTCTATGAGCATCACCCGTTAGATGCACTTCATTTAAGTATTTCCTAGTGGAGAGGCGCGCATAAGAACACCTCAAGGATCAAAAATCAAACACTCATAACTTTTGTCACAATAATCGGATCTCAGCGTACTACAGCTCGCTTGGCCATGCACGATCTCACATGTCCTTGCACATAAGTGCATCCAATATGATCAAGGCTTCAAACACATCTCTAATTAAAATGAATAGTTTCGCAAGGATATATGTTATTTTAATTTTATTGATTTGAGATTGAAGGTTAACTTCCGCAAGAAGCTATGGAGAGAGGTGTCAGACATTCTCCATGACTGCTCACTATGTACGCATAATTCTATCATGGTCGTTCTGCAGCCCGAGACAAGAGACGTTCCTGAACGCACGATAAAGCTATGTCACCTCACTGAGTCTCCTCAGTCCGCCAAAAGTACAATACTTCAATGTGTATTTGCACCAAGTTTCTCCTTCGCCTATTATTATCTCTGTCACTCGTCTTCATCGCTTCTCACGGAAGTCTACCTTTAGACTATAAAATAGTAGATGACATACCCAGAGCATAGTTATAGTAAAATTATTTCAGAAATAATAATTATTCAACATTACTGAAACATTACTGTATAGTGACAGTCTTTTGTAATTACTTAATTCTTTACAATAAGCACATCATTAAAATGATCGGGAGAGTAAAAATAAGATTGGTTTGTTTTGAATGGATAGAATGAAATTATACATGGAAAATCAATAAAAGTAAATTTCCTTGACGGTTTTTGCAAAAAAATGTATTTCATTTGAATTTTTGTCACGTAATGGTTTTTCATCCGCTGCCTTTCTCCCATGCAAATCAAATTTATGACAAAAATAATATTGACCTTCAAGCAAGTTTGAGATTGTGATGAAAATTAGGCACGTAAGCTTTGCTAAATTAAGTTTAGTGCTGAAAATTGGGTCAGCCATCCGTATGAGATCATCTTATTCTGATAAATCCATACATTAAAAAGCAATATTGCCATAGATGCTTACTGATCCCTTGAAAAAATCATGGCGAGTTTTCAAATCAGTGTATTGGGTCCACTAGTGCATCATCCCAAAAACATCTGACATAACTCGCCTGAAATTCTTACAGAAGCAACTTTTGCTGTAGAAACGATAATTTAATCATTTGGAACTGAGGAACAGAACGACTGCAGCTGGTAAAAACAGGATCAAGTTGTGAACTAAGTGGTTGGTTTTACAAGTCGAGTGAACTTGGAAAGGCGAAAAAACAGTGAAAACTAGTTTAAGAGATTTTAAATAAAAAAGCTGTATTTTGAAAATGATCATTTATAAAATGTGGGATAATTATTTTCTTGCCGATTATTGGAAAATTTTCTTCGCAGCCACAAACTTTCTTGAGATTTAATGATTTTAGGTTTTCTATTGACGGGTGCAGTAGAGTTTATTGCCTATAGTGAGTTCCACGTTATAATGAAAGTGTTTGATTAGCAATGGTATTACTATCCTTGTCTATCATTCAACAAAGCGGATAGCGCTATCTCTTTCTCGCTTTTTTTAACAAAAGCTATCTCTCGTCTTTTAACAATGTAGAATTAATAATTAATTAACAAAGTATTTCATCTTAATTATGAAAATTCATTATGATTCATACTTGCTTGATAAAATATAATTGATTATTTTAAACGAGAATGAACCGTTAATATTACATCAATAAACCTGTATCAGCTACCGTCTATTAGGCATTGACAAGACAGAGGATCGGTAACGTTGTTCTCCTATCTTCCTCCACTGCCATTATAACGTGGACCTCACTATAGTGTGTGAGTGGCTTATTTCTAGATCATGCTGCACACGGGGACACTAGTAGAGTCCACTAGTAGCGTCCACTAGCTGTCACGGGAAGAGAATTAGAAATGCAATGTACATTCCAATTCCGCGTTTCCGCGACAGTTAGTGGAAGCTACTGGTGTCCCCGTGTGCAGCCTGCTGAAGATGAAACTGAGAAAATTCGTTCTGTGATATTTTCTCAAGCTGATAAACAGAAATACTTACTCTTCTATCCATTGTTGAGCAGCATAAATGGTAGCTAACACTGATGAATGATATTGATGAATGTCAATGAGAAAAATCAGGAAGCCTGAAAATAGAAGAAGTTTTATTAATTTAATTTAAAGAAGAAAGGAATAACATATCTAGTTTACATTTTAGCAATAAAATTCAAAAATATATTACAAATAAAATTTATAATAAATACGGGAGGATTAAGATAGAACTATTTTTGTTTTGGTTACCTTCATAATCAGGTCTAATGGGTTCATTAATCATGGTTTCAATCATTCTAATAGATAGAAAAGTGCTGAGAATTCAAAAGAAGATAAAATAAATAGCTGTACTGGCAATTATTTTTTTGGGTAAGGACTTTTCTTGAATAGAAATAAAAAATACAAATCTAAGTAGCCTACCCTTTTTTAAATTGTATATTTACAAATGTTTGTTTATTTATTGGTAAATAAACAATTTAAAAAAAGGGTACAATTAAAAAAAATTAAATATTAATCGAAAATAAGAGAATCATTATGCATACTGCTCAATTTAGCCGACTGCTATAAAATAAAATTATTGATATCAGTAATTTAATATTGAATCAATATCATGTTTTGTTGCTTGATACTAAGTATTGGTACAACATTTTTCTTCGTTTAATAATAATTGAATTATTCAAATTACAAATAAAAATTACTCATCAGCTTACCAGCTATCTTCTTACGACATCCTATGATTTCTTTATCTCTAATCACAAAATAAGTACTCTAAATAGTAGGCATCTCTCTCTACTTCCTCGCTCTTATCTTTTGACACGTTTTAAAATGAGCTTGTCAGTAGTCCTGTTCAAATAGAACTGTTTATACTTCGAATGAATTTTTATCAACTCGGTCAATGGTTTATCAACCAATTAAACTGATATTTCAGGAGGTTATTTTAGATAGAAATTCTATTCAATGAAATCGATTTATTTAGAGTGGATTCAAACTATATAGTCTGAAAGCTGAGGGTAAAGTCCATTTTCAGTGCACATTCATAAAACGTTAAATAGTGGGCAATAAAGGATTTACTGATGATCCTAATAAATAAGTTGATCACAAAGCAAACACAATATAAGTATCAACGCTACATTTCAATAGAAATGGCGATATAAAATAATGAGAGCTACATGATAATGCAATACCATTTGTTTTTTAGAGACATGAGGTCAAGGAGAGTTCAAATATGCCAAACAATGTTGTCGATTTGAATGAATTTGTTGAAAATATATGACAAAAAATTATAATCTGTATGCTATTGGTGCTTGGGAGCTCTAATAGGTGTTAAATACAGTAGCCTACCTAAAAAAGCTGAAAAATAGGAGGAGCGGATTCAATTGCCCTTTTTTCAGTAAATAAGAGAAATAACTGTTTGAAAACTAACCTTATTTTGAAGTAAATGATATCAATTACAAATCTTAAATATTAAAATTGAATTACACTGTATCAAAATACGCTAGCGCGCCTTTTTTCTAATTTTTCATTTAAAAGAAAATTGAGTAGATAAAATCTTCAATAGCTGAAATACAACTGTCGCCCAACGATTGCACTTTGGCCCAAACAGCCTATTTTTAATACCGGTATTTAAATTCGCTCACAGCACTTTAGCCGAGTAAAACAAAATAAATAGGAAATACATACGCAATAGCAAATCCATACTCAACAAAATAAATACCTTACCCTTTAAATATAACACTCGGGTGTACAACAACACCCCAAACATTTTTATTTAAGTTCTCCCTCTTTTAGAACAAAGTATTAGAATATTCCAAACCTCTATAAATCCTATTTGCATTATTCTGATGTATTTACCCCATTGGAACTGAGTCAGGGTGCTACTGCTCAGTCAGCGAAGAAAACTGTCTGCTCTGGGGTATGCTGCCGTACACCATGACCAACTTAAATGTATTTATTTATTTATTCATTCATTGTAACATTACATCAATTTTTGAGTTTCACTCACTAGTGGCATGTCAGTATTACTAAATCTAATATTATTATATAATTACTATACAGTATATTGTCAAGTGAAAATATTAATAAAAAAATGCATGATTATACATGGAATGCCTTAATGTATACAAAATAATTGATTATAATGTCTATATACGTATCTATTCTACTTAATTAAAATTGTGAAATGGAGTACAATGTTTTTTCAATTAGAAATTTTCTTACTGCTTTTTTAAAAAAATTACCGAATGTCTCTAATGGCTGCTGGTAGTTTATTGTAACATCTCATTCCGGCGTAAAAGGCAGGGTTTTCCACGAATGTGCGCCTATGAATTGGGTAAGCAATCAGGTTTCTATGACGCGTATTGTACTCATGGTTATTTGCGTACAAGTGAATTTGGTGAATATTTAGTTCAACAGAAGCTAGCAATTGATATATATGTAGATAGAAAGCAGTGTAAGAATGTCCAGGTCTTTATAATACGTTTTACAAGAGTCTCTTGCTCGTAATCCACAAATCACTCAAATCATTTACATAGGCGTCACCTGAGCTGGGATGGACGAAGTTTAAACCAAGAAGGTTCTAAAATCTTGGCAGAACAATTTGCAAGTGCACTGGAGTGTCAGGGCAGGAATTCAGGATAGCAGCTAACCAAACAGAAGATGACCGAAAACGCCATAGACCAAATAATACAGCCAATAAAACAATAGGAAATGCACACAATAAAACAATAGGAAATTCACACAAAAAATCGTTGACTGTTCTCCACCTAAATATTCAAAGAGGTCTTCAAAATAAACTTGATGGACTGGTTGTAGAACTTGAAAAAATTCACCCTGATATTCTAATAATCTCGGAACATGGCCAAGGCACTGACCAATTACATCTCACAAACATCGAAGGTTTCAGACTGACCTCCAGTTATCGCCGAACTGAACGTATGTGAGGTGGCATAGCTGTTTTTGTTAAAAATAATTTTTCTGTTGACATGGATGAGCTTCAGTTGCCGGAACAATGCAAGTCAAAGGAACAAGTGTTTGAAGCTGTTGGATTAATACTCAAAAATCAATCAAGAAAATTGATTCTAATAGGAACCAACAGATCTCCTAGCACTGATACAGCAGAATTTTTAGGAAAATTGGGACAGTTACTGGGACAACACACAAAGAAGTCAAATGATATAATAATACTGGGAGATGCAAACTTTGACATTCTCAGACCAGATGAACGTAGTGTGAAGGACCTTCGAAATGTGTTATCTGAGTTTGGATGCAGAATAAATCACATCCCTGTAACAAGGAAAACCCCCACTACTGTATCCAGCATTGATGGGTGTTACACAACTATCAAACAAGAGGAGATCGAGGTAAAAGCACACTATACACCACTGTCGGACCACCATTTGTTGCTATGCAAAATAGAAAATAGAAGTAAAAGTTGCCACACCACCTACAGATACTCTAGGAATGTCTCAAAAAACAAATTAACTGAACTAAAGCAAATGTTAAATACAACCAATTGGGAGTCTGTCTATAAACCAAAGTCTATTGAAGTAAAATCATAGAGAAACAATAGCATAAGTAGATATCCCATGGTATAGGGCGTTTATGTCGCAACTTTTACTGGTATCTCAAGCCGATAGTCCACGTATTTCTTTCCCGTGAAGCTTTATGACGCTGGTAGTCTCTCAAATTGTGCCGTTCATACACTCTCACCCCAACAAAACAGTAAAAATCGACAATAATCGACAGTAATCGGCTTGAGATAACAGTAAAAGTTGTGACATAAACGCCCTATACCATGGGATATCTACTTATGCTATTGTTTCTCTATGATAAAATATAATAACTTTCTACAAATAATGCGCCAGAGCCTTGACCACATTATGCCTCTAGGGCCGAAAAAAATGAATGTACCAAGTAAAATTATTTTTATGGATTGTGAGTTGCAGAAGATGAAAGCCTCCCTTCAAAGTTTGCATGACAGATCAACCTGCTGACAGGATCAACCGAAGACAAAGACAGGTTTCAAGAGTCAAAGAAAACCTATGACATTGAAGTGAAGAGGAAGAGAACGGATCACACAATGAACAAAATAAGAAACTCAGAAGACAAAACCAAAGAGCTGTGGAAAACTGTGAATGGTGAAAGAAATAAGCAAGATGGAAGGCAGAACAGCATAAGGCTTCTTTTGGATGGTAAGCTGACAGCGGATCCACTTGAAATCAGCAATATTTTCAACAGCATCTTCACCTCACCTCAAGCATCGAACCACACAAACCAGTACCACATCTGAAGCTGAGCCCGACAATGGTATGCCAATTTTCTCAACCTTCAAAAATGTCACACATCACGAAATGGATGAACTTCTTAATAATTCAAAGTCTAACAATTCGACAGGCTTTGATGAAATCTCTGGGAAGATTCTGAAATTCTGCAAGGAAGAAGTCATAAAACCATTGACCCACATCATCAACACCTCATTGAGTCAATCTACTTTGCCTAGTAAGATGAAGATTTCCAAAGTGTATCCAGTTTTCAAGAAAGGAGACAAGCTTAATCCAAGTAACTACAGACCAATATCAAATTTGCCTGGAACTTCAAAGCTGACTGAGCGGGTGGTGTACAATCAGTTAATAGCACATTTGGAAAAAAATGAACTGATTTTATCATTTCAACATGGTTTTAGGAAGGGGCGAAGTACAATCACAGCAATAGCAAATCTCTGCATGGTGATTAATGAGATCTGGGAGGAAAAGAGGATAGCATCAGGCCTGTTCCTCGACTTGCAGAAGGCATTCGACAACTTAGACCAAGAAATCCTAATCAAAAAATTGAAACAGCTAAACATTCAGGGCCAAGTCAAACTACGAACGCTACGAATAAGATGTACCAAGTCATAGAATGGATCCAAAACTATTTCACTGAAAGGTATCAGTATGTTGAAATCAGTAATATTTACTTATGTGTTTATATTTATTTATGTTTGTTATCAGCAGCACACAGCCTTGACTAGTACCAAATCATCTCTTTGCAAAATATCCATAGGTGTTCCTCAAGGGTCAATCCTAGGACCCTTGTTCTTTCATATTTACATAAATGACTTCCCAAATAATCTCAAGAAGGACCAAAAATGTGAACTATTTGCAGACGATACCACCATAATAATCCCATCAGACAGAGAATCCGAAAGCAACGATATAAGCTCAACACTTGAAATAGCCACAAATATATGTAGGAAACTGAAGCTATCAATCAATAAAGACAAGACAGTAAATTAATATAAACTTCACTCCAAAGAGACAGATATTCAATATAGACAACAAATGTAACCAATGAACCAACAAATACAAATGATTGTACAAGATTTCTTGGTATCATGATGGACAAGAACCTAAATTGGAGAGAACATATTGACCTTTTGTGTAAGAAATTAGCTTCAGCCACATATGTACTTCGTAGAATAAGATGTACCACTGATGTCAGTACCACATTTATCGCGTATCATGCCCTATTTGCCTCACAGCTGCGATATGGCATTGTTGCCTGGGGAGCATCAGCGCAGGTACACATGGACAGAGTTCTACGAAGTCAGAAAAAGCCTTACGAACCATCCTAAGAAGAGATGCATTGGAGCATTGTAGGCCATTATTTGTCGAAAACAAACTGCTTACAGTGGTCTCAATCTACATACTTGAAACCATAACCCTTGCCATAGACTTAAGCCCGAATCTCAGAAATAGCCAACACACACATAACACAAGAAGCAAGCTGAACATTGACCTTCCGCAACACAGGCTCGGCAAATTCAAGAACATACCTACCTATGCAGGATCACATTTCTTCAACTATCTACCGGACAGCCTAAAGACTTTGAGGGATTTACGGACAACATTCCACAGAAAGCTGAAAAAATACCTCATTGCAAGACCGTACTATGCAGTGACCGAATTTATTGAGGAGCATACGTACCACCACCTTAGAGTATAGTGCAAGATACTCTATACACCTTCTTGACGACTCTGACACAGGAGACCATCCATTGACGATTCCCCGATCCCAGGACCGTGAGGAAAACATCAGAAGTAAGAACTCTTAATATCTTCTTCTGGATAATAAAGATTTTGTGGCTATCTACTGAATTCCACCAAAAAATTGTCCCATACCTCAAGTGGGAATAAGCATAAGTATAATAAGCTGCCAAAAGGGTGTTTCTTTCAAGAGAGTAGGATAGTGTTAGTATAACAAAATAGGTTCAATTTTTTTGTCAAGTATTGAATATGTTCTTTCCAAGAGAAAATCTTATCTATAATTAGACCTAAGAATTCAATTGATGAGGATGATGTTAACCGGTTTTCTATTGTTGGAATTTGAGTTCTATTTACAGCTGCTAAATTACGGGTTGCTGTGAATTGGATCAAACCCAAGAACTCAAGTCGGTCATGGGTACACCCAAGTTCCGCGGTTTTTGAGCGTTTATTTTATTTTATTTATTTATCACATTATGTACAAATACTTAACATGAGGAATGGAACAACAGGTTCATGCCCAATACGTAAGTAGCATAAAAGTTGAAGTTATTTAAGTTACGTAAGTAGCATAACCTTTAGACTGTGTATTCCAAATTAAGGTTTGAAGCAGTTTTGGGCAAATGCCTGTTGTTTTTACCTGAATTGTATTTTCATATGAATAAATAAATACATAAATAAATATAAATACATAAATACTGTCCCATTTCCAATTTATACTATACTGTCCAAATAAAAAATTTCAAAATCCAAATCAGGGTTTCCTGCGTTTTCTACGCCTTCTCAAGAACTAATAGACATATTATGTTCAGATTTAGTACAGAAGTTCAGCAAGGGTCTAGAAATTTAAGGACTTCAGAATTACGCCAAAGATAGGCACAAGATGGGCGGTTTTACTGTGTTTTCCTTATGCGTTCCCTAGCGTTTTTCAAGAATCAATTGAGAGAAAATGTTCAAACTTGGAACAGAAGTTCAGCTAGGACCTAGAAATTATGCCGAAGATACGCCCAATCTAGGCGGTTCCACAGCGTTTTACAAGCATTCACCAGCGTTTTTAGAGGGTTATTTCTTTTCTGAAGATTTTCATTAGGTTTATAATGCATTTTTCTACATTTCTCAAGCAAATTTATACTTGAGAGGGTTGAATTTGGACGTTCGTCAAGTTGCCCGTATCATCCTGTTTCAAATTTCAAAGAATTATTAGACTAGAAAATTCAATAATTCTCATAATATCCTAACCAAGTCTCTAATTAAAAAATAACAAAACATTTATAAATTCTGATAAAAATAAAGATTTTTGCAACTCTGCACTACATAGGCCTTATTCAAAGAAAACTGGAAAAAACTGAAAGAAAACATGTCCTTAGCATCAGACAAATGTACATAAAATCCCTTCTCACCTTCGCCAAATCCTACAAAGCAGAAATATTTACCGAACTTCAACACAATTACCAAAGTAGACATAGATTAAATTTTAGATTTGGGACTCCTAAAGCCAATAGCTATTAGACTAGAAAATCCAATAATTCTCATAATATCCTAACCAAGTCTCTAATTAAAAAATAACAAAACATTTATAAATTCTGATAAAAATAAAGATTTTTGCAACTCTGCACTACATAGGCCTTATTCAAAGAAAACTGGAAAAAACTGAAAGAAAACATGTCCTTAGCATCAGACAAATATACATAAAATCCCTTCTCACCTTCGCCAAATCCTACAAAGCAGAAATATTTACCGAACTTCCACACAATTACCAAAGTAGACATAGATTAAATTTTAGATTTGGGACACCTAAAGCCACTTTAGTTCCAGCAAATAATAACACATTGCCATTCCACTTTCTCTACAGAAAATTGCCTATCTGGACTATATAGAAAAAATGAGAAAATAAAAATTATCATTTTATCAATTAGCTGTAACTTTTGAACGGTATTGAAATCAGGAAAACGATTCATGGGAGCGGAAAGAGGAGAAAATTCTCTACAACCTTGACTACTTTTTCGATTTTTCATCTGAAGTGTTTCACAAGATACGCAACTTTGAATTTACAAGACTGTGAAAATGATTAACGTATCAAAAAATTTTCGCATATTCAAAGTTGTGTATCTTGTGAAACACTTAAGATGAAAAATCGGAAAAGTAGTCAAGGTTGTAGAGAATTTTCTTCTCTTTCCGCTCCCATGAATCGTTTTCCTGATTTCAATGCCGTTCAAAAGTTACAGCTAATTGATAAAATGATAATTTTCATTTTCTCATTTTTTCTGCAATTTTACTGAGTCTCTAAGAGAGATTCAAGAGTCTCTAAAACGAGTAAGATACATGATAGAAACATGCGATTGGTCTCAAATGAAAGAGAATTAGGCTACATGGTCTTCAAGCTACGTTGCCTTAAACCCATCTTGCATGACTGTTTATTATCGAAAAACTGTCTAGACTGTGAACATGAGGAAAATATCGCAAATTTCTTGATTTTTTGAATCAAACGTATCTTACTTCACGATTATATTTTTACAAAACTCATTTACCCCACATGGAAGAAGAGATTCTGTTCTTCAAATCAAGACCAAGTACCATTTTTTATCAAACGATTTTGATTTTTTGAATCAAACGTATCTTACTTCACGATTATATTTTTACAAAACTCATTTACCTCACATGGAAGAAGAGATTCTGTTCTTCAAATCAAGACCAAGTACCATTTTTTATCATTTCGGGTTACCGAGATACACAGTTATGAATATGGAAATTGGCCATTTTTCTGTGTATTTAAATAGGGGCTAAAATACACTGAAAGTGGATTTTTTTCATCAAATTTCAATTATGATACATAATTTTGAACCGCCTTGACGAGCTGAGAAGAATGAGCTGTAGTACGAGGAGATTGATCATTCTGTCAAAAGTTATAAGTGTTTAAAGTTTTGATCCTTGACGTATCCCCCACTAGGAAATACTGAAATTAAATGTTTCTAACGGGTGATTCTCATAGAAAATAAACCGCGTGAGATGATTTCAGCCGAAATATGTATTTTTTTGTTAGGAAGGCCTTGAAAAGGTATTATAATGGAAAATTTGTATTTTGGCTGTAGGACATGATTTTCTATTTTTGGGTATATTCCCCCTCCCCCCACTATTAAATTCGAAAATTCCCACGGAATCCTGTTCAAAATGAATTGTTCTTTCACGTGATGTGTGGTTTTATATCTATACTAGAAAAATATCAATGTTGTATAGCCTAGGTAGGCTTGTGAATGTAGAAGTGGTAGGCTTGCATAATATTTTGAAAACCCCTTTTTTGAAAATTCGTAGCTCCGGAACCAAAAATGGTAGAATCCTGCGCGACGACTCAATTTATTGGAAATTTTATCCTCCTTAATTTTGTCAAGAATAATTTTTCTTGAGAGATTCAAGGTTTACGAGATAAAATGGGAAAATTGAAAAAAGTCCGAAATTTTGGGGGTGAAGCCGCCCTCTGGCGTGTCAGCAAATTTCAGATTCGAATTCAGCGCCCCAAAATACATATAGAACCGTCGAGAAAAATTCTTTCGGGGCTGTTTCCTGAAAAACGACCATTTGACTGGACTAATATCAAACGAGGAGGCTGAGGGTGGCAGTGTACCTGTTTACATAAAAAGATAGTCGAATGGTTGTTCAACATTGGCAGGGAAGCTTTTGTTAATTCGCCATACAGGTAGAGGTAGGCTACCTTGGTTCTCTTCAAGAAATATTCCCATTTTTCATTTGTTTATTTGTAATTCATTAATTCTTTCTTATTTAGTTTTTCCCTTGATTTGTTTTGTTTGTTGTAACAATTATTGTAGTCTATATTATGTTTTTATTATTCGTGGAAATTGAATAAACTATGAGTGATTATGCTATTTATAACCTAGACATCATTTGATCATTTGAACTGCAATTGAATTAAATTATTTTGAAATAGTTTATTTCAAGAAAAACTTGGTACTTTAAATCTTGATATTTTAAGAAACTTGGATTCAACAGTCCAAAACTACCTAGGCTAGTTATTTTATATAAACTTTTTTTAATAAAGGTAGACTACATACTAGACCTATATATACCGTATATCTTTTAACAAAAATAATTATCAAAAAGCCCTGATCATAAAATACGATATTAGAAAAATATGAATTAAAACTAGCTATTGATTGCTATGGCTATCTGATTGATGAATGCTGCCACATTTACAGTACAGTTGGTACCTATATTAGGGTACAGTAAGTTGTTTTGTGGAATGCTCCAATTTCAAGCTGCTACAACAAAATTCTACATTTTTATAAGAACGTAATATTTTTAAGAATGCAAGGAATACTGCACCTTTTCTGCTCAACAACTAATGTCGCTCAAATAATAGTAATATTTTGCTGTAGTCCTGTTCTTCTGTAGTTGTAAGGCCTATTGCCTTGCCTGAACGAACAATACAATTATTCCACATCAACTTTTAAACATTCCAGAATCCTATTCTTTCTCGTTGTAGGCCTACTGTTTTATATTGTTTCACATTCACAGAGACCTTTGCGTTTCACTTGAAAACTACAGATATAATAGCCCCTGCTTTGCCTGATTGAAAATATTCACTATATTTACTGTGAACTACAGAATGTCAGCTCAGAATCTCGGAATGGCATGAACATGACTGAGATTCATTTCAACCTGTATTTCAGTTTATCCTGATCAGCTGGCTATTCAGTCAACGTTTTTGTTCTTTGCGTTTATCATCCGAAATTATTAAACTAAAAATTTTAAAAATAAGTTAATAAACATTCAAAAACAAAAACCTATTTCCCTAACCAATCCTGCTAGCTTCAAATTCAAAACATCAATAAACAGAACCTTTTAGTATGTAGTCTATATAGATCTGATTCTACAAGCAGGATGAACTGAAATCAGAAGAACTGAGACACTCCTAGGAATGTCAACAAGTGCAAACCGGTAAAGATTGTAAAATGTAGTAAAATAGGTACTATAGAATAAAATATGGAGAATATAAATAAATTTATTTTTATTATAGAATAATTTTATTTTGAAATAAAATCATGTAATATCATATTGTAGAATATGTAAATGTTAAAGTCAACTTTTTTCTCTTCAAAATCTGCTACAAGATTTTACAATTTAGAGATTTGAATTGCTTGTTTACAGAGTGGCCGTTAATCTACTGTTTGATAACTATTTTTAATAACTTGATATCGAGTCGCCTAAGAAACGCGGATTTCACTAGCAGACTTTGGTGTCGGAAACAGTGATAAGACAGAGCTACCAACTAAACCTGGTAACCGCTACTGTAGCGGATGGATAGCGGTTCTTGTTAGCTGTTACCTTTTTATCACTTCCTATTCCTACTTAACCGCGAATTTTTAATTTCAATCACGAGAGTCATACATTGCGAATTATATTAATTTACTAGGAATAAATTTGTTTGATGGATGAATTACGAGATTTTATTTGATGAAGTAGGCTAAGTTTTGTAGCTTGATGAAAAATTAATAGTCGAACCTGTCATTTAAAAAATCAAGCAATAAAGTATGCTGTTACGACCATGCTGAAATGAACAAAAAATATGATTTGACTGACAAAATTTATCTTTTGATAATTATTGAGATTTTTCAAATGCCAGGTTCGATTATTATTTTTCATCAAGCTACAAAACTTAGCCTACTTCATCAAATAAAATTGAATGATGGTGACTAATTCCTAGATAAATAATATCCTTCCTTATTTATCCAGCATATTGTTGAATTGAAAATTAGAAAGATCTAAGCAAGTAAATAAATAACATTACATTTTAAAAATAATAATTGCAATATGGAAACAAAGTTACCGTATATATTCACTTCTCCTTATATGGCCATCAAAATTGATAGAATCAATGAAAATTCTTAAGTAATTTATTGAAATGTTTGATTATAATATTGATTAATTTTTCAATTACAGTAACTTAATTAATTGAAAATGGCAAAGAAAAATAGTCGATTCATGTCAGTAGTCGGTAAATTGATGAAACATTTTGAAAGCTATATAGGTAACTACTTACTTGCAATGAGAATTTTTATTTCATTCCGTTTTCAGTAATATTATGAGGATTTTTTTCATGAATATTACTGCCAAGCAGTGCTAGATTTAAACCGGTGCACAACAGAGCTGAACAATATTAGTACCTACCTCTACCTAGGCATATATTCAGCAGTTTAATTTCATCCCAGTTAATACATTTAAGAGAATTTAAATCCTATTCTAATCCTGTATATGTTATGTTTGCTGTCTTTCAACTAAAACTGAAACATGAAAATGAATCGTCATCATGATATAAAATACTATTGACCTAATGCTGATGATTTTTATTTAAACCTGACACAGGAAAAATTTCGTTTGAATAGTAATCAAAATTGATACAAATTGGCCAATTTTATTAAATAAAGAAAAAAATTTCCGGGGGAAGACTACAGTATACTCCCTTCCACATGGGAGGCATTCCATACCCTCCCGGAGCATAGCTCCGGTACTTTCTTGTGTCAAGTATCAAATAATTAACTATGCTTTTTTAGATTTCTATTTAAAAAAATATTATGCACATAATTATATAGCCTACCTGTATGGGCCTACAATATAGAATGCAGTTATTATACAATATATTGTATCTTATCGCTCAAAACGATGAAAGATTCAAGGCTGCTACCGTACTCCTTTAAACCAATGACCGCACTTGAACTGGCTCTGCTTAATAATCGAACCCCACCTTGGAATAATATTATATCATATCCATCAAAAATATTGATATATTATATCCTTTCCATATCCACATCATCATTATTTCACATACTGTACCCGCTCTTTCGAGGAACACGTTCAGTAAAAAACTTCCACAAAAAATAGGAAAACAGACTATCATAAAAATTTTTAATTCTTAATAACGTATAAATCATTTGCGCTCTTTATTTATTGTTTAAAAAATTATATTTTAGTTTTTTATATCGACATCTTCTATAAAATCTCAATGCCCATTGCAACTTCAAATTCAAAATAATTAATCACAGTTATATCTATGCAATTGTAAATGAGACAAAAAAACTCACGTCCCTTAAAATAAGAGTGCCGTCTCTGGTGGATGTGCTGCCACATTTCCACTTGTTCGTCAAGTAAATTCAAGGGCTCATTTTCGAGCTCGGGATTTAGCTAAGTTCTAGACTTTAAACAGCTGGAGCCAGAAAATTGGCTTTCCGAAAAAGGGCGTATTCGTAGTTTTTATGCTAATCTTCATTTTCTCATTTCTATAATTATTGGAGACGTTTATTGCCTTGACGAAATGATACATTTCTAAATAATTCAAAATAGGTAGCTGAAACTTTACACTATTTTCTCTTTATTTTATTTTGTGTTCAATTTTATAGTTTTTCAAAATTTAATTTAAACGTGGACTACGACGACGCCCCGTTTCGGAAAGCCAATTTTCTGACTCCAGTTGTTTAAATTCTAGAACTTAGCTAAATCCCGAGCTCAGAAACTGGCCCTAATATTTTATATTTTCAAATCACTCCAATTATTCCAGTCCGTTCATTCCATTCAGCTGTATGTATGAGTGAATTAACGAAGTTGATAAATTGTGACCCATTAAAAAAATATGATTCCACCTCTTGGCAGGATATAATTAGCAACGTCCCGTCCGAATCCCTCCTCACAGGGATAATAACCGATTTTCAGTAGCCGCTACCAGGTCTAGTAGACGCCAAAAGTAGATTTAAATAATAACAATAGAGTACTTGAAGTGAGAAAACGGAAAAAATGACATGAATTCAATAATTATAATAATAATGCTGTTTAATTCATAAATAGTAAAAAATAGACTCAATTACAATTTTACGATATAATTCTAAACAAAAACACTTATTTTAGAGGCAAAATAATCAAATTGTTAAAAAAGATCACCATTACACTACTTCAACAAACAGAGTGCCCCAATATTAGATTTTATCAACTTGTAGGTTATACAATTCAAGAGATTTAGGTTATTACTGAATGACCCAAAAAGAATGGTCGGCTTTTAAGTGACTATAACTAGAATAATTTCCAACATACATCTTATTTCTATATATTATGAGCTTGTTCAATTGTCTAATTTCAGAAAACGTCATAATTAACAAAACTGCTTCAAAGTCGTCGACGTTCCATTAGGTGGCGTGATTATCTTTTGGCCTTTGTTTGCCGCTCTTCCTTTACAGTATCACGTATGTTAATTATGACGTTTTCTGAAATTTGACAATTGAACAAACACAGAATATAGAAAACTAAATGTATGTTGGAAATTATTCAAGTTATAGTAATTTAAAAACCGACCATCCTTTTTGGGCCATTCTGTATCTTACAACAACACACAACGTTCACATTACACATAAGGAACTAATTTTATCATCGGAAGAAACATAAATTATCAGCCATACTAAATTAGGATATTTATTGAGAACAATATTTTCAATAAGTCAAAATCACACTGATTATCCAGAAGCGAAATGCTAGTTGCAATTCAATACAGAAGTGGAATTAGTGTTAATCTAGCTCTAGAAGATCCACATTTACGAGTAACATTTTGAATGAATAACGCAACACATTGAAAAAACTGGTTATTTATATAGTAATCAGTCTGCTACTATTTACATTTTATTTTACATACTACTATATTCATTTCATTTACATTTATGACAGACTGGCACACTGTCAAACGAGAGAAGGAGGTAGTAATTTCAAGCATCTTTTAAAATGAAATGTTAGTAGCAGACAGATTACTAAATAAATAACCATGTTTTTCAATGTGTTTCGTTATTCATTCAAAAAAGTGTTGATTTAAATTTCATTTCTTTACAAACTAAAACTTCAATCAGCCGCCATTTTTGGTAGAAGTATCATAGAACATTTTTATTGATGCCATATTTCTAGTTTTAAAAAAGCATTTAAAATGATGTAGCACACAATGGGTGTTAACAATATTAGAGTTACAACCCCTAAGTCACCCCCTTCCTTATGAGGGGTTGAAATTCAGTTGTACGTCAAAAGGTAGAGTATTCGTCCAATAACTTATCATGAAAGTTACAGTATTATAACTACAACAGTCTCCAACTTATTGAAGGGTTCCCATACATTATGACTTACTCTGTATAAATACATTTTCAACTCAACTAACTTAACTACCGTATATGATATGTGCAGAATAATAGTTTCTTCGTGTAGATACCTCTCCAGCCGCTTCCAGTAGAATGGGAAATTATCAATTTTAAAAACAACTTCCTCACTTTACCAAAAGCGGCCCAGAGAGCCTTGTTTGTCAGCTATCTTGTTAACAATAAGTTAATACAAAAGTGGTGAGTCTTTTTTCCTATTACATGAATATTAATTTCATTTATTGACTGATGGAAATATCGGTATGGATCGCTAACGATTTTTCATCACTGTATAAAAAAAATTATTAGAAGTTCAATTCAAATTTATGTTTAAGTAACTTGAAAGTAAAGCAACTAGGAGACATAATTTTAGGGCCGGCCTCCGAGTTCGAGATTTAGCTTAGTTCTAGACTTTAAACAGCTGGAGTCAGAAAATTGGCTTTCCGATATGGAGAGTAGTCATGGTTTTTAAGATATTTATTTTCTCATTTCTAAAATATTGGAAACATTTTTTCTTGACAAAATGAAGCATTCCTGAATAATTAAAATAGCTGAAACTTTACACAATTTAGTCGTTATTTTATTTTGTGTTCAACTTAAGTGTTTTTGGGAAATTTAATTTAAACGTGGACTACAACGAGGCCCCGTTTCGGAAAGCCAGTTTTCTGACTCCAGCTGTTTAAAGTCTAGAACTTAGCTAAATCCCGAGCTCGGAAACCGTCCCTTAAAATATTTTTATGGTAAACTTCATTCGCATTGATCTGGCAAAAACCCATGCACAATTCTGGGTGATTCACAACCGGACAAAGATAATTCAAGAAACATAAATTCGGGTTGACCGTCACCTTTTCAAGTAATTCATCTAGCACTTCAATCTCAAGGGTTTACTATAAAATGAGGAGTATTGACATATCGGAGATGTTATCAATTGACTTATTACAGCATGGTGATCCAAGTCTGAGCAGAAGTAATCTATGATGGAGCCTGGTTTATGATGATGGTGATGGAGCCTGGTTTATGATGATGGTGATGGAGCCTGGTTTATGATGATGGTGATGGAGCCTGGTTGATGATGATGGTGATGGATCAATCCATAAGGAATATGAAGTGAAATAGATGGTGATGTTCTTGGTTGTGTGGTATAATAGCAAGTTCCGTTGAAGCGGCGACAAACCAGTTCAACTGAAACAGGAGAAAAAAGTGATCAGAAACAACAGCAAAATACCGAGGGATAATAAGCTTTTAATGAAATTTGTTATTACTTCATTACAAGGCATATAAGTGCTGAAATTATTAATATTGAATATGAAAAATATTCAATATATGAATATTTCTTGTAACCGGTGGAGGGTTTTATCATAGCCACCTCTAATACAAGGCCCCGGCCTTGCAACGTCGCAGCGTAGGCCTAGAATCTAATACATGATTGGTGAAAAAGATCAGCTGGTATTTTAAAAAATCTTTTTACCAATCATGTATTAGATTCTAGGCCTACACTGCGACGTTGCAATATAGTAGGCCGGGGCCTTGTATTAGAGGTGGCTATGGTTATTTATAAGCCTCTTCAACTCACACCGTACATAAAATTATGTAGCTGAGAATCTCTCTATACGATGACTTAGTTAATTTTCCAAAATATGTAATATATAAAAATGCATGTGGTTCGATAGACATTATACTACTGCTGTGCGAGGTATATCGAGGGGGTGTTTCTTCTCTTCAATAATATTTTCTAAAATTATACTGCTATGAAATCTCTTTTGATTGGTTTAGGAGCTTATAGTGACAAATGCACAGATTATTATCATTATTCAATTGTCACCTAGTTAAGCAACTAGCAACTACGAGCCAGGAACTTCAATGAAAAATATTCATAAAATTCGACTTCAGGCTTATTAAACTAATCAAAACTAATAAATAGAATCATGTCACATTTGAAATTTTCAAACAAAACAAAGTTATTCAGCAATCAATTCAGGTAAAGAAGGCATATTCAATTTTTAATTTGAATACTTGGAAACTTGCTAACTTGCTGCAACTATTGTAGGTTTGGGCCTCGGTCATTCTATGAAACTGAATTTTGAGCTATAAGCTTATAAGAAAACAACAAGAGTTTGGCACTCACCATTTTAACAATTTAAACTTGGACTCTTCAGAGACACTCACATACGATTTAAGAAAACTCACTATACTTGAGCTCACACGCACAAATTATTTCCTGATTCTTCTCTTACTAACTCTATAAAATTTGATTTCCTATTTATATAGATAAAAATTACTGATAACTGAAATTTGTCAATTAGTCCCTCTGGATGGGAAATTGACCCATTCAGAGGACCGAGGCTCGCACACCGTTACACGATGTTTTCCGGTAACGTCTCAATTAGGACTGTGGCCTTTTCACTGAAAATTATTCCCCTTCCACTAGCGTTGAGCATAACTTTCAGTGGAAAAGCCAAAGCTGCAAAAAGGTCAACGTTCGTAAAATTCCCAAATAAAGAAGCTTTTTCGACATGAAATTGAAATTGTATTTGAAAAATGCACGAAAATTGCTTTAATTTCGACAACTAAGCAACAAGTTAGCAAATTCAATAAAAACATGGTCAATTCTCACACTAAAAACTCAAGGTTCAACATAAGGTAAAAATCAAAGTTCATTCAGTTCAATAACCTGCAAAAGAATATAAGATACACAGAAAAAAATAACTACAATTATATCCACTCAATATCACACTATTACATTTCAAACAATATGAGTATGAAATATTCACAATACAGACAATTAAAACTTACAAAACTACAATATGAGATATCCAAAAACTGTATATAGATTTCCCTTTTGACACTGCCAACTGAATGAAATTTTGTGAGTTGTGATTACAGTAGGAAAGAAATAATTCTTGTTAGGATGTAGTAAGCTTAATGAGCTCACCCATCATCTCTCGTTCATCACTGCTCATATATTTTCTATGATATGCACAACCATTCTATAGTGAGATCCACGTTATAATGGCAGTGGAGAAAGATAGCAAAACAACGTTGCCGTTGCCGATTGTCAATGCCTTCTATAGACGGTAGCTAATACAGGTTTATTGATATAATATTTAACTTATTTCTTGTTTGAAATAATCAATTTTATTTTATTAAGCACGAAATTATATTTTCCAATAATTTCATACTGAATTGTAATGATGAAGATGAAATATTTTGTTAATTTATTATTAATTCTACATTATTAAAAGACGATCTGGCAACAGAGTAAAGCGAGAAAGAGATAGCGCTATTTGCTTTATTGAATGATAGACAAGGATAGCAATACCATTGCTAATCAAACACTGCCATTATAACGTGGACCTCACTATAGGAAGTTGTATGGTCGCTGAAGAGAATGAATTATTATTGTTTGTAAGCAGGATTATACCAGGGTCATCTTTTTCAACCTCCGATCTCATATCATAAGACACAACAAGCGATAGGGGGGCAACTTTCACAGAGCTCAACAGTTAAATATCATTCCCACCAAACGCCCTGTGATCCATGCGGCCAGAACGTGAATTTTTGTCAAGTTATAGAACCACAAACATGGCCGCCTAACTTGAGTCTGCTGCCAAGTGCTAGTTACGTAGCGTTATTAGTTTTTGCAAGCAAAATGCAAAAGTTCAGCATAAATCTGAAAATTATTTTAATAATGTGTGGTTACCGGAAATCAGATGCATTTGAGTACCAAGTACTAAATGAAGTAACGTGAGTAATCAAAGTATCGTTTCTATTGAATACGTTAAGTAGTGAGGGATAATGACTGCATCAAGTAGATGCTTAATACCAACATAACAATATCACTGAAGAGAGAAAGAAACCGAGGATTAACGTGCCGTTCGTAAGATTTGGAGCCAAGCCATATGAGGCGTTTTTCAGACGAGTCGACAGGGCAGGAAGCTCTCAGATTGACTGATTGGGTAGGCGTTCCGGAATCAGCTGATAATTAGCCAATCGGTGAGCTTCCTGCCCTGCCGACTCGTCTGAAAAACGCCTCATGTGGCTTGGCCCTTGGATCGTATGGATATATTGGAATATTACGCTAAGGAAGCGGACCTCAAACATAAATTCGGCAGACATCTCTAAAAACATATGAGTAAATTTGTAAATTCTCATTTGAATAAGCTTGAGATAATATGTCAGCAACAGACTAAAATTTTTAAAAATAGTTTTTTAAACAGACTATGTCTAAAACGCCAACAAACCGACACTGTTGGAGTTTTGATGGAACATGTGTGACAAGCTCATGTGAGCATCATCTGTGCTCTAATTTAGATTGACCAATAATTGATGATTGAACAATCTATAAATTTGATGATTGAACAGTCTATAAATTTGATGGGCAAAAATATGTATTCAGTCCAACGCTCACCTTCAAGCTTAGTATTGATAGAAAATCCAAATCGAGCACTGGAGGAGAATCTACTATTTCAAGATAGAGCCTGCCATAAGCATGAATATCAAGATTATCAATCCATTCTGAAAAAAGAGTTATACAGCATGGGTTAAATTGTGTTTTGTTAAAGAAATTTAATCTAATTATTATTCTTGTAGATCCATCTATTCAGTGCGCTCCTTAATTAATAAATTATAAAAGTGTATGAACTGTCAAAAGTGAGGAAATTGTCATGATGAGCAACGAACTCCAATTTCAGGAAACAGTTTGGGAATCTGTCAATGGCTTATTTAAACGTAGAGCACTTTAATGAAAACGTACAGATGCAAATGAACCTATAAATTAAATAAATATAAAGAATATATTATTAATATGGTAATATTATATAATATACAATATCATATAGTAATATGATCGATATTAGTAGTCACTAATAGGCCTACTATATATCGGCCTGTCTCCCAAGATTTTTCTTAATTGAGATTTTGATTGGTTGCCTTTCAGGGATTTGATGTACTCTGGCAATTTATTGAAAAATATGACACCTTTAATAAATTAATCATTCTCTGTTAGTTTCTTATTTACCCTTATCCTGTGATAAAATTTAGAGTTTCTACTGTTCTTGCTATGTATGTCACTTGAAGCAGTCAATTTATGTGAATTTTTGTGGATGAAGATTATGGTTTTATATATGTAGAGAGCATAAACTGTCAATATTTTATAGTTTTGAAATGTAGTTCTACAAGAGTCTCTATATCCTAGTCTAAAAATATATCTCAATATTCTTTTTTGAACGGGAAAAGGTCTATTCATGTATTTATTGGCAGCTCCTCCCCATATTATACCATAGGCTAGATGAGAGTACATGATTCCATAATAAATCAGAAGAAGCCGATCTTCAGTTAAATATTTGAAAAAGCCTTTTGAGAATGTAGGAATTTCTATTTATTTTATTTGTGATGTAATTGATATGATCTTCCCCGGGTCAGTTTTTCAACAATGTGAATACCAAGAAAATTCAACTTTTTCCTTACTTCTAGTGGTTCATATCTACGAGAGCAGTTTGGATCCAGTGAAAATTGATGTAAAAATCTCATAACACAACTTTTCTTTGCTGTTATGAAAATTATTGATCACCTGACGCTAGTGTTCACGCGCATCTCAAGTCTATTATCCAAAGATCTGAGCCAGCTGGTGACAGGACAATAACGCTGGAGACACACGAGGTCTGCTATCTCTTCATAGTGAATGATTTAATAGAATCAACAGTGGCCAACAGTTTGCAATTGAATAATAACATTTTCTTGAATTTCAAGCTTATTTTCAATTTTAGGTGAACATTTTACTGAACATTAATTGTAGAGATTTTCATTCTCAATCTTTTCCACTTATTTTGTGTTTAAATTGTATCTGAAGCCTGATTATTGGGAATCTAAAATCAAACTTTGCATAGATGGGGCGGAGCTCTTGAAATTTCTACAGATGTGGGACTTGTGGCAGTTGATAGAGCTTATCGATGACTATTTTAGGTATAAATTTGATTGTGAAAAACCCTGTTTTTGACAACATTTTCGCCATTTTAGCCGCCATCATAAATTGCAGTTGATCGAAATTGTTCGAGTCGGATCCTTATTGTTTAAGGACCTTGTTATAGCCTACACTGTATCTTATAATATTCAACGTGACATTTGCCGCTTGCGTTATATGGTAATTTTTAATGAAAAAGAAATTAGACCTTTACCTTCGATCTTGTTATGGGTGAATCGAGCATCTGCACTAGATGCAACGCCAACTCTTTCACGATGGAACTCAGCCGGAATATTCTTGCACTTCATTCTATAAAGAAGAATAATTCAAGTTTAGAAGTTGTTAATCAGTTGGTTTCTACAATTGTTCACTAAAGGCGTAATCCCTTAGCGATGGCTCTAGCCGCGCAGAGGAGAAAAGTTGTTGGGAATAGCACTTTGGGAAGTAAATTGAAATAAAATGATTTTATATACCGTACACAATTCAACTTGTGTTAACTATGCGTTAAATAATATCAAAATCAAATCATTCATTGTCACACAACATTAAAATGTTACAACAACGTCATTAATAACACAGAAACATCAGTTTAAAAATCTATTACAAAGAAATCTTCAACTTTCATTGACTAATACTTTTTTAAATATTTACAGTAACTATTAAAGCTCATTCTTTTGATATTTTCAAGCAAAGAGTTATAAAGTTTTATTGACATGTATTGCCAGTTTTTTTGGGAACTTGTACACTGGCAATACTCGACTCTTATATTATTCCTATTTCTAGTGTTATGTTGGTGTATACTAGAGTTAACATCATATTGATTTTCAGTTTTCTTCACTGAAATCAAGCATGACAATACATACAAAGATGGCAGAGTTAATAGTCCGAGTTTAATAAATAATAATTTGCATGGATTACGAGGAGCCTTGCGGCAAATTATTCTCACTGCTTTCTTTTGACATTTAAACAAGATGTCTGTAGTTGAGCCATTTCCCCACAGCTGGATTCCATATAGCAAAAGGCTATGAATAAGGGCAAACTAAACACTCATTAAACAGACATATCTACAATATTACATAATCTACGTAAAAGGAAGATGCCCTTGTTGATTTTTTTATAAATATATGTTAGCCTATATGACATTAAGTCAGGTTAGTATCAATTCTCACGCCAAGAAACTTAGGCTTAATTGAGTTTATGTCATTAATTTTTCTGTCAAAGCTCAAAGTTATATCCTCTGTTTTTGTGGAATTAATGCTCAGATTGTTTGCTGCACACCAATCTTCAATTTTAGAGGTATTATTCAATGTGTTAGAATACAAATGATCCTTATTCTTATTAGCCACTTTCAAACCTAAGTCATCTGCAAACAAATATGAAGCACTATCGTCATTACAAGAATCAATAATATTAGGCAAATCATTAATATAAGCAATGAATAACAGTGAACCAAGAATGGAACCTTGTAGCACACCGTATTTGACTATTCCACCTCTATAATACTCGCCAATTTTTTAAAACATACTGTACGGTACTCTTTTTGTAAGATAGGAATAAATAAGGTCAACAGCCAATTGATTCAACCCGTAATAAGATAGTTTATGACATAATATAGTATGAGTAATATAATAAACAACAATTTTGGTGTAGTGCACTATATTTATGGGCTTCTGACAATTAAGTTAGTTAGGTTTGGTATGGGTTGTGTAGGTTATTAAAATCCATACAGTACCGTACTGATCAATGTTTATCACAAAAGTCGATGTAGCCTATATTATTTTACTCCCACAGGTTGCAGTGTATGAGCTTTTCTAGAAGTGACGTGAATTTTAAATTAGTATGAACAAACCAGATTTTTTAATGATCTTTCCAAGCGATCAATTGATTACTGTAGATTCATAAATTTGGAAAAAGGTGCACCGTAGGCCTATTTTATTGCCATTTGAAAAGATATTTATCTGAAAAAGAACTACCTATTTAAATCATGAAGATTTATTGACAGACACCCATATAGGGCACTTTTTTTAGAAATTTCAAGCAATAGGAAGTTTATAATTGAGCAGGATATAGGCCTAGTTTACTAAAGCACAGTTCCAAGTAGAATTTAGTTATGTTACTCTTTATGCTCAAGTTACCTACTCGTGTAAAAATATTTGTTGTACGGTATGGAGTTGACTTGACTTGAATTTCATATCAATTGTTTGTTTTATTCTGATTTGTATATTCAGATTAATGATTTACCTAGTGTATAAATTAAAATGGACATACCTAACCTACATAATATTTGGACAATTCAAGACAAAATTAGGAAATTGAAGAAGTTTTAGGCAATAGGCAATTTTTTCTCCACCAACTATTGTATTGTTTGCTCTATCCAATAAATGAATAAGAGTTTTAAATAGATTAGCATCCTTGCACTCTAATCCTAACCTACAAATTTGACTAACCTTTCATTTACTTTAAATGGTTTTTGTATATTATTATAAAAAATCACATCATTTCTATTCTTTACTTTTACTACTCTATTGAAATATTTTGTCTTCTGAATAAAAACCTGAATAAATGTTACATTTTATGGCCAACATTGGAGTCTTTCACCAAATCTCTATAGGTTACGTGATTTCAATAGTTACCTAACTGAAAGCTTCAGTTGTGAATTGTAATCCTTGCTGTCCAATTTCTAAAAAATTTAATTGCTGGCACAATTTAAATAGGCTTAATTGAATCAAGCAACATAAAAAATTGAGCTTATTAGATAAACTTTAGCTTTACTTTATTTGTATTATACACTAGCCTACCTTTAAAAAATACATTTAAGAAAGAATAAGTGTAAAAATAAATACATCAAATCTCAACAGACTGCATAAACTATAAACATTCTATTATAGAAAATTAAAAAAAAACAAACTAGTTTTACCTTCAAGAACCGGCTATTACAGCAATATTTGCAAAAATATAGTTCTATATTCACTTTTAAATATTTTAGATAAGAAACTCAATTATCACATTCAAAAAACACTCAACAGTATACTAAATACTAAATAAAATTACATTTTCATCTCATAATAAGGTCTTAACAAAACATAAGACTAGATCAGTTGGTGTAGATCAGTTAGTAAAGCTTGTATAATAATTTATTCAAATCAAAACAGTACTTCTATAGTAAATAGTAATTAAAAAATGGAACAGGTACTACATTCTGTAACAGAGTATTAGAACAGTTTATTAACCTTCTTGGAACAGTTAACAGTATGATCGAGATGGCAATGACAAAATCATATAAAAATATAATGGTTAATATTTTGACGGTTGAATAAATTTATTTGAATGGAAAAAATAAATTGAAGTTGAATGATTGATTATGCTAAGGATTTTGATATGAAATCTTTACAATGTGACACCAAAGTTCACCATCGAATCGCGCTACAATTAGGCGCGCTCACTTGATATTGTTTGATCAACGAGCTAAAATATAGTAAACTATAGAGTGGCTGAGTGGCCGCTATTCCTGTTACGAATTGAACATGGGCAGCCATGACAGAGAGAGGCAAGAAGTGGCAGAAAATTTGAATGGCCCTATTGATATAATGGGAACTTGCATAAAATACAAGGCGCAAATCAGTTATATTTAATAAATACTACATTGAATTTTTATCGAGCATTTTAAATATATGTCTTACAGTTGTTTTGCATCCATAAAATTAACTGTTTGAAATGCTTTACTTGAAGCCTTGGTGAGATTAATGTAGCCTAAGTTACAGTGTTAATATTGCTTAGCCGTACAAGTGCTCTAGTAAGTTGAAATGTCATACCATAACTGCAAAATTATTATTTTAGAGATTGGATTATTTTTTATGTTATTTTGAGTAAGGAATTCAAAAAACTAGTTTATGAAGACGTATCTTTGATATCAGCTTACGGTACTTATCCACATAACTCTAAGTTCATAACAAGAAGGCAAAATATGATAGTCAAAAAATAACAAACTAAGGCCGGTATTAGAAGGTATTAGACGGTAATATTCCTGTCATCTGCAGATCATTATGAAATAAGTTGAACGAAATCATATTTTTTCATATCACAGAACTATTACCGTCTAATACCGGCCTAACATCAAACAAAACCGGCCTAACATATTATTATATTATGATCATGTTAGGCCGGTTTTGTTTGATGTTAGACCGGTAATAGTTCTATGATATGAAAAAATATCTGCATAATATGACAGAAATATTACCATCTAATACCGGCCTCAATTTGTTATTTTTTTGATGTAATATAAGCTGATGTTCATAGTTCATTCCAGTCAAGTTTGCAATACCATCATCATCATCATCATAGATATCATAATGACAATAATTAGTCATAGGAATCAATTTAACTCACAAAAAACATACATATTCCTGCAGTAGCAGACTGACAATAGAGGCTCTTGTTGCCTCTCTCTGTCATGGCTGCCCTTAGTTGGCCGTGTAACACATTGAGAGCGCTGAAAGCACACCAACAGCCGCTTTATGGTTTACTATATTTTAGCTCGTTGTGTTTGATAGCTTGATGAATTGGGTCTAATCAGGACCTCCTACCGGACCTGAGCCTACAAAATCAGAGTACCTTAATTTTATTTCGAAAGCAATACTTTCCTTACCTATGGTCACAGTATACATACAGTATGGAAACTTGGCTATAGTGAGGTCCACGTTATAATGACAGTGGATAAAGATAGGAGAATAGCGATGCCGATTCTCTGCATTAATTAATTATATTTCTACACTGTCAAAAACATAATTGGCATCGTTGTGGACCTAGAAAAGGATAGTACCACCAGCTTTGTCGAATGATAGACAAGGATAGCAATTCCAAAGTTGAACAAATACTGTCATTATAACGTGGACCTCACTATAGTACCCTGACGCCAAAAATCCGCCATCTTGTTAGGAAGCGCCGCATTGTAATATAGTGAGGTCCATGTTATAATGGTAGTGTAGGAAGATAGGAGAAAAGGGTTGCCAGATCTCAGCCTTGCCATCCAAACAGCTGATACTGGTATATCTGATGAATTTAACTGTTCATTATTGTTGAAAATAGTTAATCATATTTTATTTTTCAAGAAAATATATTTTTTAAAGATGTAATAATTAATTTTCATGATTGAGATAAAATATCATGTCAATTAGTTGAATTTTTACATTGTTGATAAACGATGTGGCAACATCGCAATGCATGAAAGAGATAATGCTTTGTTGACCGATAGACAAGGATAGCAAAACCATTGTAAATCACACACTGCCATTATAACATAGACCTCACTATAGTATTGATGGTAGGTTCGGATCACTTTAATGATCCGAATCAATTGATCTCATTCACTGCCATGAGCCAATCAGAAGGCCAGGATTGGAACTTCCCAAGGTCATGTGACTTCTATAATAGTATTTGCATCATGTAAAAAGCATTGGTTAGATTACAAGTTTCCATTCTGTTCCTATTCTGTGCTATGGTATTAGAGCAAGGAAAGAAAAAAATTGTTGCCATAATTATGTGGTGGTATTTTAAAAAAATATCGGGGCACTGAGCTTTGCTCGTTTTTTATTTATTGAAAAACAGAACACAATTCTTTAAAATGATTGGGGAAGGACAAACAGGCACAGCCCAAAACTGTTTCTTTCCCGAATTTTGATTTATAGGTACACTATAAATATTCCAAAATAGTTATTTGTGCAACTAGTGCACAAAGTATTTGCTGCACCGAAAGAAACGTTTACGCCCGAACCGTAGGCGAGGGTGGAATGGCATCTTGAGTGCAGCAGAGGAACTTTGCGCACGTATTTCACATTTAATTTTTCCTACAGTTACCATTGAATATGAAAAGTAGGTAATTATGGATAAAATGATGGCTGGAATCCATCAAATTTTTGTGTGTGTGATGCTGTTATTAATAACAACCTTAATTCATTTAAAAATCAATAATCCAATTGAAGTTGAAAATTCTCAGCCAAAGTTCTCATCATTATTCATTCAAGAATCAGAAAAAATACAGATAAAACAAAAAATTCGAATTCAAAATACATGCCAACAGCCGGTTGGGATGACTGCAGAATGGCTGAACCTTAGACCATTTATAGAGTAGACACGGCCAATTGTATATTCATACTAAAAGTCGTTGAAGCCAACATCTCTACTGCCAAATTCGCCCACGTTGATGTAACAACAGTTTGTTGTGTAAGTGTTTGTGGTGTTTAACTTACATTGTTGTTGAACAATGCATTGTTGTTAGCTTGGTTGTGACGTCAATATGGGTGGATTTGGCAGTAGATGTTGGCTACAGAGGCTAGACTTCCCAGCGTGTCTACTCTATAAATGGTCTAAGGGCTGAAACGACAAGCGCGCGACCTAGCGGGAAGAATCGTACCTAACTTTGTTTCATCCAACTAAAAACAGTACATTTAGACATGGTTAACTTACTAAATTACCGAAAAATAATATAAGTAAACTAAAAATATTTATAAAATAACATAGACAACAGAAAATATTTTATTGTAGTATATTCTAATGTCATTTTATTAATTTTATTGACATGGATTTCAAACGGTAATTATTTAACCTGAAAATTCAAATTTTATAATTTCTGAAAATTCGAATTTCTCATTGCTTATAGTTGAAATAATTATTACTGTCAATAGAAAATAAACATTATTTATTATTAAATGATGATAAGTTATTATTTAATTATGATTTAGATAAACATTATTCTTGTTTTGGATTTCTAGATTGGGATCTTATCATAAAAATGTAGGGTAGCCATTGAAATGATTCTCATCTAAATCTAACCACAGTCATTGTTGCCAACATAATTTTTGTTTTCGTGCACTAATCCTCCATAAATAACCATAGATGAAGGATAAGTAAGAATAACTGTATTATTCTTGTCTCTGATATAACCCACCAACTATTTTGTGTTGCCATGTTGCAAATCTGGAGTGCAGGAAAAATTTGTTTGACACACTGCACAGAAAGGAGCTGTTTTCCAGTCCCTACGTAGATCTGAAAGACCTTGTTTGCAGACGACGTCAGAAAAGGGTTTCTTTTCCGGTCTAGGCCAGAAAGTTGTCTCTTTCCAGCCGCTCATGGAAGCAGTTAATAAGTCATCCGCTAGATCGGGCGAGTGTCCACTTTCATCATCAGCTGAAGTCGCCATGATTTCAGTTCCAGTTTTGAATCAAACTAATTCGCTTTGCAACCAGTTTTATTCAATTATTTATTGTTGATTAGTGCATTCCGAATTTTCAAAAATGCTTGAAGATGACTGTGGTATTCCATGTGAAATTTTAAAAGAATTTTTAAAAGCTTAACGAGTATTCTTTATTTTGTATTCTTTATTTATTTTGTCAGCAATACCTGTAGCCTGGCGAAAAATATCGTTCGCACCACGGGCAAAGATGTTTTTCAGCTCTCAATCTTTTCTAGTCCTCGGCCTACGGCCTCGGACTTGAAAACCGATTTCGAGCTGGAAAAATCTCATTTTCTGCTCTAGGTGTGAAATATACTATTCCCGCACTAGAGCGGAAAAGTGATTCTTTGCGTTCTGTAATCAGTGCAGGAATGGCCACTTTTCAAGGGAACTGTAGGAAAAAGTTATTAACTTTTGTGTAAACACAGCTTAACACTCACTAATCACTTAAAACTGTAAAAAAATGATTAACTTTTAAAAGTATGATATACTCTTATTTAGAATGATATACCATGTCATGTCAACAAATCAGATTATTTTGATCAAATCAATAAAAAATCTGGTGTGGTGCACTCACACAACTTTCCTTGCCGTTATTAGAATTGATCACCTGACGCTAGTGTTCACGCGCATCACAAGTCTACTTATAAACAAAGATCTAAGCCAGCTGGTGACAGGACAATAACGATGGAGACATTATGAGGCCTGATATCTCTTCATAGTGAATGAATAGAATCAACAGTTGCCAACAGTTTGCAATTGGATAATCACATTTTCTCGAATTTCGAGCTTAATTTCAATTTTAGGTGAAAATGTTATTCAACATTAATTATTGTAGAGATTTTTATGCTCAATCTTCTCCACTCGAATTTTTTTGTTTAAATTGTATCTGAAGCCTGATAATTGGGAATCTGAAATCCAACTTAGCATAGATGGGGCGGAGCTCCTGAAATTTTTACAGATTTGAGACTTGTGGCAATTGATAGAGCTTATCAATGACTATTCCAGGTATGAATTTTATCGAAATTGTTGGAGCCGTTTTCGAGAAAATCGCGAAAAACCCTATTTTTAACAACATTTTCGCCATTTTAGCCACCATCTTAAATGGCATTTGATCGAAATTTTTCGTGTCGGATCCTTATATTGTAAGGACCTTAAGTTCCAAATTTCAAGTCATTCCGTTAATTGGGAGTTTGGGAGATGAGATATCGTGTACACAGACGCACATACACTCATACACACACACACACACACACACACACACACACATACAGACCAATACCCAAAAAACACTCTTTTGGACTCAGGGGACCTTGAAACGTATAGAGATTTAGAAATTGGGATATCTCAATTTTTTTCGGAAAGCAATACTATCCTTACCTTTGGTAATAGGGCAAGGAAAGTAAAATTTCTAGATTAATATTTCTCGGGAATAAGCTGATCGATTGCAAATAGTTGCACAGCTGAGAATAATTCTGTCCCTCTTCCACACAGGCACTCACATCTTCTGTTATCGACAGACGACGAAATTATCATTTGTTTTTCCAATGATGAATAATTATTATCCTTTTCATTTCCTTCAGCGAGTTTTCCCAGGGATGAGACCTGGTGCCATCGAGTTTTTATATCATAAAGCTACTACCGGTATGTTCCAAATTTCGTGAAAATCGTTAGAGCCGTTTTCGAGATCTGTTGGACTAGATAACCAGATAACCAGGACCTCCTATATACTACCGGAAAAAGACCTTAAAGAGATAAGGTATTTTCTACCGGACCTGAGCCTAGAAAAAATGGCCGCCGTATGTGGTGGTCTTATAGAAAAAATCACTAATCAGCTGTTAGAAAACATTTCAGTTAGTCGAAATCTCAGTTCGTCTAGTTCCCGTTTAAAAATATCAATGCCAGCCAAAGACCTTAAAGACCTAAAGATCTCTTTAGGTCTTTGATGCCAGCCACCACCTACGGCGGCCATTTTTTTTAGGCGCAGGTCCGGTATATAGGAAGTCCAGGTCCAATTCATTCAAAAAATGTATCAATAAAAATTAAGTTATGCGGTAGTACTACAAGCTCAAACTAATATTGAGTATGGAAAAAGTCACTTTTGGTATGTAAGAAGAACTTGCTTACAGACGATCATTTTATATTAGGTATTTATATAGAAGTGACGATCGTTTCAACCTGATGTGAGCCAAGAAACTCTTTGGGCTGATGATGGTCCACATAAAGTGAAAACAATCATAACTGCAATAAGAAAGTGCTTATTGAAAATCAAAGTGTACTTTCATTTCAACGTCAATTTAATGGTGAAAAAGAATGGATAGCAAGACACCAAACTTATATGTTAAAAACTTAAACCCAAACCTGGCACCCTCACCTTTCAAACCCACACAAAACCCCCAACCTTTCAAAACCTCAAACTATTCAAATAAATTACAGAGGCCCAACCTGTCTCAAACTTGACTCTTCTATTGTTACTTCTGTACCAAATGTTGACGAAAACGTGAACTAAAACCTTAACCTATAACTCCAAAAATTAATAGAAAATATCTAATCTAAAAACAGTTCTAGATGCTCTATTCAATTTCAACCAAAATAAGGACTATTTGGTTCAGATACTTTCTGAAATACTGAATATTTTCTAGTGTCCAGTGTTAATTATTGATATTCTAATTTTATCATGTTTTTAATAAATATATCTGAATTTCTGGTTTTCGTATTTTTAGACTATAAATCGAACATAAAATTCATTTAGTGTTATACATACCTTATATTCTAGGACTATGGAATAGAACTGAGCTAGAACTTTGGAAATGTGCCAGTTTTGGGCTGGGTCTGTTGATCATTTCTCAAACATTCAGGATTCGACTAAGGCCCGCCGCAAAGTAGACCCACACTAATCCACGCCACTCCAACCCACACTAATCCACGCCACTCCAACCCACACCGTGGAATGTTTTGTAAACCATTGCTATATAGCAAAACATCCTATGGCGTGGGTTGGAGTGGCGTAGGTCTACTTTGTGGCGGGCCTAAGGTCTTTCATCCCTCGGAAGCATCTGATGAGACCCAAGTCACCACAAAAAGGAGGTCCACGCCACTCGCAAGAGGAGCAGGAAACATATTTCAATTGTTGCAGACACTTTAACTCTTGAATTCATATTGAAGATTTAATTCTAAAGTGAGGTCCACGTTATAATGACATTGGGGAAAGATAGCAGTGTTGCCTATTCTCTGCCTTACCACTGCCTTCTATAGAGTCTAGCTGATACCGGTAAATCTGATGGAATATCAATAGTTACTGTTCTTTCTTGTTTAAAAAAATCAATTATATCTTATTCGTTGAGAAAAAATATTTTGCAATGATTAAATAATAAATTTTTATAATCAAGATTGATAATTTTGTCAATAATTTATATTTTCACATTGTTAGAAAACGACCTGGCAACGTTGTGGAGCTAGAGAAGCATAGCATAATTATCTGCTTTGTCAAATGATAAACAAGGATACCAACACAAAAATATTGATAAAATACTGCCAAAATAACGTGGACCTCACTATATAATCTTCTTATACTTATAAAATTCTTATCTCACTGATCACAATTTCTGGAAAACTACTAGACGGAAACAAAAATTGAAATATAGCTTCCTTATAAGTCCTAGGTGCTCACTAAGAAATCTTTTGGCGATATTTAAACTCTAAGGGTGATTTTAAGGGTTTAAAGTTCATCTTTTAGCATGTATATTCTTCTTATTCCAATCTCTTAAATATTATAATTGAAATGTCCATACCATATGTTAATGTAGAACTATAATCTAGAGAGAGTACCTCTTGTTTTCAAGAGTACCTCTTGGAAACAGTTGTTAACTGGTAACCAAATTAATAATTTTGTAAGGTTGGCATTAAGTTGAGTTAACTTTTTTAGGTTGGCACCAAGTTGAAGATTAAAAAGCATTTATCGCGGAAAAATTGATTGGGCACTGCTACTTCAATTAGAGCTGAGAATATTATATTATTATTTATTTTCCAATCACTTGATAATGGCATTATTTATAGCCGAAACATGTCGTGTTGAATAATTTCCAAAAGGGTAATCAGATTTATAAATATTAGAATATGAATATAAGAAAAAATATTTTTATTTCTATTCCTGGGAGTATAGATAATTTTTATCTATCTATATATATAAAAGCGAAATGGCACTCACTCACTGACTGACTCACTCACTCACTCACTCACTCACTCACTCGCATAACTAAAAATCTACCGGACCAAAAACGTTCAAATTTGGTAGGTATGTTCAGTTGGCCCTTTAGAGGCGCACTAAGAAATCTTTTGGCAATATTTTAACTCTAAGGGTTGTTTTTAAGGGTTTAAAGTTCGTCTTTTAGCATGTATATTCTTCTTCTCCCAGTCTCTTAATTATAATTAGAATTTCCATATCATATGCTACTATAGAACTATAATCTAGATAGAGTACCACCTTCGAAACAGTATTGTTAACTGGCAACTAAATTAATAATTTTGTCAGGTTGGCATTAAGTTGAGTTGACTTTGTTAGGTTGGCACCAATTTGAAGATTTAAATGCATTTATCGCGGAAAAATTGATTGAGCACTGCTACTTCAATCCTGGGAATATTATATTACTAGCCGTCAGGCTCGCTTCGCTCGCCATATCCGTTTAGCCAGACGTTTAGTCTGGACCCCCGACTGGATTGTTCTAACATATGATAAAAATGCTCAAATGAAAAATGCAGGCGAGCGAAGCGAGCCTGATGATCTTATTCTTGGACGATCCAGTCGGGGGTCCAGGGGGCGGAGCCCCCTGGCTAGACGGATATGGCGAGCGAAGCGAGCCTGACGGCTAGTGTTTCATAAAACAAACTTTTATGACGGGAGTTCTATAAGTAATTGATCCTATTCTATCAAGACTAATTTTGTTTGTATATCTGACAGATCGCGTGAACAGCTTAAACAATTTTTGATTTATCTGGAGAAGCCGTAATCATCATTAAAATAGGAAGTAAGAAAGTCATTAAAAATATAGGGAATCACCTTGATGAGCCACTGTGCGAAAATCTTCGAAAGAATATTACTAAACAGAATCAGCCCAAAAATCGAGCTTGAACAAAGTGAGGAACAATATGGTTTTCGACCAGGCCGCAGTACAGTAGATCTTATATTCTCCATAAGACAACTGATGGAAAAGAGCTGGGAATATAATAAGAAGATTGTGATGCTATTTATAGACATAGAGAAAGCGTATGATTCAGTGGATAGGCAAGGTTTGTGGCAGGAAATGGAAAATTTTGGGATTGAGAAAGAACATATTGGCATAATAAAGGAGATGTATAGGGGATATAAGTGCAGAGTAAGAACACAAAGTGGTTGTACAGACGAGTTTGAAGTAAGGAATGGGCTAAAACAGGGAAGTATTCTATCACCAGCCTTGTTCAATGTAGTTATGGAAGGAATGAATAGACAAGTGAGAGAGGAAGTAGGAGAAAGGGATAAGAAAATGATATTTGCGGATGATATGATGATTTGGGGAGAAACAGTTGAGGATGTACAGATGCAGTTGGATGCTTGGAGCAGGGTTATGGAGAAATATGGTCTGAAAATAAGCAGGGAAAAGAGTGAAGTAATGGTTTTTGGAAGGGATGACAATTTTGCCGGAGATATCAGATTGAATGGAGAACCCCTGAAAAATGTTGGAAGTTTCAGGTACTTGGGCAGTGAAATTGCAGATGATGGGAGAATAAACCACGAGATAACTAGAAGATTACAAAAGGGGGGGAATTTCTACCAAACAGTGAAACATTTGATTTGGGATGGAAAAGTACCAGAAAAGGCAAAGATTATGATGTACAAGATGTATTACGTACCCATCATATTATACGGAGCCGAGACATGGACGATGACGGAAAGAGAGTGGAGTCGAATACAGGCAGGAGAAATGAGGTTCCTCAGGGCAATAAAGGGGAAGACACGAAGAGACAGAGTTAGAAATGAGGATATAAGAAGAGAATTGAACATGGGGAGTATAAGGGAAAAGGTTGAAAGTATGAGACTACGCTGGTTTGGGCACATGAAGAGAATGAGAGAGGATCGGCTGCCAAGGAGAATGGAGGAGATGAGGATTGAAGGGAGGAGACCAAGAGGACGACCGCGACGACGATGGACAGACTCAGTGGCCAACGAAGTGGAGAAGAGAGGACACCGATGGCGGCAGGTGGAGGACGAGCGATGGTGGGAGGACCGAACAAGATGGAGAGGCATTGTAAACACCCAGACCCGGCACTAGCTGGAACGGGACCCGGATATGTATGTATGTATGTATGTATTCATCCTTCAAAAAACAGCTGATAATAATTATTTCGAAAGAAATCATATAATGGTAGCCAATAATCAAAGTGATTGAATAAACTCTATTCAGAATTATTCAAATTAACATTAAAATGTACACTTAAAAAAATTCCTACTTTAATATTTATGGTAGTAAAGTTTAGGACATGAGAAATCAACCACATTAAATGTTAGACTAATTATTATGAATAGATTCTTATATATAAATGGACTTCCATGGAAGAAAGAATCAGTGGATTGGCTGCTTTCACACTTTTGAATAAGTGAAAGGAAGAGTAAAACTGCATTTACACCAAAGCTATTAACAAAATGTAAACATTTGATGAACATATGTGTTAGTCAAGTTCCATTCAATCTAATAGAATCCATAAGGATTAAGTTATCAACATTTCGTCAATAACTTCGATCGGTGTAAACCAGCTTAAGCGATAGGCTATGCCAGAAATTCCAGAATAAGCAAGAGATCCATGGATACCAGAGTCAAACAATTCCAAATGAACTTGATTTGGAATTCTATTTTCAATTGCATCAAGCAAAAGCAAAAATAACATGATCACTGCTAATTTGATAACTGTCAACGAGAAATATTAATTGCCAATGGATAAAGTCGAGGTCGACTCTTAAGCCCCGCCCAATATTCCACAAAATTTGCTGCAATTAGTCTACTATTCTACAGAGCACTTCCAACACATCAATTAATAATTCAAATGATTAGACTCAATAATTTGCATGCCAAGCTGTGGCCTAATTTCTTTATTTATTACCGATAGAGGGCAGATCATAAGATGCTCCTAGCAAATAGTAGGTCCGTGATACAAAAATTTGAGCTCAGTCTCATCTCTGAGATAACTTGAGAGGAAAAATTGATCATCCAAGTGGCAGCTTATTGAAACAGAAATTTCCATCGTTTGTTGAAAACTAAAGAGAGAAAATTATTAGCTGTGGTTATAACATTTAGCAATATAATTTGAAAACATTGCATGATTCATTAAAAATATTCCCTGATGTCAAGATGAGTGCATAAGAAAATCTGGGTGACACCATAAGGCATCGCTAACTTTTGATTGCTTTTTAAAATACGCAGTTGTATATTTCAACAGAGTTAAATGTGTTGTTCAAACTGAGGTGATAGCAACGCAACTAATCATCACACTTACTGACAACAATTTTTGGGTAACTAAGTATTATAGAAATGTATTTGAATTAAACTTGAAACGGTCCTATATATAATAACATTTTCATCGAGGGAGAGCACCTTTTTGGATACAAAATTCTATGACAGTGACTAGACTATTTTAATCTATCAGCAAGCAATTTTTGTTTGTATGATGGATCTCAAAAACGATTATAACTGCTTTGGTAGAATTCAGGTTATAAAAATATTTTACAAAAATAATCTGATCATTTAATTCCCGTAGCGAAGCACGGGTATCCTGCTAGTATAATATATGATTACTTATTACTCCGCTTCATGGGTCAATTCGAAAAACTTATTGCCTCAGCTTCGCCCACAATCATAGCCACCTCTAATACAAGGCCGCGGCCTACGATATTGCAACGTCGCAGTGTAGGCCTACAATCTGATACATGATTGGTGAAAAAGATCAGCTGGAATTTTTAAAAATCTTTTTAAAAAGATTTAAGAAGGCCGCGGCCTTGTATTAGAGGTGGCTATGCCACAATGCTTGACAAGTATGACGCGTAAGAGAAAGGCATTCATCTCTCTAAGGGCCGTTTGCACAGTGACAGTTTAATTAAACTAAATTTCATTTTAAACTAGATTAAATCCGTATCAAGTCTTGTTTGTTATAATTTGGATAATTTTCAGTTTAAGCCACCTACTTATTAAATTCAGTTTAAGCTTTGACTGTGCAAACGGCCCTAAGTATCTAAGATTTGCCAAACAAATTTTTGCAAGTTATTATTTTTCATTATTACAAGTAAAATCCGAGGCGAGACAATGTAATTAAAGTGAGTAGCCTATATTCAGAAGTAAGGTTTACAGAATATAAGTCAGAAGATTCGAAACGATTTCTGAGTTAGCAGTAATAGGCAAATGCAGTTATAGCCTAAGGTAAATATAATATTGTAGGTACTGAAAATTCAAATATTGTAATATCGTGTAATCTTAATATGAAAGTTGGAAAGTATGTTGGCTTTATTTCTAGAACTTCTCTTGCATTGAATGAAATTGACTGGAAGTTATCAACTGCAAAGAAAATTGCATGTAATATGTTTGCCAAGTGATTCATAGGCTTTATATTTGTACTGCAGTTGGGAGTAATCTTCAACTAGTTGGAGTATTCAATTGATAGCAATTTTTTTCATCAAAAAATTTTGGAACGAATTCTTTTATCCCAAATATAGAATGGGAACCTATTAAATCATAAAATTGTAAAATGAATCACAAGATCATATTTTCGAATCGTCACGGTCACGTATCTATTTGAGTAGCCTAAGCTCATCAAGAAAAATCAATCACCTATTGTTTCTAGCATGACATCTACCAACAAAACCAGGAAAAATAATATATAAAAGCCAAGTAACAAACCGGTAAATTATTTATAACAGAAAGCACAATATACATGGATTGGTAAAAAAGAACTCAATGCAAATTAATGACAAAATTTATTTGAAATTTCAGTCTTTTTTCTGTCATGATGGATAATCAGTGATCTAGTATAGTACAAACTACTGACATTTTTATTAATTTTAAATATAAAGCAGAAGAAAATTTATTCTTGAAATGCTGTGAATAAATTGATGTGTTTACATTCAGACATTTCAAAAATTGAAAAAAAAATGTTCCAAACTGTTTGTTTCTCAGTCAAACAATTTTAGAAAATTATAATAATTAATAGTACGCAATGAATGAGGCTGGAAATGGATTTTCTGCAAAATTATGATAAGAATATGCGAATAATAAGATTTTTAAGAAAAATTCATGTATGAATTGGGGGAAAACAATTCAATGTATGATAGAAACTGTAATAAGTTTGTATTTTATCCAGGGTTTAAATTAAAAGGGAAAACAGAATTGAATATATAACAATATAAGATATCATCTGAATGATAATTATTGCTTTGTAGGATAAGAATCAGCAGAAGGCTGAACTCCCAAAACGATTATAATAAGAAATTATAACAAGATTGTATTTGTTATTTATCATCAAATACAATGACAGAATATATAATTATCATTATAGATTTGGAATCATAGATTGCAGTTGTAAAACCAACATTTTTTATTCATTCGAGATGAAGACCAGTCTTTTAATAGTTTAATTAAGTCTTCTACTCGTATAACAAGCAAGATAACAAAAATACAATTATTAGTATCCACTGAACTTATTTTGAATATTTCCAATGGCGTACAAAACCAAAAAGAGTATTTTATTATTATTGAATGGCCCTAACGTCATGCAATCACAAATTAATATCATCAATACATACTCACCTGAGCAATCATTAAAGACAGTTTAATTATAATAGCTTTTCAACTATGCAATCACACTCATTTCCAGTATTAATATAACTAATAACTAATATTCTTAGTAACAATGGAAATAATTAAATGAACACTATAGACTACATATTTAAAGATAAATCCTCAATAAAACAAAATAATTTAACATCGCTCTCCAAGCTGCCTTGATTATTTACAGGTTAAAAATTTACAATGTTTTGTATAAATAATAAACATACTATCAAATAAAAGTGTACAAAAATATAAATATAACAATAGAATAAATACAGATAATAAGATTTGTAGACAGTAAATAATTAAATTATTTGTTCATTGAGTATTACGGTAATATATTACTTCAACAATAATCATAGGAATTTTCATTAGATTCTGAATTATTGTTGAAGGTATGACACTTTCAAATTGAGTATGCAAGACGATAATTATTTAGAGAAGTAGGAATTTACTTTGGTTCAACTGAGGATTATGAGATATTACTATTGACAAGGAGAAAAAAGATTTTTACCATCTATTATCCACAATCACAATGATTTAAAAATAAAATCAAAGGCGATAATTTTGTTCAAAAATATTGTGTAATTTTAATCAGATGCAGTGAAGAGGAAAAGATGTTCTGCTAACAGAACACTTGTCAATAACACTTTTCAATAAACCATAACAAGATAATAATAAAGCTGTAATAAAACTGTTCAAGATACAAAGTTATTAGAAATGACAAATGTTTTCAAAATTCGTATTCATTAAAGAACCAATTCAAAATCGACAATATTCAATTATTATAGAAATAACTAGTAGGCTCAACTCAAACTTACGCAACTCAGGTCGAGAAGAGACTCGACTCTAGTCGAAAGCATGTGTTTCCAAATGGTGACACTCAGACCAGTCGATTCTAGTCACCGCGACGTCTCCCATTCGAAAACACATCATGCTCTCGACTAGAGTCGAGTCTCTTCTCGACCTGAGTCGCGTAAGTTTGAGTTGAGCCTCACCCGGCCAAAATATTTTTACTTAGGTAACACTACTAGTTTCAGCACACATGCGATTTGCAAGTATCCTTTTCTCAGAATTCTGTTTTGAAGTTTGAAAAAGGTACTAGTTATTTCTACATTAATAATTCAACAATTCGATAAGCCCTATGAAAACACATTAGACAATCTTCATATCAATTATAAGGGATTCAATATATTGAATCAATTGGTTGTTTATATTTGTAACATTTTATTGTGTTTTATTTGTTTCATAATTCTTTGTAATTTTGTTTTGTCTTGTTTTGTGTGTTTTTAATAAATTGAAAATTGAAATATAAAACTGAAATTGAATACCATATTTAGCATAGTACTGTAGCACAGTTATCTCTAGTAGAATGCCGTACCCAACGAGCTAGCAAAGTTTAAATAAAACCAGGCCAGTCAGGATCAGCTGCAGCTGGCTAGATCTATGCTTCATAATTAATCCCAAATAATTTTAACAAAATGTATCTAATGGCTATTAGAGATGGCTGAGATAGCACTGATGCTGGATGGATTGGGATTGATCTTGCTTGGTTCAACCCATGTAGCAGTAGACGGTAGAAATCATGAAAATTGAGACGAACGCACACAGCAACAGACAGATGCTGGAAAATACCCCCCTCCACCAGGTTGCAACGTACACATAGGTACATCGCCATATGTCTGCATGCAGACGTTTCATTTTTCTCCGTATGTCTGCTTCTGTGTGCGTTCGTCTTTAATTTGAACGAACTTACCGAGAAACTGAATGACGTCAGCCCACAGCTGGAGTGACAAACTCCTTTTTCCTATTAGAATGCTTGAAGATTTTTGAGTACTTGAGAAAGGAAACGTCAATACCTAGAATATAGTCCAAACATACTCGTGACCTCTACCGTCTTCTTCTAGATACCATGGTGCAAATCATTTGAAGTAAAACTGATTTTATTTCAGTTGAAGACAAAAAAAAGTATTCAATGAGCATTCAAACAATCATGATTAATAGTGATAGCAATATATCACTACTTCAACAATACAAACACTAAATATCATCAGTTACATTCATACCTATTTACAAACAATAAATTAATGTGATGATTCAGTAATAAAATAGGATGAAATATTTGCCCTAAATACAACTCATACCTGGTAACAACTATTCATTGGTATTAATACATTCACACTGGCATTGAACTTTTAAAAAGTAATTCTGTATGAATTTGGAGGGAGAGGTATAAAACGTACCTGTCCCGCCAAATACTAGCTACCAACTAATTCGATCTGTCTGTATTTTTTTCTTAGATTAGATACGGGATCTTTGAATAGGACGGGATCCAGTCTCATGTTTGAGCGCAGTAGCGGCATGTAGCCGAAGACAGCTGCAAATGTGTTCAGGCAGGTCTGTCTCTGGATGAAGTGGTCCGGATCGTTCCACGGTGACCTGCAACGCATTCCACACTTTCAATCCAACAATACCACGCCAATTCCACAATAAATGAACTAACATTAGGAACGACATTGACAACAAAGGAACGGCATTACCAGACTCTAATATGAAACCTGTTTCAGAAATTTCCATTCATAAAAATTTGTGTTGTATTTTCAAGTGTTTGTAGTAAGATTTTAGATCTTTGTGACTCATTCAAAACAGACCTAATCGCAGACTGCAGACAAGAATATGGAGACAAATAGACAAGGTTTAAAGTAAAAACTTCCCATGTAGGTGATTTTCAATGAATAGAACTCACCACGGTATATAGAAGAAGACGGTAGGTGTCACGCGCATGTTTGTGCTAAATTTCCGGTGTAGCTGACGTCATTTCATATCAAATCATCTGTTTTTAACAAATAAGTTTCATAAATTGCCAATAGGTGTTAAAAGCCTCAGTTGGTGGCGATGACGCAATCTAGCTGGCTGGCCACTGCGCACACATTCCATGACCCCTACTGTTTTCATCTAAATACCGTGGAACTCACTATGCATACAACTTTCAATGAATCGGCCAAATAAAATTCAATCTTTCCAGAAACTAGTAACTAATAATAATGTTACTAGTTAGTAACTAACTAATAATGGATAATCAATTTATAATTTTTTTCCTTACAACATTAATATGAACCAATAATAATGAAACATAAATTAAGTTGGGAAAATATAATTGAATATGACTGAGATAAACTTTGAATTATACATGTCGATAACTATTTTTTGAATCAGTAAACAAAGTAGTTTGTTGTCTGAGGAATGGCAAGATGATCGCAATTATGTTGCAAAAATAAGGAGAAAACCCAAAATAACTATCTATAACTAGTAGTTCTGTGAACAGTAGGCCTCACGCAGAATTCTCATCCACAAGTACCTGATTGAAACTATAGACCTTATGGAAATACAGCAATAGACTTTATATTATTATTATTTATAATAGAAAATGTGGCTTCTCCACACATCTGTGTAATCACTTGTCAGCTGATTTATGATGAATAATTCTATAGTCTGATTTTTACTCTAATATTGGCGTATGAAGGAGGCTCCTATTTCCTTTTATATTATCCTTGAAATGCAAAATTTCCAAAAACCTTGTATATACGTCGACGCGCAAAAAAGGAACATACCTCCCAAATTTAATGAAAATCTATTACCGCGTTTGGCCGTAAATGCGCAACATATAAACATTTAAACATTCAAACATTAAGAGAAATGCCAAACCGACGACTTGAATCGTAGACCTCACTTCGCTCGGTCAATAAAATAAAGGAAAGAACTGGCTTATACACAGTCGGGATGGGAAAATTATGTTTGACGCATCATCATATCTGAACTAATGAACTGATTAACTTGAAATTTTGCAAATAGATTCTCAATTTACCGAGCAAGGTTATAGGCCTATTTTAAATTCAAGATTTCTGTACGTTAAGTTTTTAGTTTGTCAAGTTCTTAATGAGAACCTTGCGGAGCACGGGTTATCTCTAGTAGATAATCTATTAAAGCTTATATAGACTAAAGCTTAATGCATCTAGGAATTGTTCAAAATTTACTGCTGTCCTCTGCGACTAGAATATGATTGAACAAATAAAAGCTACTCAGAAGTAGAAATTTACTTCTCAGAAGCCATCGCAAAAAGCAAACTTTATGTTCTGAAAGTTTCATGTGGATCGATTGAGAAGTACGGTATTAATTGAGAAGTTGTAAAGCCGCTCCACCAGCAACGGAGAGGTACCTACTGGGTTCGATTCCCGGTCTGGGCACAATTTCATTCATCAAATTTCCTTCTGATATTTGGTTCTTCGGTCAATATTTGCAGTAGCAGAAGTCCATAGTTCTATTTATATAGCTTTCATTGGATATTTGAAATAATTGTATAATCAAAATTTTTGGAGAGAAATAGTACAGGCTCAGCCTAGTTTTTCCTCAATGTCACAATAATTATATTATGATTGTAGTATTTTGTACAATAAATAATAAATTATTATAATGTATTAATTTGTCTTGTTACCTACTTATTAAAAGTACCACGCAAGAATTTTGAAATCAATTGAAAACAACAAGGAAATGTTGTGTTATAGAGGTGATACCAGAGACAAATAATGTAGGTATCAAGCAGTATCTTTACTGCTTGTGACAACCCGTCTACTTTTCTTGAAATCTGTATGCACCATTACACTAATTAGTCTTATTTTTTGAGCTATTCAATAATTTATTCACTATATGTAATAATAATAATAATATTCAATAAGATTCTGAATGCATCAAGATTATTGTTTCCTTTCTCTCTGTAAAACTTTTAATATGCAACTCTGGTTTGCGCACAGGCATTTTTTGCCCATGCAGACCATTTTCTAAAGATTTATTTGGCTTAGTGTATTCATGAGGTTGTTTTATTCTTTGTTGTTGTTTTATATTGAAAATGAGTACACAAGATTTTCGCTTTGTAAATTGCATTTGTTTTAAAATAGATATCTTTTGTCTGTCGGTCTGTCTATGTTGATACTAACCTCAAACTGTTGGAGGGCGGCTGCTCCTTGTACTGTTTGCGCTGCGTGACCTTGATGGGCGGACGCCTCGTGACGTGGCTGACGAGGAAGTTGATGAGTATGTCCTCGCAGTTGTGCGACTGCTGCACCGTCTTCAGCAGCAGCGGACTCAGCCACTCTGTGTAGAGGTAGTTGTAGTAGCGGTGGTAGAAGGCGGCGCCCGTCAGCACTATCGAATAGTCGTTGGTCCACTTGGACGTGTAGCCCCAGCTTCCCTGCAATCGCAAACACACTCATCAGTAATCACAAAACTACTCAAAATTAAGTCTGAGTGTCGGTTGCACAAAAGCCGGTTAAATTTTAACCGTGATTAATTCCACGAGAACCAATCAGAGAAGCCGTCTTTTTAAAAACGCCTTCTCTGATTGGTTCTCGTAAAGTTAATCACGGTTAAAATTTAACTGGCTTTTGTGCAACCGGGCCTGATTCTCTTTTCAAGTTTTAAAACTTTCAATAATTAATACAGTATTTTCCAGTTATCAGTGATAATTAGGGAATTATTTTTATTTAATTTGGTTTTAAACTTCTAAATTCTAAATTCCTAGTTTATGAATATTTTGGACTCAAACTTGGACAAAACTTATACGGTGATAAACATAACCAATTTTTGGATAATTTCTATCCAAATTTGGAGAAGGAACAGTATTGGGCTTTAAGCCTGTTGTTCCTTTACCAATCATTCACAGTTAAGAATGATATTGCATCTATCAATGGATAAATAATAATAAAAATGAATAAATAAATGAATAATCACAAAACCTGGCTATCATTACCATATTTAACCTTCAATTTGACGACGTACAACTGTAAGCTTGTGTAATTGTATGCTGTGTTTTGTGTAACATTGAATAAATGAATGAATAAAATATGTATCTATCTATGAATAGATATTTTCAACATTTATTTTGTGATTGAATAAACTTGTACGACTAGGCACGACTAGTTCCCGCTAATTACCGTACAATTCTCAAGTGTCGAAACTGCCAGACCACATGAGGCGTCTATTTATTTAATAAAACAATATTGAAACTTGAAGCACCCTTTATTATTTAAAGTATTACAACGACTAGTTTCGACCATAGGTCATTTTCAAGGTGAAATGTGGAAATTTTTTTATGTCTATTTATTTGTATTTATTCTAGAAAACACTATAATCATAATATAATTATGACAATAGAGGAAAACTAGGCTGAGTCTGCACTATTTCTCTCTTAGATTTTGATAAAAAGTTGATGAAATTTGTTTTCTAGTCGTTTTTCAGGCAACAACGCCATCAGCCAATCGCAGAGCTTAACATGGTCTGGTCCTCAATTATTAGAAAGAGAACAAGAGTATTCTGGAGCCGCGTTTACACCAGAGATGTCAAATTCACAGACTTGAGTTTTTGACAATTTGTTGCTATGATTGATCATCTATAGTACCGTATGTACTATATGATAACTCTTCCATCATTATTATGATTCATCAAATATAATACAAACAAACATTATTTTGTATCGACAAACAAACAAACAATAATACAGTATAACCTTTATGCCTAACCTTTTCGGACTATGAGTAACCTTGGGATGGGAAAAGCACAGGGTAACCTTATTTTTCCTCATCATATCATTTTCACATTTTGATGACGTACTAAAGAATCATTGTAAAGGTGCAATTTCTTAGAGACTGCTCGAGACGCGCCGCTCGAACAGCGCAGCTATAAGCAGGTTTGTCTGCTATAAGCAGGAAGCTCGAGACGCAACGTTGCAGCCGTCACGGCTAGAGCACATAACCTATAAATTCATCAGATTCGACTATGCATTAGATATGAATAGTAAAAGCAATATAGTAGCAACATTTCTAATTCAATAAATCATCGAATCTGATGAATTTATAGGCTATGTGCTCTTGACGGCTGTCACGTTGCGTCTTGAGCTTCCTGCTTATAGCTGCGCTGTTCGAGCGGCGCGTCTCGAGCAGCGACGTTTGTCGCTCGGTTGTCAAGCGCACGTTTGACACATGCATAGAAACATTGGGATTATTATGTTTCATACATAGAAACAATAGCAGTTTCCACACCAACCGCCGCGTTTGTCGCGCGCTTCGAGTTTCTATACTGTGCATTGGAACGTACACATGCACTCAGTCGAACGCGCGCTTCTGCAGTGAATAGGTGATCTAGTGTTGTGTTTTGTTAGATCTTGCTTTGTGTTTTGTGTGTACAATGGATGCGGAAGCGTTTGACACAGAATTATTCATCGATGAAGTAGAAAAAAGAAGATGCATCTGGGAAATTGAGAGTCAATACTATAAAAATAGTTTTAAAAAAGACTGCTTGGCAGGAGATTGTGGATATTTTCGCACAAGAAAACATGACAAAGGAACAGAAGACAGTTTTAGGTAAATGGAGTCCTATGGTTTCAGAGGAGTCTCGCTTAAATTGTTCAAAAGCTATCTGAATAATAGAACCCAGTCCCTAACCATAAATGATCAATCTAGTGTAACTAACTTAACTTCTTATGGTCTTCCTCAAGGTTCTGTACTTTCTCCCATCCTTTTCATACTCTATGTAAATGACTTTTTAAATTTAAGACTTCTAAACTCAACTGTGATATCCTTTGCAGATGATACTGCAGCTATTTTTCACGTTAATTCATGGAATGAAGTTCATACTATAGCTGAAAATTATATGCTTTTAATTAGGAAGTGGTTAGATAAGAATACCTTAAGTTTAAATATTGAAAAAACTAATTACATAACTTTCTCTGCAAATAGAGTAGGGCAGCCTAACGAGAATCAAGATTTGAGACTACATTCTCAGTGCAATTTAAACTTGGGTAATTGTGATTGTCCCACCATTAAAAAAGTCAATAATACTAAGTATTTGGGAATTATAATTGATGAAAACCTTAAATGGGATGTTCATATTAAATACATATGTAGAAAAACTAGATATTTATCTTTTAAATTTTACCAAGTTAACAGAATTCTTAATAAGAACCACCTGAAAATGATGTATCATGCTCTAGTCAAGTCAATTCTGCAGTATGGCATAGTTGTTTGGGGAGGCTGTTTCAACTGTCATATTGCTGAATTATTTGTAGCACAAAAACTGATAATTAAAACTATATTAAGCAAACCCAGGCTCTATCCAACGGATATGGTTTTTAGTGATTTTGAGGTCATGACTATACGTCAATTATACAGAAAAACCGTAATTGAGTACTTAATAAAATATAGATCCGATTTTCCTCTCACAATAAACTCAACTCTTAATTATTATAATCTAATACTGCTAACAAATATGTAACCTATAACACTAATATTGAATGTATAAGGAGGCAATTAATTTACATAGGTACTAAAATAATAAACCTCATTCCAAATCACTTTCTCATGGACAATAAGATCAGCGGAAAAATTAAACTGGATATAAAAAACTGGACATACAGTAATTTCTTCTTCCATTTAGATATATGACTCGAGATTTCTGCTCCAGCATTTTTTTTTCATTAGTTTTTTCATTTTTCAGTGGACTCGCTTACCTTTATTTTGAGTACCTATTCCTCTGTTTTCTTCCTTCCCCCAATTTCTCCCTTCCTTTTTTCCTCATTACTTCTCTTTTTTGCCTGCCTATTACATGGGAAACCATAGTTGGCTAGGTATCTTCCTCTCTTTTTTTTCTCTCTTCTCCAACACACCCAAACACTAAGCCCATGGTTTTTTATATTTGTAACATTTTATTGTGTTTTATTTGTTTCGTAAATCTTTGTAATTTTGTTTTGTCTTGTTTTGTGTGTTTTTAATAAATTGAATTGAAATTGAAATATACAAAGCATAAGTAGTAGCATTAATTAAAAATAAAATTATAAATTTGATTTATAATTTTGATTTTATAAATCAAATTAAGGCAGTATGAACTACATAATAATTTGTAATTCAGATACTTGTTGTACCAAGAGTGCATTTATGAAATAAGTCAGTGTTTTGTGTTCACAACGTCTTATGAAATAGAATTATGAAATAAAACTAAGGCAGTATGCCTTTTTACAAGTACGGTACCACATATTTGTGATACAAATACTTTTTTCTAACAAGAGTACACTTATAAAATAAGTTGGTGTGTGTTCACAACACACATCAGTGTATTTTTCACTTGAACTGTCATGAAAACATCGACAAAACGCGCGGTTAACGCCCTCATGTGTACGGTATCACTTTTTCAACGCGCGACAAACGCGGCGTTTACCGAGCGACAAACGTTGTCCTGTGTAATTCCTGTAAGGAATTGCACCATTAGGAAGAAAAGAGAGCCCAGACAATGTAACAACATCATCTATAGAGAATGTATGATACCTTGGCGTCATCCCAGTAGTGCGAGCGCGCCGGGTAGCCGACGATGCGGTCAGGGAAGGACCTCCACACGTGGAAGGCAAAGTCGATTTCGTCGCTGTTGAGCAGCGCGTCTTCGTCCAGCGACAGAATGGCGGCGCTCTTGAGCAGCGGGTGCGGAAAGAAGCGCTGACCAATCAGCGGCTCCGACGACTCTTGCAACACGTGCAGCGACACGTGGCCTGGCAGTGGCGGCCATCTTGAATGCGCCGGAACCGGCTTATCGCTGTTCCAAGCCACTAGGATCTGTCGAACAAGAGAATCGGGTCAGTAATAGGAAATGAGCTCAGTATTCAGCAACTTTGTATCTTATTACTAGTGTTTATTTCACATTCAGTCATTCAAAATTTCACTTTGAAATTCAAAATTTATAAATTTGAATTGGAAGGGAAATATGATTTTATTGATTCCGGTACTGATTAGAAGTACAAGCCATTTGAATCATTAATACCATTAATCATTCTTAAAATTACCTCCTTTGGATAGCTTTCCTACACAAATGTATTATTGATTCCGCATTGATAACTGCCACATCTTAACTGACAATAATTCTAATACTAATATGACACAATAAAATCTGATACTTATATGATATATACAATCTAATAATCTAGGGCATGGATTCCAAGACATATATTAAATCTAATGGACTATTATATCTATAGGTTTGATGGCCCATTAGATTAGAATAAGTGTCCAAGAAGCCGGGCCTAGGGTCCGGTTGCACGAATGTCTAATACATTTTAGCCGTGATTAGATGGCAGTTGAAGGCCACCAGATGTAATCAGAAAACCGACCGAATACGTCTTGAATCAACAGTTGATCAGGGCTAAATTCCATAAAATGTTCCTGCTATGATAAAAAATATCGTGAGAAAAATAAGAAATTTTTAGATTCTGAAATGGACTTCAACATAGAGGTTGACCTGGAATAACTAAAACTTTTAAAAACGCAATAGAAAAAAAATGAGAAGGGAAAATCTCGATAAATAAATGTTTACAATTCGACGAATAACTGTGATTTAATTACAACAGATAATTCACAATATCCAGATTTAAAAGTGTATTTGTGTTGGAGAAATCCTATTTTTAAGCAAGCAATTTCTGTATATATGGTTATTTGGTTATGTATGTCCAACGGATCTCGAAAACGGCTCTAACGATTTTCACGAAATTTGAACATAGTAGGTTTATGTTATGAAAATTCGATTGTACTAGGTAAAATCCCTGGGAAAACTCACTGAAGGACATGAAAAGGATGATAATTATTCATCATTGGAAAACAGATGATAATTTCGTCGTCTGTCGATAACAGAAGATGTGAGTGCCTGTATGGGAGAGAGACAGAATTATGTTCAGCTGTTAAACTATTTGCAATCAATCAGCTTATCTCACGAGAAATATTAATCGACTTGATCAAAATAATCTGATTTGTTGACATTACATGGTATATCATTCAAAATTAGAGTAGGTTATATCATAATTTTCAAAGTTAATCATTATTTTACAGTTTTAAGTGATTAGTGAGTGTTATTATGTTATTCAATTTGGTTTGTAAACAATCTAAATTAGAACTGTACTGTTTTCAAATATTTGGACTGGAAATTGGACCTGAATTCAAGTGTATGGAACATAACCAACTTTTTGGACTATTTATAGTGTATAAATCAAAATTCGGGGAAGAAACTGTTAGTCCTTCCCCAATCATTTTAAAGAATAATTGTTTTCTGTTTATCAATAACTACATAACGAGCGAAGCTCGGTGCCCCGATATTCATTCTAAAGGGCGTAATTTTCAAAGAATAATAAATTCAATTAACTATTTTTAAATGGCAAGTTTTGATATGAGTAGTAAATTGTTATAAAATAAAATCATTTTTAAAAGTTACAGTTATTCTGAGTCACTCGTTATCACTAGTGAATATGACACATAGACCCGGTTTTACAAACGCCGGTTAAATTTTGATCGTGATTAATTCCACGAGAACCAATCTAAAGGTGCGTACAGATACACGCGCCTCGACCACGCTCCGCACTCGCTCCGATCATGAACTTTACGCGAGATGTTACGCAAGGGTTCGCTTGAGGTTCGAAATATGTTCGAAGGATGAATGCTTTTAGGTGCGTACAGATATACGCGCCGCGAACATGAGCAATTCACTTTTAATCAGCTGACTATATCTGTATTTTACAGAAACGGTAAAGATATATAGATATAAAAAGCTTGGCATCAGCTGATTAAAAGTGAATTGCTCATGTTCGCGGCGCGTAAATCTGTACGCACCTTATCGTTGACCTGCGATCATAAATCGATCTGCTCGAGTGACGTTCGATTGCGGAGCAGAGCAAAAGTCTGTATGCACCTTTATAAAAAAAGCCAACCTATCAGATAAGCTGTGTTATCAAAAAGGCCTTCTCTGATTGGTTAACGTAAAATTAATCACGGTTAAAACTTGACCGGTTTTTGTGCAACCGGCACTAATAGTAAAATCCAACTGTTATACTCAAACCTCATAAAATAACATCAAAGCTTTTAATTCTACCAATGCTGACCATTTAAAGTGAATCTAATTATTGGGCAAGAATCCAGCTGATAACAAAATGATGCAGATAAAATTTTGTTACCAGAACATTGAACAGCTGTTTACGAACGAATAATATTTTCAATAATAGATAAGGTTAGGTTTTCCATTAGAAATCGTGGTAAGGTAACAACTCTACTCTACAGCCGTCGTTTTGTTTGTATAAACTCAGTAAAGTTCACGTCATGACAATTTTATCAAAGAAAAGAACATTGCAAGTAAAATCCGATATTGAAAACTCGGAGTCTCAAACTCATCATGGAAATACAAATCAAACTCAACCTCATGGCATTTCCATTGGATTGTTGACAAATCAGGTAGGCTAATTGGTTTTTTCATTACGTGAGAAATCGTAATAGAATTGTTCAGTTTTGTAACTTTATAAATATTTTATGTTTATGAATATTTACTATTACAAATCTTCTATCATGTAATAGATATTTCACAATGAATAAATAACTTATCAACCGATACCGGTGTAATTCAATCCTGCTGGCTATTATTACTGTTGTCAAATTTTTTGTTACAATCATTTAGAATGTTATTCTGATAACACAAAATTAGCCGTTGGTCACCAGTATTTTAAAAATAAATCTAGTTCAAAGAAACACGATTTTTCATGTAATTTTCCATTTTTTATCAATCAATGATTTTATTAGACTATCGATTCAGTACATATCGATACATTCATATTCCAATGATCGATACATCAGCTGAACCGATATAAAAAATTAGCCGTCGGTCATTCGTCCTACGAATTTACAATTTTTTTACGTTAAAGATATGCTAGATAGGCCTACAACGTTTTTGAAACGTTCATTGGCGTTTTTGAGAATTAATCAATAGAAAATTTTGGAATTTTGTCAAAACAGGTCAGAAAATGTAGCTTTAAAAAATATTCTGAATCCCGCCAAAAATACAACCAGAATCCACGGTTTTGAGTTCTCCCAGAAAATGCCCAATTATAGTGAACAGATATTCATCCAAGGTTGAGATAGTCAATAGCCTGGTTTTTGATTTCCAATCATTTTATGATTATTATGACCATTATAATGACTTTCGTAATGACCATTTAATTATCAATAGTTTGTGTGTCACTGCATTATTTTAAAATACGTTTTACAGCGTTAACAAAGACTGAACTTAAAATACTACAGACTTGATACATAAGAAATGTAGGCCTATACGTGGAGTTTCGAGATATCATCATATTACGCAATTATAGACAATAAGTTATATAGGCATTTTACAGTTTATGTTTGCATTCACCTACATTTTATAATTTCAATACAATACAATAATTTTTGCAATACCCAAACAAAAATTTCTCTATGCAGAAAACAATATTTTTATTGCACACGATTGTAATAGAACAACATTTTTGCAACCCCAAAAGCCGCTTCAAAGTTTCTCCAACAAAATTGTTTATTTCTTATATTGCATGAATTAAACTTATATTGTTGTTAAGGCGAATGTAAATCAACCTTCAAATTAGCTTAGGTGTAGAATAGAATAACTTTTTCATGACTTGTTCATCATGTTGTGAAGAAAACAATGTAAGAACAAAGTAATAGATAGATAAATGTATTAGCTTAGAATTATTCTTATGTTTTAGTAAGGTCCACGTTATAATGGCTGTGTTTGTTTAGCAATGGTATTGCTATCCTTGTCTTTCATTCAACAAAGCGGATAGTGCTATCTCTCATAGAGAGTCCGGTCTCACAAGGTGTCAAACTATCAAACGATAAACCGAAAAACTTCAATAAAAACTTTCTCGCTTTGCTCAGTTGCCAGAACGTCTTTTAACAATGGAGAATTAATAAATAATGAACAAAATATTTCATTCTAATTATAAAAATTCATCATGAAATTATTGAAAAATATAATTAATTGGTTAATAAAATATAATTGATTGATTTAAACGAGAAAGAACAGTTAATATTACATCAATAAACCTTCATCAGCTAGAAGGCATTGACAAGACAGAGGATCTTTCTTTACTGCCATTATAACGTGGACCTCACTATAGCTGCTTCGGCTCATTTAGTTTTTCAAACATTATTTGAAGCTACCTTTCAGAATATCGTCGTTTATTTAGTTATTTTATCCATTGTTTGCTTCTAGCAGATAAATGAAAGACAGCAAGATCGGCTGAGCACAGCTCAATGGACGAGGGAGCAGGAGGCTCATTTGGATGATTACAACAGTCAGAATAGTTGTGGGCCTGGACGCAGCAGGAAGAGGCATAGAATCAGTTCTCATCAAGCAGATCGCAACTGCAAGATTCGGGACAGAAGTGCAACGAGTTCGCTGCAAGCCGCATCCACCGACGACCAGGAGGCCGCAGGGTGCTCCGGCTACAACAGTGGAGATGAGTACAGTGCAAGTGCCAGCAGGATGCAGCTCAGCGAGATCGACAGACTCGAGAAGAGGCGAGCCTTTGAGAAGAAGTTACGCAAATTGGGCTGGCAAATCAAACATATGGATGAAGATGGCGCTTGCCTGTTCAGAGCTATAGCCGATCAAGTCTATGGTGACCAAGAGATGCACGATGTTGTCAGACAGAACTGCATGGACTACATAGCGTCAAACCGCGATTATTTCTCACAGTATGTCACAGAAGACTTCAATCACTATCTAGATAGGAAGCGTTTAGTTACCACCCATGGAAACCACATTGAAGTGCAGGCTATGAGCGAAATGTACAATCGGAAAATCGAGGTGTACTGTTTCGAGGAAGAGCCGATCAACACTTTCCAAGGCAAAGAGGAAAACGACAACGAGCCGATACGCCTTTCTTATGAGACTGGACACTACGACAGCATTGTCGATCCACAGAAAGCGACCATTGGAGTTGGGCTTGGTTTGCCGAATTTTACACCAGGTGCCGCTGAGAAGAATCTCATCACCGATGCAGTTCGACAGAGTGAAGAGTTGGATATTGAGAAGACAATGTTGGATGACAAACTTCGAGCGACGGATTGGGAAGCGACCAATGAGGCCATTGAAGAGCAGGTGGCGCGACAGAGCTATGTGCAATGGCTCAAGGACAACGAACGACTGAGTAAGGCTGCTGCTCCGACAGCGACGGCCACTGCCTCCTCCAGTGCAGCCACTGGCAGCCCCACTACTCCCTCCAGTCCCACAACACCTCTAATACTGAACAAACAAGAAACGGCTCCGTCTTTGGATATGTTGCCTCCTCAGTTTGTGGGTTTGGATGGATGGGAAGACGCAGGAATCCTGGCTGAAGTACTCGCCGCTTCACAACAGGAGTATCTTGATAATCTTAAAAAGGCATACACAAATGAATTACCTGATGGCAAAAAACAGGATGATTGTATGTGAAAAATGATGCACCAGTAACAGAAAGACAAAGCTCTTTGTGTTCATACAGTGATAAACATTACTGATTGAAAATGTATTATTCGAACCCTTTTTACAAAGATAATTTCTCAACAAAATTTGAATGCATGTGATCATTTTGTGACTTAATTAATTTTCCAGATTTAATAATAATGTTAATCTGATTTTATTCTTTAAATGCTTATTCATTTACAGCTAGTTGATACAGATATGTTTACACATTATTGATTCATCAATAATAATAATATAGATGCTGATTCATATTATTTGCAGCTAGTTTATTCAGAGATAAGAATCCTCATGAATGACCTCTATTAGCTTGAGGCAGGAAATACTTTTCATTGATGTGAAATCTGTAAGCTTAGGTTACCCCTCTGGATCTTCAACCATGATTTGATTCTCTGATAACTTGTTTTATCGGCTGAGCTATCAGAAAACTTATCAAGGAATACTTCAGAAACTTGAATTAGTTCCTTTGTTACCACCATTTTAGTTGAAAATTTTTGTTAAACTAAGTTTTTGTTTGGAGTTAATAAACTAAGAAATCTTCAAATTTCACAACTGACTAACATTCTATCAACTGAAGATGAATGATGTATTCTGTGATAATTTAAAATAAGAAAATATTTAGTTTGGAAAATTGAACACTTCACTTAATGAACGAAAGATAGAATAAATAAAATTATGAGAATGAAAAATGAGTCTTATTCTTCTACCAAAGTAGAGAACACATTCAAATTAGGAATTTAATGTTGTATTCTGTTGAAATAAGATACTTTCAAGTCACAGGGTGGTGCTGGTGCTATGCCCTTACTTTGTAAGCAGATTGAATGTGAAAGGTGGGTATGGCTGGCCACTAACTGTAGAACATGCATGATTCACATGTCGTCATACATTGTTGTGTCATCAAATCGAAAAGCTTCTAGCATATTTTTTGTGGTTAGGTTTTTGTATCTCCGATTTTTTGTTGTCTAATTTTTCTTCGCTGCTCTATTGGAGGTTAGATTATTTTTCTATCATCATAATTTGTAATTTTCTGGTGGTATGTTAACTGTTATTGGTTGTTGGAAGCAACATTTTAATGTTTCATGCACAAATCATGTACATACAAAATATAAAAATAATTTAACCTCAAATAGAGCAGCAAAGAAAAAATAGACAACAAAAAATCTGGTGTGGCGCACTCACACAACTTTCCTTGCCGTTATGAAAATTGATCACCTGACGCTAGTGTCCACGCGCATCTCAAGTCTACTATTCAAAGATATGAGCCAGCTGGTGACAGGACTATAACCAATACCTACTATTACTTAGAAGTAATAGTAGGTATTGCTATAACGCTGGATACACACGAGATCTGCTATCTCTTCATAGTGAATGATTTAATAGAATCAACAGTTGCCAAAAGTTTGCAATTGAATAATCCACAGCCTACTATACACATACACACACACACACATACACATACAGACCAATACCCAAAAACCACTTTTTTGGACTCAGGGGACCTTGAAACTTATAGAAATTTACAAATTGGGGTACCTTATTTTTTTCGGAAAGCAAGTTTCCTTACTTATGGTAATGGGGCAAGGAAAGTAAAAAAAATAGTGTATAGAAAAATCAAATCTCGATAAATTTTGCTGGAAGAGTTTCGCTGTGATAACGGCTGTGATTTCCCAACAATGTATGACGACTGTGTACCATGCATGTTCTACCGTTAGTGAACTGAGATGAAAATTAAATCAACTCAAAATAACATTAAAACAGTTAACTTATTTTTTAAAAATTAATTAAATTTCTCTATAATCTTTTAGAAATCAAATATGTCATGAGATAGACAATATTTTGGTATCCTCGAAATTCCATGAATTTATTTTTTTCTCAATTCGGCAAAGGATTCACCCCAAAATTTAAACGTAAGGCGCTCATATCGCAAAAAATATGAAAGAGAATATAATTTTTCCCATAGAAATATGTTCCATTTAGGGAGATGCATAGAATTCATCGAATTTAAAATACTTTGAAAAATGCCACCAGTAGAAAGGTTTCCAAAAGCGTGACACACATTATTCCAATTACCTTCAATTGAACACACATTCTCAATAGCAGACTATTCATTTCTATCAATTTCTCCCATATTATATTATTTTTCAATTTTTAATATTTTCTTGCTTTCAATTCACTTGTATTTATTACAACAATTTCTGACTAATAAATAATTATTTCATTATTTTACGTTGCGGGACACTTAAATCAAACTTGAAACTTTTTGGGAGACTATGAGTGGGAGTTGAAGACTACAGAGTGTTTCAAAAAGAACTCCCTAGTTTTAGGTATAAATTTAATTTGTATAAATTGATGAAAAACTACTTCAACAAGTACGTACAATGAAAGAGAGAATCTTCAAGTTTTATTTCACATTAGTACACTTCAACATGGGATCCATTTGTTACCTGCACACGTCGAGACGATATTCAAGTTCTAGCCATGTATTCATCAACATATCAGGTGATCTGTCCCAATCGCTGAGACGATTGTTTCCCGTGAATGGTTTATGTCTCGGATTATTCCACTGTAAACAACATTTTTTATGTGCCCCCAAGAGGAAAAGTCCAGAGGGGTTTAGTCCGGGCTCCGTGGTGGCCAAGCAATTGGGTCAATTCTACCTTCCCGGAAAGCAAGTGTCTCGAGCCGCCCGCACATTGTTTTAGTAATGAGGAGGGGCGCCATCTTGTTGGTGAGTCTGCAACTGCAGGGGAACAAAACTTAGACTGTTGCTGAATCAAATACCACAAACTAGAATAGTCTATATCACTTTTTACAGATTCTATGACACATTGAAACTAGGGAGTTCTTTTCCAAACACTCTGTATTTCCATCACTTTCATCACTTTAATAATTCTAGAATTAAATAAGAAATAAAAATTCAATTTATTAGGCGGAGTTAAGACGATAAAGTCCTCTCTACCAATTAATTTTAAGCTCAGAATCACCATGAAAAAGGAATAATAGTAAAAGGGACCCAACATGTTTTCATTTGTATGCTATAATGGGATAAAATGTCGCCTGTCATCATTGCTCATAAATAACACTGACGCTTCCCATTGAAACAATGCTGACAGATTAAGTGAATGCCACTTGTGCAAACCATCGTTTGTTGGCTGCTGGTAGAATTCTATAGTGAGGTCCACGTTATAATGGCAGTGAGGAAAGATGGGAGGACAGCATTGCCGATTCTCTCTCTCTGCCTTGCCACTCCCTTCTATAGAGGACAGCTAATACCGGTATATCTGATCTAATATTAATCAATTTGTTGTCAAGAAAATATATTTTTTATTGGTTAAATTTTCATAATTGAGATCAAATATTTTGTTAATTATAAGGACTGAAAATTTTGTAAAATGTACAACTACAAGACTTAATAGTCCAGTCAATATAGACATAAAAAAGGGGATGTGCTTGCAATTTATATTGTAGTTCTGATTTTTTAATATATTATTTGGATACATGAGAGAAGTCCAGAACCAAATTCTTCATGCAAAATTTCCTTGTGCTATATACAGAGTGGCCCAAAAACATAGTATTTTCGGTTCATTTTCCAGTTTTCAGCTATTTCCGCCAAATCCAGTGATCGGACAGGAAAATTTGCTCTCGCTTTTTTTAGATTAAAACCTTATGAATGAAATGAGATCATTCGGAACTCTCCATCTCTAATGGGTACTGAGTTATAATTTTTCAAAAATAAGTGAAATTTTAAGAAAAAATCAATTTTGATTATATTTGAATATATTTAGATCTGAATGAAATGAGATCATTCGGAACTCTCCATCTCTATTGAGTACTGAGTTATAATTTTTCAAAAATGAGTGAAATTTTAAGAAAAAATCAATTTTGATTATATTTGGTATTTGATCAACAATATATCCCGATTGTTAGGCTACAATCTAGATATAAAATTTAAAATCCATCTGGGCGTAATTTTGTGCTCTACAATCTGAGAGTAGGTAGAGCGCTCCATCTCATATAGATTTTCAGGTACACCTGACAACAATGCTCCTTGTATTGTGAAAACACCTAATTTTCAGCTTCAACCATCATCACAATCTATATTGTCCTCACAGTAATATTTTGCACAATGATATAAGTTCAAGAGATTATGTTCTATGAGAATCACTCGTTAGATGCACTTAATGTCAGTATTTCCTAGTGGAGAGGTGTGTGTGCATCTAAGGAGTGATTCTCATAGAACATAATCTCATGAACTTAAATCATTGTGTAAAATAGCACTGTGAGGACAATATAGATGGTGATGATGATTGAAGCTAAAAATTGTGTGTTTTTCACAATACAAGGAGCGTGAAGAATTTGGTTCTGGACTTCTCTCATGTATTCAAATAATATATTAAAAAATCAGAACTACAATATAAATTGCAAGCACCAATGTGTATAGTGACTGGACTATAACCTATTCCGGACTATGTGTAACCATGTAACCCTTGTCTAAATTTGGGTGAAGAATAGCACAAGGTTACCTTATTTTTTTCTCTCCCCATCATTTCGATGTACTTATTGTATGAATCAATAAAGAATAAAGCATTTATACATAGTTAAAAACCGATATGGCAACGTTGCAGGGATAGAGATTGATAGCGCTGTTTTTGTCGAATAATAGACAAGGATAGGAACATCAATGTTAATCAAATACTGTCATTATAACGTGAACATCACAATAGGGTAGAAACTCACCTTGGACACGTGCTTGCTCTTGGCAACATTCTTGATGAGCCGGAACAGTGTGGAGGAGGGGGTGAGGGGGGTGCCCAGCTGGCAGTAGACGACTGCGGTGAAGTTGTCGTCTGCGGCTGCGTCTGCGGACGCCGCAATGTGGAACGGGTAGTGCGGCCAGAAGTCGGAGAACTCGGGGAACGTGAGCAGCGCGCCCGGCGAGTTGTTCCAGATTATTCCGTCGCGTTTCCGCTGCAACGGCAAACGTTCGCGAATTATCTGCAAAAACAAAACAACAATTAATTGATTTTAGTACAAGTGTGAGCGAATGAATAATGTGTGAGTGACGATTTTTCCATAAAAAACTGACAATCGATTTGTATTCATTTATAGTAAAAAACACCATAATCATAAGATGACCATGGAGGGAAAACTAGGTTGTGTCTGCATTAGTCTCTCCACAAATTTTGATAAAAAGTTGAGGTTGTCATAAGCATTATAGTAGGTAATGAAATCACATATCACTCCATTTCATAGGATCACAGATCCTTCGCCACTCAATTTTCGGTTTGGGAATAGTTATTTAAAAATGCAGAATTTTGAAAATTGACTTAGGAAATATAATAGAAGAGTGTACCGTAACAAAGAAAACAATTGATTGAAAACTTGAGTAATATTGTACTTATTTGAAAAAATTAAATACATGAAATCACAAACATAATAAATATTGCTTGTTCGTTGGTGTAGATAGATTATGAAATAAGCATCAACTAAATAATTTTTATGGGAAAATCAAGGAAAGGAGGAAGTTGTAGGTAATTTTATATTTTTTATCTTATGGATATCGGATCCTGAAACGGCCATATGATTGCCAAGTGTGAAAAAGAAGAACTGAGCGAAGACCGTTTCCTTCATATGATTTATTTTAGGGACTAACAAATTATTTTGCCGAGGATTATGCAAACGTGAGCTCTAGGCTTGTGCGTTGGTAATGAAACTGATGATGATGAGAGATGAGTGAACCTACAACTTTGAGCTGGATTGCCACACACCAGTTACAGTGAAAGTGACCGGTACAGTCACAATATTATTCCCATAAGTTTCAATAGGATTATTCATATTCGCTATTGGGAACAGTCCAATCAGGACTCATGCAAATTATATTTTTACTGTACCGGTGCCTTTCAGCTTTGGGTGGGGTTCGTACCACCAGGAAGGTGCATTCAAACTCATTCATAAATCGTATTTAGAGGAGTTCGGCTCTTAAGTGGTTACCCTTAAGGTGCGTGCAGACTTTCGCTCTGCTCCGCAATACAACGTCACTCGAGCAGAGCGATTGATGATCGACCGGTGAGCAAGAGTGGAACGCGAGAAGAGCTAACATCTCCCGTAACGTTCATGATCGGTGCGAGTGCGGAGCGATGGCGGAACGAGGGCGGAGCGTGTGGGAGGCGTGTATACCTTAACAGTGGGAAGTAGCAGGTGCTTGGATCTTAGCCTATCTAATCGATAGCTTACCACAAAGCAAAACGCTTGAAAACTGTTCAACAAAAGTTGAAAGTTTCTAGACAATTAATCAAAGATGTTCCATATACCTTTCACTAGCAGCATGGATAGCATCTAAACTGATGCTGTAAGCCTCTATGAGCGGTAATTTTTCTATTGATGTGAATAAATGAATAAACGGTGGCCAAATTCCTGAATTCATCCCAAACAGCTTGAAGCAACTGGTGTTCTGTTTTCAAGTTGAGCGACGTTCGAAGTGAAGGGACATTATGCCATTTGACATTTCAATGGGGATGCATCAGGACTTGTTCTTGTTTCCCCTTTACATGGTGACGCCGATGAACTTAGAAATAGATGAACTTTAAAATTCAAAAAACGTAATAATAACAGCAGTGACAATAATTCCAGTTAAAGAAAAGGTTGAGATTATTTGGTGATGAATTCCGCTACCATATACATGCTAATCAAGTTACTGATTCTGGGCCAGATCAGTAAATAGATCATTTGTGATGAATTGTCAACTTCCTTTTTTTGAGGGTGATGCCCACATGAGCTCCAGGCTTGTGCATGGGTAATGGCAAGGATGATGAGAGATGAATGAACCTACAGCTTTAGGTGGGTTGCGAGCCACCGGGGAGCGACTTTCAACTTTTGTCAGTCATTTGTTATAGTTCTGATTATTTTAGTAATTATTTCCAGTAATGAATCATTTTTACTTTAATATTTGATTATTCTTCATGTAACATTCTTTCACTCGATTCTATTTTACTTGAACACACACTTTATTCATTTATTTATTCATAAATACATTTAAAATCATATTAAAGATATGACTGGGTGAGTGGGTAAGAGCAACAGGCCTAGCCCAAAACTGTTCTACTCCTAAATTTAAAAAAGTAATATTCACAAAAGATAGGTTATATCACAGACAACCAGGCTTGAATCTGGAGTTACATATTCACTTCCAATATTTTCAGTTCAATTTTGATAGGTAGTTGAAGAAACTTGAGATGTTGTATTTTAATAGCAGAAATAGCAGACTATTCAAACTTTAAACTTTTTGGATAACGTTTTGAGTGAGAGTGAAAGATTATTTCGATGATTCGTTAGAGTTAAAAGCATAAACAATCACAGCTCTTATTTACATGAGAAAGCTCACCAGAAACATGGCTATTTTCATCGCTGTTTTATGAAAAGACATCAGCGAGTTTAGTCAGTCTGACTGATGCTGTTAAACATTTGAGCATCAGTCAACGGACATGAAAAGTTGCTTCAAGTTCATCATTAAAGTTAATGTGATAGGGGTGGGTGGACGAATTGTAGTGAAAACACTTAAAACTGACAGCATTCTTTTAAAGGGACACTAATGTTTCTCGTTCAATCAATGCTGACAGTTTGTAGTGAATCTCACCATAGACACAGACATCAACATCCTGTTGACAAGAAGCATTTTAGCGGCAGAATTGGCTGCAGTGCTTTACACCTATTAATCCATGATCTGTGACACATTATGTGTTTGTAATTTGTGTTAAAACAGACTATGAAGAACAGACCAGTTTCTATTTTATACAGGGACAATCAACTAAATGAACGGTGACTATTAACTACACAAAGGTCGCTCTGAGATTGATCTCCGATCAACTTATTAAGTTATACAATACTTTTAGAAGAAATTTTCTCCTTTCAACAAACCTCTAAAGTTGTGAAGACAATCTTTTCAACCGACGAAAAATAACGGTCCCACAGCACTTGAGTTTGCTGACGAAGGGCGAATACCTTTGTAGCTGGAATGGAGCGCACTATTTCCGGAACCTGCAACCAAACAGGGCATTAAACATAGTATTCAAAAACATGTCGTGCGAACATCTGTGAGGAACTGTGGCATCAAGTAATTGATCATTTTCCATTATAAAAAATCATGTCTGTGGATTCATAAAATGTATATAAAATTACAATTAGAAAATTTCTCAAGCATCATAATCAATCAATCAACAAGCCTTCAAATAATATAAATATACATGAATATACTTTTATGAATCAGGCTTTAAAACTTTTAATAGATGTTATCCTTCCCACTAAAGCTGATTCAATCTTAGGAGGAGTAATTATTGTAGCTTATCTTTGTCAATGACATTTTGCTCAATATTCAGGACGATAGAGAGAAGAAGTGTATTGTGTAAGAGGATCATACTGTGTGTATCATTCAAAGCCAATTGAGATGATGTCTTCAACGTAGTGGAATAAAACAAATATTTCCACAATCTACCAGGAATGCACATGTTTTTGCAAAATATTGTACAAAAAATAGCTGATCTCCATACTGCTTCACATCCAGTACGAAAGTTAAGACATGATTTTCCAGTAGACCAAATATCGGACATCCTCATGCAAGCCCTTGTCCCTCATCCCTCATCCAGCTCACATTGAATAACATGGGGTTGCAAAGAAAGACCCAATTTCAAAGAACATTGCGCTTGTACAATAGTTTAAGCCCGATTCTTGACCCATTTTAGTGATAATTTACGCAAATCTTGTTTTAAATCTATGCAAGCTCTTCAATTTTAACTGTCACATTATCTTGCAAACCTCTCAATATATCATTACTTTTACTTTTACCCCGTTCTTTTTTTTAATCAACTCCTCCGTTAACTTAATTTAGTTTTGTTCAAATTTTTAATTTTCAGTTCTTATTTCTGTTCAACTTTTTTCTAACTTTCTAATCTTCTATTAAGCAATTTTTTCTGATTTCTTTATCTAGTTTTGTTTTGCTTTTTAATATTATTTCTAAAACATTTGTGTCATACTTTTGATGTAAATGAAGTTTGTTTTGGCGTTCAGCTGTAAACCTCTTCGAGTTGTATTTTTTTCATGTAATGTATTCTCAATAAATAAATTAATACTGTAACTACTGACATCTACTCAGTAGCTACTTACTGACACGTAAGTTGCCTACTGTAGTAGGTACCTACTGACCTGCAGCAATAGGCGTTCGTCGGCGAGGATGAGCGCCTTGTTCCAGTCGATGACCTCGGAAAAGGGCATCTGCAGGCCGTTGGAGAGGAGGACGGGACACAGCCGGCCTGCAGCGCCTCCAGGAAGCGGAACGAGCCGAGGCGGCGGCCGCGTGGCACCAGGCAGAACGTCGAGTTCTGCAGCAGCAGCTCGTAGTCGTACCTAAACAAATAAATACATTCATTAATCAAAACATGTGACAAAATAATTTAAAAGGGTGCTGATATTTATATTCATTAATCAATATTGTACAAATACGTGGTTATTGAATTCGTGTTTAGCCCACACAAATATATGTTTATTCAATATTGTCCTAAACCGAAATTATTTGATCTTGAATCATAAATCCATTCAACAATCAATATTAAATTCGTATTTAGCCCACACAAATACGTGTTTATTCAATTGTCATAAACCAATATTAGAGTATTTGATCTTAAATCATAAATCCATTCAATTGAATAATCAATATTGAATTGGTGTTTATTCCACACAAATAGTGTTAATTCAATTGTAAATAAATATTTGATTAATATTGGATTCGTGTTTATTTCACACAAATACGTGTTTATTCCATTGTCAATAATCGATACAAATTACATTGCCTGGTCTGGTAAGACCTATGGCAAACACTTCAAAGCCCAGACCACTCTTACCATGCAACGATCCGATCCTACTCATGTGTCCGATATTTCTGTGGGGTGGAGGGATGGAGATGGGACAGATTACATGACGGACATGTGTGGCATGCACCTGGCTGTTGTGGCCCGTGATCGGATAGGGACGCACCGTAATAAGTATGGCTCGGGTTTGAATCATGACAGGCAAGAAAATAACTACATATCAATCAAATCAAAATCAAATTTATTTCCATTTAAAATACAGTTTACAAACATAAATAATATAAATTACATTTTATGTAAAGATTAGCATCCGCAAAGAAAGAATCTGAGCGCGGATGCGAGTTGTGCTATTTCATAAAACTAAAAAGAAATATAATTATGATTCTATTCTAAAAACAAAAACAAAAAATACAATATTACTAAAAATTACTTATAATTGACACATTACTAAACATGAATAACAAAAGAGTAATAAATGAGGGTCAATGCTAGTAATAAATTAATGAGACCTGTAATAATTGAAAGTCAGAAATCTTTATGGTCATGCACAGTGTAATACATAAGGTACAAGTAAATGACTGCGACAAAACATGCACATTTATTACAATAATAAGTTCATTCAAATTAATTCATTTTATTTCCTCTTTAATCAACAATTCAAGTATTTCTTTATCTGAGCATATCAAATTCTTAATTTTTGGTATATTGTACACATTTTTGGATTAGAAGTCCAGTTGACAGATGATACGACGGACTGACTATCTTATTTTATTCGGGAGCGAAATAGCTCGTCTTATAATAGTTCGTCTTATTTTACCTCTCCCAATCATTTCACTGAGAAGCAGAAAAATTATCACATGGGTTACAAAAAGATTCTAAATAGTTTTATTCTATCAAGTCTCACAGAAAAATAAAAATAAAAAATGAGGCAAGATTACACTTCAGATTGGATTTTCTCTATTTATTTATTTAATTGGGCTGGTTTACATACCACAGTAATTCATGAAACTGTTACTAAGAACATAGCTTATACAATTCAAAGGGGAGATTACATGAGATCAGATTTCTTTGTCAAGAAACTAAATATTTATAAATGCTGGATTTTGCATTAATTCACAACAAACTACATATGAAAATACAGCACAGCTAATTATTCAATAAATTCGACAGAGTATGAAGAATTATTGATTGGAATGAAGATGACACTCTAAAGCAATTTTCCAATTTGAATGATAGTAATATAATATTGATGTGGTGTAACTACATAAATCACATAAATCAGAGGAGTTCGAACAGATTAACAGTCTTCTTGGAGAATGACATCAAAGAAAATCATTTCCAAGAACACTCAACCGGAAGACAGAGTGGGAGTGAAAGAGAGATTCGATCAGATTTCTTCATTTCTTTATCAGAAACAGTGAGCAAGGGGGGAAAGAAAGAAAGAGGGGGTTGTATCACATAGAGAGTATAGTTGAAACATAGAGCAACAGAAATAAGATAATGTCTTGGGTGAAGTAATGCTTCATTCATGCATGCGTTTTCGTACGCATCGTGAAAAACGGACTTTTTAAATAACTTGCTCTTACATTGAAACAAATTAGTGTTTCTGTTGTGTACTATCGTCTGTATTTCAGTTATCATCCATCTATAAAAGAAGTCGCATTTTTTTTTAGAAAACTTGTCAACATTTGAATGTATACTTCTTCTGTTAGAACATTTTCATTTGATGGGTTTTTTATTATTTTATGAATGCATGGGCAATAAACGCGGAGTTCTAATGACAGAATCTTCATTCAGTATTCATGACTACTATCAGAGACAAATAATCTAGATAAAATATCTTTACTCTATGCTACTACTAATAACATTTCTTAAGAAATTCTAAATTCTATACTAGATTCAATTCAATACTAAAGAACAAGACTCGGTGAACGAAAAGATAAACCCAATTCGCATTTTGGAGCATGAGAAGAAGCTTTATACAAGTGAATTCTGTGGTTTCGATTACGTCTGAAAATCAAATCTACAAGAAGTGACAGATAGAAGGCTCCAATCGGGGAAGCCAGCAAGCCTGCTTGAGGGTTGAGGGTTGGTTGCCACACATTTATTAGAAACGTCCCCGACGGAATAGAAATGACAACAATTGAAGGAAGAGGGGTGATGGCGATACGGAAGCCACCGAGCAGGTAATCCTCGTCTTTTTACGGAAACCAAACACACACTGTTCAATCCAATCTATAGACCTCTTTATAGACATGTAATCTATGGGGTGGATTCAACTACGATGAGCATAAAGAAAGCACGCTCAATCCAGAGCGAATCAATTCTGGTTAAGCTACCGTGACTAGGAGCCGTGAGTGAGTTACGATCAGAGAATTAGAGACAGAGTATAAGTAGAGAATGGAGTGAGATAGCAAGCAAGAGTTGAAATTGTGAGTTCACCAAAAAACCGTTCCATAAATCGCGTTCATTTCCGATGGCGTGGCAATCTCTGCCCGGCACTAATCGATAATCAAGGTCGCTAACAAAATCAATCGATGGATTCTTCACTTTTTGCCAGAATCGACAAGCCACATCATACAGGATTCAAGCGCGGTTTCGTATTCAGATTGAACTTCCCGCTTCCTCGCCAGCTACCTTCCGGCGGTAGGATATGGCTTCCGAAATAATATGCTTCGAGTTCAGTGGAGTGGATCGAATGTAGTGGGATGAAGTCTACTGATCAGAAAAGGAAATACTATTTTGATAGCTCGATTTGTGTTGCATTAAAAAAAATTGAGAGAATATTTTTGAAAGGTGAACTATTTATGAATGGAATTTTGAAACTAGTGAAATCTAACATGAATGACGTATTATAAAATGCATTTGAGCTTTTATCAGTAAACACTTTTCTGGATTGTCCTACTTCATCTACGAATAGATAAATAATCTTAGCTGTTGTAATTTACCAGACAGTTTCCCATTGAAATCTACTTACCCATGATGATTTTCAATAATTGTATAGAAATTTAATTGATTCAAAAGGGAATATGGATAGTATTTATTTCGTTGGGCATAGTCTACAAAATCTCTTGGGAGTTGATAGGGGGATAGGATGAAAATTACATTTTCAGATATTTCCCGGAAATTAAATTCATTAATAGTCCAATATTAGAAGAAATCACTTTAATATTAAAAGCGATATTCATAATTTAATTCATAACAAATCAATATATACATATATAGCTTGAATTCCATTAAATTCCTTTCCTGTTCCACAGTAGAATATAGCTCGTTCATTTTGTTAATCCTATTGGGCAAAATATTTCAACAACATTCCCTTCCCTATAGAGATATTATTTTGTGTCGAAAACATAAACTATCAATTAGTTGCAGATGCACGGACAATTTAGCAAAACGGTTAAAGTGAATCAAAGCAATGCAAAGGGGAGCGAGGTTTACGGCAAATGGAGAGAAAATAACGAACGATGTGGATATAGGCAAGCGGCAAAATATGAGCTTTATTCAGTATGGCCACTCGAGAATGGATGGACCGGTAGCAGGAAAGGAGGGCGAAAGAGGAAGGCATAAGGTAAAAAGCTTCCAGATAAAATATGACCGAAAAAAGGGAAAATCTAGAAAAGAAAGATAGGGAAAGAGTTCCAGTCTGAAAACCCTATTATCGAGTAAGAGGCTTCAGCCCGACTCAAACATTTCCTTTTTCACCCTCCAGCAGTTTTGAGACGTTTCAGGCAACTTTATAAAGTACAAAACTGTGCTTTGAAGAGATTTGCTAATGTAATGGCGTTCTCCAAGCTGCTTTGCCAACTCGTAACTTTTATAAATGCTATATAAATCTAGAAAAATTAACGATCTGAGCAGTTACTATCTTTGTTGAAAAAACAAGTGCTCAACAAACAAAATTAGCTGTGATAATTCCGAAAACAAGTGAACATCAAGATAGAACTATAATAATGGTATTATAGAATGGTTAGAGCTATCATTGTCGTAAAAACTTAAAAAGTACATATTAGTAGAACATAACATCAGAAATAATCACTTATGATGAATAGAGTTACTTAAAATAGCTTAATACTTATGACATCATTGTCGTTGATGGCTTCTCTACACTAGAGAGAACCATCTGAGCCAGCTCAGCATGGATGCAAAGAGGTTTTTCTCTGTTATTGGTAATTACCAGGTTGGCGTTTGCTAAATTCAGTTAATGAGTGGATTATTGCAGTTCATTGAAAGAACACAGAATTATGAGATCATCATCTACTTGTGAAAAATGTTTTAGAATGTTCTCAATAAAGCAATAGTAACAATTGACAACTGGATTCAAAAGGGTATGGGGGATGATGTTGATGATGTTTTAATAGAGAATTCCAGCGGAATGAGTTCAGAATACAAAGGTTATAAATTTTAGTTTAGTCTATACTAAACTAAAATATAGAAAATACTAAAATACTTCACTCGTATATCTCAGTTTAGTAAGGGAAAAGCTCACCATTATCAATTTACATCCTATTTGATTTCTCTTTTTATAACATCTTTACCTAATTCTCTTTTTCAAGCTAAGAATGGGGATGATGACCACATGAACGGTTGCTATGAAGGATGATGCGAAAAGAATGGACATCAATTATTAGGTAAGATCTAAATCAAATGAATTTGTCTAAATCACATGAAGTGATTTTCAAGACTGTCTGTTAATGGACCTCAAATATTCGAACATACAGCAAACATTATTCACATTTCTCTGTTCATATTTAAAGTGTCATGAATAAACCAAAATATCACAAAACTCAAGTGACGAACTGTTCCTCTAACTTCAATTACACTAAATTATAACGCATAATAAAATCAGTTTACTTCAATATGTATTGAAGGTACAAAAATGATACCAAAACCATTGAACAAGACTGAATGGCCACAGCAAATCCATTCTACTAATCAAGGCATTTGTTAATTACACCCTATACTCCACATATAACATTTTGACATTATCTCCTTTTAAAATGACAAAGATAATTTTACAACGTACCCAATAATCAAAACTATTATGAAGAAATCAAAGAGTAGAATCACTTCAACAGGAAGCAACAATCAGGAACCTCATCTTTCCCAAATTCGTTAGAGAAAGAGTTTTGAAGGGCGTACAAGCTATTAATATGAAAATGTGAAAATGTTTTAACGTAATTGACAAGTTGTGTCGTGCACTATCGATGGTGTAGGTGTAGGAGCAGGAGGTGAGAGGAGGTGGAGGCACAAACATGCTGGACTGTCAGGTTTATCAATATTGATACATTCGACGCGATAAAATTGCCAGCCATAAGTGATAGATGTCCGTCGGCTGATGGATGGGTCTCTCACGGCTCACGGCTACTCTACCTGCTTGATCGATACACTTTTTCTCACCCTACAGAGACTAGGTCGTTTCGGCCCGTAATATAATGACCAGGGGAATCGTCCGAGTGTAAACGTGTAGGCACGCGTGCTTTCTCGCAATTAAGATCTCTCCCACTCACTCGACTCTTTTCCTTTTTTATCCCCTGTTCCCAGTATCACCATTTCTTTCTTCATCACTCCATCACCCACACATTCCCTCTTCCTCTGTTTACCTCTAACCCATTTACTCAATCTAGCTTTTTCTCTCTTTTACTACAGTCCAGTGCATCACATCACTACGGTGACAAACGAATGTATCATCGTCACACTTTTTCACTGTTTTTATCAATGCCCATCATAGCAATTCATATTCCGATAGCACTCCAGATTCGACTACCTTCTAATTCTCACTCGCTGCAGTACGTTGATGAATTTATGCCCAAATGGAGTTGCCGTGTTCACTTGCGTCCAACGGACTGTCACTGGCGAATTTCGTCAAACAATTTTCAAATTCCTTCTTCAATCTGATATTTATTTTGGATCGTTCAGTGCATTTATTTACTTATCTCTCATTTGACGCATGAAGAACAAAACACAAAGGCTTTTTTCGTAGAGTATCTATAGTGAGATTTACTTTACACTGTCAGTAATCCATATCAAGTTATCAACCAATGCTAACAGTTGGAAGTTAATTCTCACTAAACAAGGTTGTTTCGATGACAGTTTGTTTGGTCGTTTCAAGTACTGTACACTTGAGAACGGCTGGAATCAAAGAGAATCACGAGAGAGAAAGTATCATTGACATGTCAAATTGAATATTTGATATTCAAGAGATGAGTGGACATGACCAGAGATGGTAAAAATTTATTGAATCCTTGGAATTTATTATCTCTCTACGTGCAAGCATAGAGAAACAATAGCATAAGTAGATATCCCATGGTATAGGGCGTTTATGTCGCAACTTTTACTGTTATCTCAAGCCGATAGTTCATGTATTTCTTTCCCGTGAAACTTTATGATGCTGGTATACAGCTCATACTGTGCTGTTCATACACTCTTACCCGGTCAAAACAGTAAATATCGACAATAATCGACAGTAATCGGCTTGAGATAACAGTAAAAGCTGCGACATAATCGCCCTATACCATGGGATCTACTTACGCTATTGTTTCTCTATGGTGCAAGCTCTTATTGAAGTCAATTCATTTTCTGTCCTACTTCACGATAATAATCCCACCTTACTAATAATATGCTTTATTTGAATTAAAATCAAATTGTATCTTCTTCTGATGGAACTTCTGCAATGATTCTTTATTAGACTGGATACTACATTTGGGATGGTCACTGAAAAATATTCAATCATGTTAATTCAATTCACAAGTTTTCATACTAGAAAAAGCATCAATTTCAAACACGAAATGGAAATAATTGTTAAGTATTAAAATTGATTGCTCGATTTGAAAAAAATTTCATAATTATTATCAGATTAATGCACCGAATATAACAATATTACAAGAGACACAACAATTTCTACATTACATTATTGTTCGAACGGTGTCGACAGTTCTAGTCCACCTGTCACCTAAAAAGAATTAATTTCAATTTGTATGATTGATGTGCTGTTCTTCCGTAGAACTTCAACCTGGTTCAACCTACAAGATGTTTCCTGGCACGCAATCTCGGTTTCGTTCGAGCTGTCTAAATAATACAGTTTTGATAGGCTCATTTCTGTAGCCCACAAGCGTTTCTTAGATTTGACCTGAAGATAGCAGAATGAATTTAAGGTTGTTGAATGGATGAAAGTAGTGAGGAATTCATTGGTTTCAGGTCTAGAACACTACACAGGTGTTTTTTTTTTAATATCCGTTGAATGGATTGAAAATAGTGAAGAATTCATTTGTTTCAGGTCTAAAACACTACACAGATGTTTTCTCAAGTACCTATTCACTATGACATAAAAAACTAATTGACCGAGCGAAGTGAGGTCTAAGATTCAAGTCGACGGTTTGACATTTCTCTTAATGTTTAAATGTTTATATGTTGCGCATTTACGGCGAAACGCGGTAATAGATTTTCATGAAATTTGACAGGTATGTTCCTTTTTTAATTGCGCGTCGACGTATATACAAGGTTTTTGGAAATTTTGCATTTCAAGGATGATATAAAAGGAAAAAGGAACCTCCTTCATAAGCCAATATTAGAGTAAAAATCAGACTATAGAATTACTAGCCGTCAGGCTCGCTTCGCTCGCCATATCGTCTGGCCTCATATCTCGCTTCGCTCGCCTGCATTTTTCATTTGAGCATTTTTATCATATGTTAGGACGATCCAGTCGGGGGTCCAGACTAAACGTCTGGCTAAACGGATATGGCGAGCAAAGCGAGCCTGACGGCTAGTAATATAATATTCCCAGGAATAGCTCTGATTGAAGTAGCAGTGCCCAATCAATTTTTCCGCGATAAATGCATTTCAATCTTCAACTTGGTGCCAACCTAACAAAGTCAACTCAATTTAATGCCACCCTGACAAAATTATTAATTCAGTTACCAGTTAACAACTGTTTCGAAGAGGTACTCTCTCTAGATTATAGTTCTATATTAACATATGGTATGGCCTTTTTTCAATTATAATATTAGGAGAATAAGAAGAATATACATGCTAAAAGACGAACTTTAAACCCTTAAAAACCACCATTAGAGTTAAAATATTGCCAAAAGATTTCTTAGTGCACCTCTAAAGGGCCAACTGAACATACCTACCAAATTTGAACGTTTTTGGTCCGGTAGATTTTTAGTTCTGCGAGTGAGTGAGTGAGTGAGTGAGTCAGTCAGTCAGTCAGTCAGTGAGTGCCATTTCGCTTTTATATATATAGATTCATCATAAATCAGCTGACAAGTGATTACACAGATGTGTGGAGAAGCCAGTCTATTGCTGTATTTCAATCAGGTACTTGTGGATGAGAATACTGCGTGAGGTCTACTGTTCACAGAACTACTAGTACGAATGAAACAACAGAAGGATATAAAACGTTCACAAGAATTTAAATTGGAAATAGTTTTCATATTTTTCTCACTAGTAGGTGATAAGTAATATACATGTGTATTTATTTAGCGCATGACAGATACACAACAGATATTATCAAGTTATATACTGTGTTTACTGTACACAGATTATTTTGAATAGAAAAAACATCAGAACTGAACAGAGTCCTGCCTCGAGTGGTGGGAGGTATTTTCAAAGCATGATCGACTCACAATGGTACGGACCTACGGACATTCCTAGCAGGGTAGCTCTACCTTCTTCAGCGCTATATCGTGCTATGCTTAATTTCATGACGTTTTGCAGGTTTTCTCAATCGATTTACAAGTTTATAGAAAAAATCCTGGATGATTGAAGATAACTGAGAAAATATTTTCTTGAATCACATTAAAAAATCAAATGATATTCTTCGTTGTAACAGCTTTCATGATTTTTGAGACTGAGGTTAAGTATTCATTTCACGACGTTTTGCAGGTTTATCAATCGATTTAAAAGTTTCAGAGAAAAACCTGAATGAATGAGAAAATATTTTTCACCAAGTTTCAGAAAAAATGGAATTCAATTTTAAGCAGGGCAATTCGGATTGCGGGATTGGTAGCTTGATAAAAGATACAAATTGAAAAAGGAAAACTGCTTGATTGATGATTTCTAGTACAGTATACCTACAGAAGAATTCTGAATGAAAACTCATCTGGAAACTAATAGCTTGGTAGAGGAACCGTAGAATCGAGACAACGAAGTGTGAAATCATAATAAAGAGTCGCAAAATTTTCCAATTTCACTTGGAAAGTTGAATAAAACAAAAAATGGCGAAGTTAGTGACTGAGAAAAAGAGTAATTACACCTTTCGGATTCGTCAGCAGGAGTCGAGTGTATTTGTGATGGACTTTGTTTGACTTACCGTTGTGATGGAAAATTTTCAAGGAAAACAGAGACGGTGCTGAAGAAATTAGAATTGCAAATTAACGCTGAATATTTACGGACAGCCGTTGCCCCCCCTCAACCGTCCACTCGACTGCCAACCAAAAGACAGAATGCAGTGCAAATGCTAAATCCAGCTACTCAGCCACTCTAATCTGTTGAAACCACGACGGACAACAAGTTTGGTAGCAGATGCAAGATTATTATCATCATGTGTTCATTTCGAATATCCTCCTTTCTCTACAGCTTCAATTCTCTTAGTAGAGTAATTCCCTACGTCTTCATAAAGGTTAGATATGGAAAAACCTGCACAGATATGAATAAAATTGAGCGTTGATTTATCATCCAGTTTAGAAAGACTAAAAAACGTTAAGAAACAATAAATTAATGTATTTATATAAATTAATCACACAGTAATGTATAGACAGAAGATTTATACGGAAAATATTGGATGAATGAATTAATAGGAATCATGATTTCTAACAAAAAAAAAAATCGAATTGGAGAAGACATATCAAGTTTAAATACAGATTCAGGAAAAATATGATATGAGTAGAAAACTATCCAAAGCTTTATGACAATTTGAAAATCTAAAAATCATCACTTCTCCAGCTTAAAAAATATACACCGACTGAAGCAATGAGTTATAAGATTCAGTAATAGTCTTAGGCATCATTGAGAAAAACTTACATAACGTAAATATAACATTGAAGCATGTTTAATGTTTACAGAATTTTTCATTAATGACCATCTTCTCTAAAACTTTTATCCTTATAAAACTTATTAAATTATCGATTAAACTTCGAGGAGACTGCTCAATCCAGGCATAGATTTTCTCATAAATATACCCTCAAACTTTTCAAATAATTTCTCTAGCCTACATCTTCTAAAAACAAAAACTTCAGTGTTGAAGAACCAAATGCAAATAAAGGACCAATAGGAAAAATTAATTAAGAAGGACAACTTACTATGATAAAGCCAACACTTTTGAACTTTTGAAATAGAATAGCATGAGGGAATCCTTCTTTAGCTTTTCAATATGTGTTCCACTAATTCCAGTATAATCGAGAATAAAAATTGGCCGTTAGTTGCGCATTCCAGACAAACGTCTGGCGTAAGTAGGCAGTCCTTAAGTGGAGTGCGGATGCATAATGTTTGGATGAGCCACTGATCCTTGCCAGCCTAATTATTTGCGGTTGGATAGTGTTGATACCCTATTGAGGCGCTCAAGGGGATGAGAGCGTGCAGCTGATTGGACACTGATACTTCTCGGCCACAAGACGCGCCGCGCCACCCTCATGCATATTGATGCTATTCTTGGTCAGATCAGACCAGCAAACATTGATGGTCCCCTTCTACACCCCACACACCATCTTCCAGCTTGTCTGTTATCGCATTCCCCGCTCGAATCCCTCGACAAAGCATATTTTTCCATAGGAGCTGGAAACATAAGCTTATTCAGACTATAATATTGAGTATCAAAACTCGGGTGACAAACAGTTTTGTGGTAATCCTGTTGTTTCTCAACTAATCATTAATTTGATTATGTTTTTTTATTCAGTGGATAAATGAATTAGCGGTTCTAATAATTGAAAACTCTTTTTGTACAGTATCAAATTAATCGTTTTTATCAATATGTAATCAAGTGGTGACACATTCTACATTCATTTTGTTCACTATGAATGAAAATATTAATCAATAGAGACAGCAGGTCAAAAATCATTTTTAAGTATAATGATAGCCAAGCAAGCCAAATTTCTTCAAGATGATTCAGCCTCAACAGTGGTTTGTGTTGAACGTTGTTGAACGTTGAACTGTGTAGAGGTTGAACGTTGGGTGTCATATTGAAGAACTGCTGGTTACATGTGTTGTCACGTGGTATTTTAGCACCACAAAATATTTTTGAAATGAACTATTGAACTTTAATAGAATTATAAAATGGAAAAGAAAGATAACCTAGTCAAAGAACCACTCAAGTAAAATCGAATGTTGTTAGTGATAAAAGAGTAATCGTATTATCTAAAATGATAAGAAAAAACATGCATAATTGTGATTCAACAATAATGAGGATCCATTGGCAGAATTAAAAATTATAAAGCGGCTTATTTATTATTGGCAGATAATAAAAAATAAAAGTTTGCATGTACATTTGAGGTTAGAATTATTTGTTTACACTTTTAAATGTAATCGATCTAGAATAAATCGATAGTTATTTGAATCAATACCTAACGAATCAGCTGATTGTTCGATCAACCAGTACAAGTTGAATTATAAAGTTTACTCACAAAAGATGTATTATATTATACTGAGGAAGATTTATGTAAATAAATAGGGACAACTATTATTGCTGCATAAATATTTATTAAAATCTAAAAAAGTATAAAAATCAAGAGTATACAAAACTCATATAAAAAAATTAAATATATGTTACATGATAGCATCGTATATCGCGATTTATTTATCAGAATAGTTTAAGACAATCACTCCATATATATATAAAAACTTTTATTTATTTTTCTATTATAAAGTTGAAGAAACCCTGAATCTGAAGCAACCAATTGTATTGAGTTTGTTAAATTAAAAGCCAATCAGAAAAAAGCTTACAAATCGTTCAAGGAAGAGATAAAATTTTTCTGAAAACCATCTTCTTCTGGCTTGTGATCTCGTTCTGAAAGGATGCACATGGAAATTAGAGTTCTTTCTTCCTTTAAATTTTAAAAATTATCAAGCCAATCCCTTTTTTAAATGTGAACTATTTGTAATTAATGTTTATTTATCTGTGAACTCAGTGTTGTTGAAGAGTTCGTAATTGTAATCAATTCCCATAAATATATTTGTAATACGGAAAGAAAACTATAAGAAATCTGGACTACGCGCGAGCCCAGCCGAGACGAAAAGGACCTGCCTAATTAATTATTGGAAATAATTAATTCATTCTACGAGACCGTCAAGAACATCATTAATGTGAGTGTTAGATCAAACGAGCTCGTTTTATAAAGGCCTTTTTATTAGAGTTGGGGAATTAGTCAAAGCGCTATATAAATTAATTTAAGTCAAGGAAAATTTGCAACGTGTTGAGTATTATCATATAGTTTATAAGAACGTTTTATGAATTTATTTGATATATTTAGGAAGCTTACTTCCATGCACGGCACGGACTCATTAAAAACCCTGAGATTATTTTTTAAATATTGATTTAATAATTATTATTTGCTAATTGATCAAAGCATGTCCTATTAAATCTGCAGACCGAACAGGTTTTAAATTGTAGAATTCGGAATTGACTTGAAGTCCATGTATCAGTATTAAATACAAATTTATAATTTTTAAAGCTCACAAATGTGAATGCTATTAAACCTTGTGATAATTGTTAAACCGTTAAAGAATTTATTTAAAGAAAATTATAGATATAAAAATATTTATATATATATATATATATATATATATATATATATATATATATCTATAATCATCTATAAAGGATTTACAATTTACCACATCACAGTGCATACAGAGGGAAATATTCTCAAAAATCATGTAAAAACAAGTTTGAAACAGTATTTATCCTGAAATTTTTGTTCTAAAATTGATTTCATATAAAATTTATTCTTGTATTATTTCAGGGAATTTATTCATTATTTCAAGTTAATTGTTCTTATTTATTGTTAGTTCTATTTATATATAAACTGAATGAATGAATGAATGAATTAAAAAAGTTTTTATTCACAAAAAGCAAAACGTTACAAACATTTGAAATGCTAACTTTACAATAATTTAAAAGAATAGTACTCCTCAACTAGAACGAGTCTGTGTATGAGGATGATCGTGTACAATACAGTATAAATCAATTTGCGTAGCAATCAAGACTTGAGAATTATCAAGTCTGTATATGAATTATAACTACTTGAAAAATAATTGGCTATAATCAGTCCCAACTCAGAGAACCCTCTCTATCATGGAACCGTAAACCTCATGAATGATGTTCAGTTACTACGTGATACCTAGCAGCAGGAAATATTCAACCACACATTAATCTTCCCAGTTTGCAACATGTTCACTTGATAACCTGAATTTTAGAGCTGATTCCCAAAGATAATGAACAATTTTATGAGCACTCAATTTCAAGTGGAGCAATGAAATGAGTTCATGTTGACAAATTAATTGAAGGCAGATGAAGTAGATTGCCGATGAGTTTTCCAACTTTACGACGAAAAGCAAAATTTATCTCTTTCATCAGGAGCAGAGACGCTGCTACTGAGCAGATAAATTTCTTCTTTAGTTGGTTTCTTTATATCACCACATCTGCTGGAGTACGGAGTCTTCAGTGTGCACACAATAGCAATATCAACTCTATAAAGAAGTTTATTTTTAGTAATAAACCAACATTATTTTCTTTCAACAAATAATTCTCTCTTCTCGAGTTGTTACTCTTCATAAAATTCCTCCACCTGGTATCACATCTTCTGTAATAAGTATTAAATTCAAGATCCTATATTTTCATAACGGAAAACTCATTTTCTCATTTTTACAACTATTTTACAGAATTGTTAAGAATTTGATGTCAGAATGCAGAAATAATTGATAAAACTACACTTTCGAGATGAGGAAAGTAAGAATTGTTGAACTGGAAATTTGATACACAATTCTCAAATTTTTCAACATAACTGAATAGTCGTTTTTGGAAACTGACAGGTACCAAATCAAAGAGAAGAAATTATTACAACTACAAGATAGAGGGTATACAACAAAAATCTAATAATATTAAATTGTAGATTGTTAATTACAATGAATTCATTCCTGTGTATGATTTAAGGGTATAATTTGAACAGCAGTATTATAGTCCATCACGATTATAATTGATGTTTATTGTGATTGATGTCAAGACTATGGTTGATGGTTCGTTTAAAACTTGATTAGAATATCAATCAAAAGACTTAATTGAGAATATTAATTTTTATTATATATCATTTATTTATTGTGAGAAAATGGAAATAAATTTGATTTGATTTGAAACTACTACTCGTGGGCTGAACGCTAAAACTATTTCAACCATAAAACTTGCTTTCTAACTTGGAATAGAATTTCGTCAAATAGATTGTTTACAGCTGAATACAGTGAGAAATATACAATAGAGAAATCATTGATATGTAACATTCGTCAGGCGCCCAGAGTGTGTGATTCTTAGGATGTTGACTGCATCTGCTCATAGAAGAATTCTCACAGTTTGGGCTACATTTGTTTACTTTCACAACTTCAGAGAAGCATGCATGCGTGTGAGTGTGTGTGTTTTGGTCGGCTCATTGACTGCCGAAGGGTTGGGCCTACGCATCAGTGATGCAACTCAGATTTAAAGCAGAGCGCTTGTCCGCGCCCACTGAACTGCATTGCTGCGGCCCACACAAATGCACCGAACAGCCTATCAAAACCTGCATTATTTGTTGATGTTACATCCTAAACGAGTTAAGGAAACATGCATTATATTTCTAACAGTTTTGTGAGATTCTTCTAGAGCGAAGTAGATAGTGTGATGCCAACGTTAGTAGACAGTCTACTAACTTTGGTGTGAAGCGGCCTACGCAAGATATTAGATGAGTGTAAGATATCTAAAGTTCACTTTTATGCGATAAACTGTCGTTGACTTGTCATTAGAGGTAGTTGAAATAGTAATAGAGAAGTACTGCGTTGATTGCAGCAGTGAAGTGGTTTAAACATCATCTCTATACACAGACAATGAAGCATATTTTATTGTAAAAATATGAACATTTTTTAATTCTCAAATGTTGTAAACCAGAAATTTCTCAAATCCGAAGTTTTGTGAAAAAAAATTAAAGCAATGGTCTTGGTTAGTTGGTTACACGTATTGGAATTTTGCATTCACTTGTATGATGTGTACGGCGTGTTGCCTAAGGAGCGCCTTCATCAATGAGGTTCTATTTGCAAAAGTTTGAATGGAAGTACCACGATGTATCAATACTTAAATTGAACTTCTTATTGTAAAGTATACAATTCTTGGACAAAATGCTACTCATGAATAGCTATTCAGAAAGCCAAAACGAGGCATGGCAAAAAGCAAGCCAATATCCATTCAAGCTAACAGAAACCACCTCCAATGATCGTAAAACCTTACATAGCGGACTTAAAAACTAGTAGTTCAGAGAACAGTAGAATTCGCTACACTCACTAAAATCACTATTGACACACGTACGCCTATTCACACACAAAAACACATACAAATTGGATTTAGAGTATAATGAAATGAATGCAATAGGATCGGTGGTGGACGCTGAGAAATAGAAGTTCTTTATATATTTGAGCTAGGATGCACGGTTAAAAAGATAAAAAATCTGAAACTTGAAATGTGGGTCTTGGGGGGGGGGGGTTAAATAATTGAATTACAAAAAATTCAAAATTTTCAACATGTAATGTATGAAATAAGACCGCCTTCGAGCTCTAGAAAATAAACGTTTCCTACACTTTTGAGCTAGGATGCACAGCTAAAGAGATAAGAAATCTGAAACTTGAAATTTGTGACAGGGAGGGGAGATTATCGAATTCTAAATTCTTGAAATTTTGAACATGTGATATATGAAATAAGACCACCTTGGAGCGCTGAAGAACCCTCCACCTGGAGCTCGGAAGCACGGTTTAAAAGATAAAAAATCTGAAACTTGAATTGGGACTTGGAAAAAAAATCGAAATGTCAAAAATTAGAAAATTTTCAACATGTGATACATGAAGTAATACCGCTTTGAAGAGCTGAGAAGAATGAGCCCAATTTGAACCTGATCTGATAAACTATTGAAAAGTTGGGTTGATTTTTAGGGTAAAATTTCCGAATAAAGTGCCGCCATCTTGAAACGGGAATGGATTTAAAAATTTTGAATACATACGTTTCTGCGCATTGTTTCAAAGTACTTGTATACCAAATTTTATCCAAATCGGACCATAACTGCGACTGTAACTGCGGTACAAACAAACAAACAGACAAACGCCGATTGATTTGAAACATAGAATTCGCTTCGCTCATTCGATAATATTGCTGTACATACTTTTAAAACTATAATCAACAATTTACAAGAATAATACTATTCGTTAGAGATCAATTTCCGATAATTTGAACAATTTCCTATCCTCTTCTTTTTATCCTATTCCGATTCTTATCCTATTATAATCTTATGTTTCACCAGAAATGTACTTGGAAAATATTTTTCATTATATAAATTATTGGAAGACGAACACTCCTTTATTAAATAATGTTGAACGATGAGGATCGTGTTAGACAAAAGAACAAGTCATTTCATTTGAGATGAAAGTATTGTATTATAAAAATCTATGAGAACCAAATGTGGAACGCCTTATTTTGTGAGTTCTGAAATAACCAAACCCTAAAACGTTCAAAATCTCCTTCCTAATTCCGTATTCACAAATCACAGAGAAGAATCACTACCGTCTCGACGATTGTTCGACCTTTCAAAAATCATGAATATCTAAATGAGCTAATGATTGTCGGAAGACAAAGTTCGACAACTGAATAATGCACAAATGTCATAAGCGGATGAATCAGTTTGTCTGGGACTCGAATATACACTTAAATTCGACGTTTCCTTTCACTGTGAAAGAAGTCAGTTTCAGATTTCCTCTTCAATTTTTCATACACTAGAGGTGGAATCTATTCTGTCTACAAGCCTATTCACGTTCGAAATGTGATTAGTAATGTAGGAGTTGAGTAGGTGGAATTTGGAAGAGAGAAAGCTTATAAGGCTTAGTGCATTGGCAGTAGGAGGCAGATTGTTGATTTAGGTCTTGGGAGCAGAGCAGAGCAGAGCAGAACTATGCGGGCGCAGGGCGCATTCCAGCTCAGCTCTCAACGTCGTCAGTCCTCTGCAAAAATTCACGACGTTAATTTCAATCTTTTTCCACGTGAAAAGGAACGGACGACGCTGCACCCTTTTCTGTCCCCAATTTTCAGCATTCAACCCTTTTCCTACAGTAAGCTAGCTAACTTGGCATAGATCTACGCTTTGTGCACCTCTTCACCTTCAAAGATTTAATTTTGTGCCTACAATTTTTTCTCCCAAGCTTTTTCCCATAGACTCTTCACACCCCGCCATCATAACTCTTACATGTTTTGTCGCATCTCCTTCTTTTGCTGCACCTCTAACGGAATTTCAATTTTCTTCGCCTTGACGCTTGCAGTGAATTCCGACTGGCATATTTTCCTTGAAAAGCTTCTATTCTGGAAGAAACTTTTCGCTCAACTCACAATACTTTGAAGCAGGAACGTGAACGTGAGGCATGAGTCGTACTCTTGAAGATAATATTATAATAGTTTCCGTATCTAGTACGATATGTTACAATCGTCATCACTAAAGCTTCTAGCAATTTGATAGCAGTTGATATTTTCCAACTATAGTGCTCGAACGTAGGTAATGCAATTCTACTTTCCAATCGTCAAACCACGATATGAAACATCGAAACTTTTACAAACCATGTTTTTTACATTAACATATTTTATACAAAATACTTTTCAATGCACAAACTAATCAAGAATGAACTTTCATTGTATTTTAAAGATATATTATGTGCTTGATAACAGAAGAATGGCGCAAAAGCACATTCATGATGATTATCATCACTGACACTAGAGCGACGGTACTCAATTTTCTGTAACAATTTTTCAAAGCACATTAGTGGCTTTGAAATGCGGTGGTCTTTTCAAAAGACACGGCGCATTTTTTCCGCATCAAGTCGGCGATGCTCCTAATTGCTTTTCGTTTGCGCTCATCACAATGCAGCTACACCCCTTTCCCGTATTTTTCTTCGTCTTTCTTCCGTCGACCACAATAAGGTTCATGAACGGTAGAGCGCTAGCAAACCAACAACAGTATTACGTGTTTTTAATTATGTCCTACGGTAATTACCTTTTTTGACATTATGTTCAAAGTAGAAAATGGCAAATTGATTTACTACTGTTTGTAAAGGACTTAACTTATTATTGAAACCAAGTTAAATGATTGACATTTTATTGGAGACGAGCTAGATTAATAATTTACTGCTGTTGTCAACATATTAGCTTTATGTAAATCTTGGAATATCATGAACAAGCAACAATAACGTACTTGTTCCAATGAGCAGTTTGATTGATGTCCTAGCCGAAAATTAACATAGCATGTTAGAGAGTGGAAATATGCTAGCAGGCATACCAACCTACTGGCATGAGCATGAGATACGAGATTAATTAGAAATCAATGAACACTTCGGTTGGCCCGAAATGCGATAGGAATGCGTTGGCTTGATTAACGGTGTAGCATAAATAAAGTGCAAGCTTTGTCGGCCGCCAATCGAACAGCTTCTGACAGCAAATAATTGGCACAATTGACAGGCCTGTAATTATGTTTATGATGGAGCAATTTCAACTTCACTACATTGTAGCACCGACGGACAATTATTCCAAGCACTAAAATAAATATTCATCGATTCACTACATCGCAATCGAGTTGCATTTTATTTCGGCAGTAGAAAAACACATGATTTGTCGGACAATTGACGTTCTTAACAACGGTTCTCGCCAATCAATAAGCATCAATGAATCAATTAGGAGAGAGGACAATTGGAATAATTATAGTAATAGCCTTGCAAAATAATTTAAAATCAAACCCCAATCATCATTAGCGCATAGATCGATAAACGGACAAGCTGTCCCACGTATCAATAAAACAATCAACTGATGAGTTGATGAGTGGCTAGACGCCGTTTAACATCAAACCAAAAGAGGTCAGCTCGATATTTTCATTATGAACTGAATACTTAACAGTATCAAAAAGCTCTGCAATGCAATCTAAAGCTGAAAAATACAATAAAACTAATAACAGCCTCGATTTTTGATGAGCCTGGCATCTTTCTCATTCCAAGCAGTCATATTGGAATTACACTTTATTCACTTATTTACGCGTATATTGTAATTATAATACAATTACGATTTGATATACAATACTTGCATAGCCCGTACATACTGTACCGTTCGAATTACATCATCCTAGAAGAATAATAAAATATAATATTACTTTAAGAATTTACATGATTTGAATTGTGTAAATAGATACTTCAATCATGCTTCGTTGGTTTAGTAATCAGTCATTCTCTCATGAGATTGATCTAAAATTCATCAAATTAACAAGCAAAGCTCAAAAGCCTGTTTAATTTTAATCGTGATTAAAGCATTAACATTATTCTAAGAAGAAGGCTTCTCTGATTGTTTCTTGTGGAATTTAATTGGGATTGAAAGTTAACAGACTTTTGTGCAACCCGGGGGTAGAGTCAACATCTTCAGAGCTTCATTACTCAAAACTATAGACGTAGCTATAAGATAAGAATGTACAGCGATGCAAAAAGAAAGACTGAGAAGGCAGTCTCAGAACTCAAGGTGCCAATCCATGATCAATCTATAGTCAGCCACGGTCAATCCAATTGGAATTCCTAAGTGAAGATCGCCCCTCGATTCTGAAAGACTCATCATGACTAATGTGTGCATAACGATATCCAGGCAGAGTTGCTGTAGCTAGAGATTTAAAGCGTGGCTCATTAGGCATTCGCTGTCTGAGCGGTGGGCCTTTTCGGTTGATGAAAAATGGATGGAAGAGGCAGTTGAAGAGTCATATCTGACTGGTGTTCTGGTGCAATATTAAAAAAGCGCAGTCGCACTCTTATGAAAGAAATTCTCGACCAGAAAAAGAATGCAATGGGCCTACTGCTATACGAACAACAGTGATAGAATTTCTTGCTATGGAAGGAGCAGCTGTTGAGTGGGGGGGGGGGTTTAGGAGAAGGGGACGAGTTTGAAAAAGTCGAACGATTCAGTAAGAGTAGAGGAGCGCACAAGTTCGTATCTAGCACTTTATCTCAGTTTCCCAGCGGAACCTGCAGCTTTGCAAATTTAATTTCGCCTTTCTTTTGACCCACTACTATTTGCAGAATCGTTCACCCTTCTCAAAATTTACTTTTTCAGCAGAATATTCTCCCATGACCGCTCTCACTCTCGCTCTCGGCACACGGAGCACAAGAAAATAGTTTTTCGAAACTGCACTCGAATTCAAATAGTATGATTCTCCAGTGAATCAAGACGCGAACATTCAGTACTGTATAAAAAATTCACGGACTATGCAAAGGTCGCGTTGCTTCAAATATGCAGTATTGTTCTTTGTGCTAGACTTTCAAATAGATTTAGTAGAAGGAAATTCGAATTACAGTAGTTTTTGAAGGTTCTTCCAAGAACAAACTGTCTCTTGAGGATATCTAGAAACGAGTATTTTGACTTTAATTACAGTATTTTGACTTTAATTACAGTATTCTAACTACAATCACAAAATTGCAAGATTCGAATCAAAGGATTTTATACTTTGGTATCAGGAATTATGAATATTTTCATCGATGCTCATCCAAAACACAATGTGCACAATTTTCCAAATTGGATGAAGCCTGGCTACAGGTACCTCATAATTTCCATATAAGTGCCGGAAAATATGTCTTGTTAGTTCAACATCCAATTAACTTGTTCAAGATAGGAGAGCCTCATGACTCACCAAAAGCTTTGTTCAAAAGCAACATCATCGTCTCACAACTAATATCAACGAAATCTCCTAACAAGAAAGCAAGCTCTACTTGCAAGGAATAGGAGAACTTTCTCAGTTGTTGCCAGCTGTTTTGCTGCTATTGTCCTCGACAATTAGTCGCTTAATCAAGATGCAATCGAGCAACGTACGCTAAATTCTCGTCATACAAGCCGAAAAGCACAAGAAGCGCGCGTCTACGTTGTTCTCCGCGTTTGTTTGGCCGCCATAGTTTCAAACTTTCCGACAACTACAAGTGCAGTTGACAAGTGGTCCTCGACCCATTCTTCATTGTTGTAAATCTCTCAGAATGAGCTAGTATGCATACAATTCCAGGTGATAAGTTGCTTTCTACCGTGGGATATAGCATATGAGTGTTTTCATCAATTCTGTATGAGTAAATAACTCAATAATAATAAGAAATTGTTTGTGGTGGACTAAACATGATATCTTGATGGAAAATTAGTACAGTATTAGAATCATGGATTTCAACAATTATGCTGGAAAAGCTTGCTTATCTTAGAAATTCTTAAGAGCTTGCTATTAATTGATGCTCCTTTCTTTTAATCAGAAATTGATTTACGAGAATGTATTTGATTGATTATGTAAACAAATACGAAACTTTGCAAAGAAAACTCATGCAAGGAAAAGAAGAATTCAATTTGGAATTGAGGTTGAAAAGAATTTTTTTAAATTGATACAATAATTATTAATGAACTTCAAGATTATCGATTTAAATTGTGACTTTTGAACCGGAAAATCAACGCTAACAAATGTCGTAGTTATCAATGTTTCTGTTCAGTTCACAAATTCATTTTCAAGTACCTAAGTAGATTTTGTTGAGAGCTATTCGTATTCATACAGTATATGTCATGACCTATACCTATACGTACTTCGTCAGTAGAATGTAGTGCACCACGATAAGATGCTCAAGGATTTCGACTACTGGGGTATCGGTGATAAAGAAGGCCGTTGGCAAAATAGATATTACTTTATAGACAGGATACTTTGCGCTGTACTGAAGTGTGAGTGTGTACAGTACATGAGTAGGCCAGACCCAGATCACAGGTTGGGTAGCCCAACACAGCATAGGCAATAAATTTTCACACACAGCTTCAGATAGACCGTTAACGGGTGGTAAGCGTTTCAGTGGAGGGTAAGAAAGGTACTTTTATGACGTCATAAAGTGAGTCACATCGAAATGTTTCGATAGCTTGGAAAGCAATAAATCAGAGCAGCCGTGTTTATCGATGTTTCACGAGTTTATATGTGGACCGCTAGCTAAGGAGATGGGACAAGATGAAGAGCAATATGACCGAGTAGAGATGGAAAGAACGAATCTCCAAGGATTGTGGTCGACTTCTCCGCATTCTAATCGAATGCTGCAAAACGGACCCACAAAAAGTGAATTTGAATAGGAACACACACTCGATGGACAGCCGGCACATATAATGCGCAACTCTAAAGCCAACCGTTGCAGGCAATGTGATGTAGGTATCGAATTCTACTCAGATAACTTTTATCCCACAAAGATATTCCTTCCACAACGCTATGAAAATGTTGTGAAGTCCCTGAAAAGCCTCAGATTTGACTGATCTGTTTTCTTTTTTGTTCAGATAACAATATCAAAACGATTTCACGTGTATGAGAGAAAGTTTTTGAATAATTTGACATTCTGAATGAACTGTCTTTACAAATATAGAATTTCAACTGAAGATATAGATAATATCAGCAAATCCGGAATTTTTCTAATGACAAGGATTTCTCTTGATACTGTATTTTGTGAATTTTTATTGTCCCTTAGAAAATACATCTTCATATTTTACCCCGTATAAAATTTCCAGATTATAGTTCACCCATAAAATGTGATGATTTTAAAAAATAATGAATAATCCAGATAAATGATTTGAGTGTGTTACAGATGATATTTATTATCATATGATTTCAATACATTAGTTACCAGAACGTTAATAACAGTCTAGTCTTAAATGTATTATTAATAAAGATGGTTGGTTGATATGAAGAGTATTATTTATTCAATATCTAACATGGCGCAGTCGAAAATAAGATAAAGAAAAGGGAAGAATAATCGAGAAATTACCACAACCACGTTCATTCCTGGTTAGAAACAATAATGGCGGTGTTCAGCGAAGAAACACAATTCATATACGAAAAATAAAAAGGGGAATATAAGATAATATAAAGTCTTAAAGAGGGAGATGTTACAGATGATATTTATTATCATATGATTTCAATACATTAGTTACCAGAACGTTAGTAACAGTCTAGTCTTAAATGTATTATTAATAAAGATGGTTGGTTGATATGAAGAGTATTATTTATTCAATATCTAACAGAGTGTATCGAAGATATTTCATATTTGAATATCACTTAATGTTCTTCGTTTAATTCGATAGAGCTCCCGTGAATTTTGATTACAAATAATTGCTAGTCGCGTCTAAAAGGTAACAAAATAAGGGTTATATTCATTATAATATTATGAAATCGAATTAATTGATGTTACATGAGTTTAATGTTTATGTAACTGTGTAATGTTATGTAATGTTAAATGAACAGCTACATAAAGCAACAAATGAGAGGTAGTTTTGGTTTTAGCATTTGGAATTTGCATTCTATACTTCATTTTTAAAATCCAGACATTCTTTTCAAAACTAATCTACCTACATCAAGTCAAAATTTTCTGCTCTACATAAAAATTACGTAGCATGTCGGACGGAAAGCGTGAGAGGTAGATGCAGCTGGCATGATGTTGATGGGTTGTGAAAATCTTTGTGACGTGAAAAAATGTGACAGAATCAGCTAAGAACGAGTCAGTTACGAGAAAACGTGAACATTTCTTCACGGCTGGTGAAACGTTATTGAGCGTTTCCAAAGCACACCTCTTGAGAGCGCACTGCGAGCAACGGGGACCGAATACAGCAAGGTGTGACGTGTAGCTGATCCCATCAAAAGTGTTTAGGGTGACTTCCAGCATCTTATCTTTCTCTTCCGCTTTATATATGCTCTCTCTGTCTCTCTCACATTATTTCACTCTCTTGCTCTCTCCGGCAGCCCACTATTTGAATCTTGAAGGAAATAGTTTGTCACCTTAGATATTCCTTTTACCGGTCCCAGCATGTTCTACATGATAGAATATCAAGATACGCACTTACAACATGTTGCAAAATTCTGCATCATCCATTCCTGTCAAGACGTCGTTCAAGAAGCAAGAAGCAATATGGCGGCCGTGTCGACGATTCTCATAGAGAAACGAATACTACAATTCGTTATCGAATATTCGTTTGTCTCTGATATAACACACCATTATTTCGACAAAATATGGAGAGTCCGGTCTCAAAATGTGTCAAATTATCATGCGATGAACTGAAAAAATTTAATATTAATGCATCCGCATCATGATTGGATGCCAAGATTATTATCCTCAATTAATATTATTACTGCTCCCCCATTACCAGTTGAACAATATTTATACTTTGAAATGTATGTATTCAGGGCTACATATCTTTATTAAATAACATCATAGTACCCATTTTTTGAAAAGTTTTAAAATATAAAATCATATTGAACAATAATTGCAATCTATACTGAATAACTGCAATCTACTTAGCGAGAATCGAGACAGTCAGAACGAGGTAATTCTCGGAGAAAATTATCAGGAATTATTAGAGAACAATGTTTCATTTCAAACGGATTCAGGGTTATTGTTTTGGAGAAATTAGTATGAGTCACAAGGAATCATGAGGATTATTATTTCAGAGCTGGAGAATCCAATTCTTCCAACATCACCAATACGTCTGGTGAATATAAGGGCGAAGAAATCTACCGGTTGAATGAGTTGAAAGAAAAAAGTTATTACAGATGATAAAGGAATAGAGAACATTGATTTTTCTCTTATTTCATTTTTCTTACATCTTGAAAACATTCGCTTCTCCACTTGGCCGAAAATACATCTCAGGTTTTGACACAACTACCAAGCAATAGAAGATGAAAAGCTGGAAAAGCTGGCTGTAAGATGGAGCCAGTACAGCAAGAGGTGAGACGACAGTTTCCTTGTTTGAAAAGACGCTTTGTCGCCAGGGACCAGATTACTATTTTCGAATTGCTGTGTGAGTCTCATTTCAACAACGTCCACAGAACAATACAACTGCAATAGAGCACTGATATAGCTTGCTTCAATCCCAGAATACTTTTCACAGTGAATTGAGTATTTCTTTTCTCAAATCTCGAAATGATATTTATGAAGAATGAATAGATTCAATGATGAAACAGATCTCTGGGGAAAATATGTCAGAACTACTATTAATTCCAATGCCCTACGCTAACAAAACATAATTTAACCGTTGAAAAATTCAAGAGAGAATTTGGGAACTGAAAGGAACAGTTTCAAAAAATCTGAGACTGAGGTTGGACATGATTAACTGTAATGCATATAGCATTCTTTCGAATTTAGAGTCCGATATTGTATAAACTAGTCTCAAGGTGCGTACTTATCGCCACGAACACGCGCATTTCACTTTTCATCAGCTGATTATATCTGTTTCCGTACAAATACCGATATAATCAGCTGATAAAAATTGAAATACGCTTGTTCGTGGCGCTTCAATCTGTACGCAGCTTTAAAAAGAACTTATAAATTCTTCTTCTATTTGTCCATGCTAAAACTTGTATTATATTAACAAATGGCTGGGTGTCAGTCAATGTTATGGTAATGCTTCAAAATAAAAAATCATGAGCCGGTAAGAATTATAATTCGAGCAAATGGTAACAATGGATGCATTCACTATCACAAGTCATGAACTAGAAGAGCACTGCTGAAATGCTTTAGCTGGTGTTTGGTATTCAAGGCGTAACACGAGGAGGATTGTGTGAGAAGAGAAGGGGTAAATGGATTCAGGAAAAATAGGCGGCTGTTAGAATTAATAGAGAAAGATAAAGGAGCTAATGTGATTCTATTAAGGGAGAGAGAGCTTTTTACTTTTGAATGCTTTCCGTGCTCCATTAACGACGAGCTGGCGTTTTTGTTTGGAAGGGTGCGACTCGGTTAGTTCGTGTGTTTTATGTGAGAACAGGGTAAGATACGTGCACTATATTCCATGCGCAGTTTCATTCGGAGAGCAAAGCAAGACAGAGGAGAATTTAGAACTCTGAACATACATGTTGAGCTTTAGAGAGCGGAGCGTCGATTGATATGACTGCCTATGACTATATAGGAGGTCTAAATCAACCACTATGTCCATATTTCATAATTTTGAATAGATCATCATCATCATCTTACGTGCAAGGATTAGGTTATTCATTGTTTGTTCTATTTTGGAAAGAGTTAATTTTTATTAAAGTTAAAGTCTTGAGTAATAGATCATGATAATTTTTTATAAGATAGACAATAAAATTGTACAACCACTGACATAAAAATTTACAATATTTTTCTTGTCCAAGAACAAAGTATTATGAATTTGTACTTGAAACAAGTTGCCAAGCTGAAGTAACTGATGATTATGTACAATTGAGATTTTTATTATTATTCCAGACCGGAAACAATCGAACGGTTTCACAGGAAATTTTTTATAACAACCACTAACCTTAAAATTGTAGCATCTACCATTCAAATCTGCAATAAGCTCTTGAAAAGACATCATGATAGTACCTGGAAAACAAAGAAGTAATAATTAACACGTAATTCTACTAATAAATAACACAGAATATACATGAATGTACTATCCATAGCATGATTAACAGTCACCTTTTTAAAATTAGGATGAAGAGGAACATAATGTGAGCTGTCCTATGCATTATCTGGCGCTTAAAGTGTCAAGTTGAAGTAATATTTCATGGGTCAACGTATTTTTCACTTCAAGAATGGAAAACAAATCAAGATAATTTGATACACAAGCTTTTGTCCATTCAGATGAAATAAAATTTACAATAAGTCAATATCGATTAGTTATCATCACATTATATTCGCGTGGGAAGACGTTCTGTGTCGTTATTGAGATAAAATTTGAATAAATATGTGAGCAAATCGTACACACGTTAACTTCAAGCCATTACTATAATGGACAAGTATGTATTGACATTTTTTTGAACCTTATCTAACAATTAGTGAATGAATCATCAGCATTATTGAAAATGAGCAATAATTGTAGTGTATCAATAATATGAGCAGCATCTCAACTCTACAGTAAGCTGCACAATAGATAGAAAGGGTGCCTTTATTTTAACATGGAGGGCGAAGTTAGGACGCAGCCAGCCTCTCTACCCCTCCTACACAATTCTAATAGTGTAGACTCAAAACTGTGTAACAAAAATGGTGCATTCTAAGAATAATATTCGGCTTGTTATGTTGTAAACTTTATAGGAAAATGTCTAGCAGCGCACTGCCGATTCATATACACTGGCATAGTGAGGCTGAACTTTATTATATAATACCAGAGGCCTGTTTCATGGAAGAACTACAAAACTTAACCTTTTTCGGACTAAGTTATTTGTTATCTATATTTGGGAGAGGAATAGCACAAGGTTACCTTATTTTTCCTCTCCCTATAATTTTGATAATGTACTTATTGTATAAATGAAATGAATTCGAAATCCATTCCTGTAATACAGGAGTAGCAATCACGGGATCCCTGAAATGCTTCTTATCAGGAAGCATGTAGTGATAATAAACATAGGACAACGATACATAGTGTCATTATAGTACGATGTAACTGTTCCTGCTTTACAAGACTTCTATGAAACCAGTCCAGGAGATAAATATGATATATTATTATCGGTTATATTTATTAATAGACGAGTAGCAATAAAGGCGAAATAATGGCTATTCTAGGGGGTGATACTCAGTTGGAGAAATGTTTATTTCGATGCTGGATCAGGTGTTGGAATTGGAGTGTTGGCAAGATAACACATGACTGGCCTGGGAAATCGAAGTGAGTTGCAGCGATTTCAAGAGATAGAAGCTCTGGATTCACACCTCTCGGCTTCTAACAAATTCTGCTCTCGTCAGAATTCTTTATCATCTTCAGGGCTTCTCCAACATTTACTGTGCTTCTCCTACTGAGCCACAACATCCACAACAATATTTTATTGTTGTAGCTGGATCCGGCAATTCTAATTGAAACAACGGAGTTCCTCCTCCTCAATCTAAAATGAATCTTGAAAAATGACTCAATTCACTACCGAGCTTGATAATTTATCAACCAAAAGTTTTAAAATACGTATACATGAAATTTTCAATATTAAAAGCTAGTACGGTAAAAACAAATTTAAATTATTCATTATTAGTGTATTTATTTGTATACTGCATACAAAAAATCTGGTGTGGCGCACTCACACAACTTTCCTTGCCGTTATGAAAATTTATCACCTGACGCTAGTGTTCACGCGCATCTCAAGTCTACTATTCAAAGGTCCATCCCAGCTGGTGACAGGAAAATAACGCTGGAGACACACGAAGTCTGCGAAGTCTTCATAGTGAATGATTTAATAGAATCAACAGTTGCCAACAGTTTGCAATTGAAATAATAACATTTTATGGAATTTCGAGCTTATTTTAAATTTTAGGTGAAAATGTTACTGAACATTAATTGTAGAGATTTTCATGCTCAATCTTTTCCACTTGGAATTTTTTGTTCAAATTGTATCTGAAGCCTGATAATTGGGAATCTAAAATCAAACTTTGCATGAATGGAGCGGAGCTCCTGGAATTTTCACAGATATAGGACTTGTGGCAGTTGATAGAACTTATCAATGACTATTTTAGGTATAAATTTGATCAAAATCGTTGGAGCCGTTTTCGAGAGAATCGCGAAAAACCCTGTTTTTGACAACATTTTCGCCATTTTAGCCGCCATCTTGAATTGCATTTGATGGAAATTGTTCGTGTCGGATCCTTATATTGTAAGGACCTTAAGTTCCAAATTTCAAGTCATTCCGTTAATTGAGAGATGAGATATCGTGTACACAGACGCACATACACTCATACACACACACACACACACACAACACACACACACACACACACACACACCACACACACCACACACACACACACACACACCACACACACACACACAGACCAATACCCAAAAACCACTTTTTTGGACTAGCAATACTTTCCTTACCTATGGTAATAGGGCAAGGAAAGTAAAAGACTTTTGGAAACGAAGGAGTGACTGGCTAACCACTGCATACTGGACCTAACTAGATATGGGTAACAAAGGTTGAAGGCTGTATATACGGTGGTTTTATTTGTATTTTGAGTGTTGGATGAAATTATAGAATAAGGAAAAGGCAAATTTGAACGAAACAACCCTGATGACGAAGCAAACGAAGCAACTCAACCGATTTTATGTTGATTTGAGTTTGAGGACTTTTAAGAGATGAAATAGAAATGAAAATATTTCAAAAGTTTTCCTCTTAAACCTGCCAGTTTGCAAAATCAACTAATAACTAAAATAACTCGAACTATCAACTAATAGTACAACTATGTACTAACTATGGATTCTGAAAATAATTGATTTTCAGTCCAGTACAAACATCATCATACTTGGGGTATAATGGTAAAACAACAAAGAACCTTCAGAACAACTAAGAACCTTCAGAAGTTTTCACTAAATGTCCGATCATTATCAACTTCATTATAATTCACAAAACAATACTAGCATCACTTGAAGTTTTTAGGATAAATTCAGAGAAATAAATGTCCACTTTTTTACAATAGTTGTCAGAAAATTCAGAATTTCTCTTAGTTGGCAAGCGACTGAACTTCTGCTCGAAAGCATCTGATAATGATGTCTCTCAGAATATTTTAGACAGAACAGAAGTGCACCGCTACCTTTTCGCTAGTTCAACGTCGCTTTACTTCCCTACTTCCCGGAATGGAGAGGGGTTTTTTCGAGCATTTAAGGACTCCGATGTTCAGAATTGATCGTTCCGAGAAAAAAATAACAAGGATAATGGTTGAGATCGTAATATTGTGTCATTCATTTATTTGCCAATTATTATTGTTGGACAGTTCTAATAATACATTTTTCTGATTGATAATACCTCGTAATAGTGTTGAATACTTTCTTCTATTTTTTTACTATTTTATTAATTTATTAAAACACACAAAACAAAATTACAAAGAATTACAAAACAAATAAAATACAATAAAATGTTACAAATAAAAAAAACATGGGCTCTCAATGCATTTGAAAAAATTCATGATGATATATATCGTGAAATAATTATGCGATGTTCTTCCACTTTTAAAATTTCGAAATAAATTACCAGGGAACCTGAATGTGAATAAAATATTGATAACTAGCTTGCCCAGCGAACTTCTTACCGGTAAATAGTCAATGTATATCATGTCACACTTGACTTTATATTTGGTGAATCATGAAATTTATCTGACAATCAATATTTTTATCATTTACATCTCAATACGGACTTCCTATGTGCTTAGTCATGCAGCATTCATTATTCCGAAAACAAATTCTTCTCAATCAATTGGTAGTAATATCTATCAGTGAAATGTTGAATTAAAAAAAAATAGGTTGAATGAGTGTTTCAAAGATGACTTTAATGTGTTCATATAGTTGTTGATTGTCAATAGATGATCCAGAAAATATGCGATGTACGATGAATCACACCGAATTCCATATTCTTTCAATCTTCCATTTTAGGATGAATATAAGCTAAGCTAAAGTGAAAAAAATGTAAATTATTCTGTCATTCTTCAGTAATCAATGAATGCAATATGAACAACTCTCTTTCATGAGGTGAATAATTTTTTCCAACATTATCCAGTTTCTCAATGTTAGGAGAGCGATAATAATTTGTACAGGTCTTCTAAGGAACCATTATCTTCAGCTGATACCATCAACTACACTTCAACACCAAACTACAGTTTTAATACCAGTGCACTATTTTTTATCACAGGGTGACGTGTTTATTACAGCTGGTAATTTTAGATGCTAAAATCATATCATCACAATATGATCTTGAATCATGCTCATCTTTCCGTTCTCCGGTAGCAGCTCGGCCGACAATTTCGAAAACAAAGGTCTGTAAAATGGATTAATAAATAATTATTTTTAGCCCCCCTATTGAATTTCTGGTCAGAAACCATCCCACACAACATATTCCCAAAGTTTCATGCCGTTCAGTCAAGTAGTTTTCAAGTCTATAGGGAACAAACAAACATAAGTACAAACAGACATTCATTTTTAAATATATAGACAATATAATACAGAGAAATTGATGAATCATATTATCAAGATAACCGTGAAAAATTAATTGAAAGAAAATTATGATTTATTTTGTAATGACAAACAAAACAGTTTATTGAAATAGTGGAGTGAATAAGTTGGATTTCAAGGGTGATTCTATAATTTAATATGCATCTGGTAAATCTAGATAGTAAGTATTGTACGGTAATGTACGATTCTAATTTTCGAACTGTTTTGTTACTCGTCGCCAGCATACAAACCAAAAAAGTTTTGCTGATAACGTCGATTAATTCTAAGTAATTTAAATCAATATGTATTTTTGTACTTTTAAGTGATATTCCCGGGTCGCCATTTGAATTTGATCGAAATCGAACTATGGATAGGCTTATCTCCGGGAGCTGAACAAAAAGCTTCTATCGAATTTTCTGTCCGAGGCTTATTTAAATGTGTCGAAAAAATTTGGGGGGCTCTAGGGGTTCCAGGGGGGTAAAATTTTCGTGATTTGGAGGTTTTCCCATACCCTCAAGTGTTCTATAACTGATTTCGAGGTTGGTTCTCCGATACAATCAGCCGTATTGGCTGAGAATTTTTCGTAATTTTTTGTCTTTTGCAGCTTTAATATAATAAGATTTATTCTAATATATAATGTATTGTTTTCGTATATTTTTGAGGCAATAGAATTGGATTTGACAGTCTAATAATGTATCATTTCTAATCACCATAATCACGTTCTGCAGCATCTCCGAAAACAGCAACACATTCATAATATGACTTGAAAATGAGAGAGACGAGAAAACAGTTCTAACTTGGTAGATAGCATCGATAGGGTATCTAGCTGTTCATTTGAAGACAATATTGTCCGATTTGAACGCATGCATTTGCAATGATTGTGCCGTGCAACGAGTTCTCTCGGAGCGTGGAAATTCAATTTGCCGGCCGATGGACAAACAGGGTCCCCGGGGTAGGCGCTGATAGCACCGCTAGTCATTGTGCCTCGCAAGATGCGCCAAACAATCTGCATAAATTGTGTCCTCCAGCGCAACGCAACCGGCAGAAGCTGCACGTGCAATAGAATTCACCATCATGCATATTAATTCGTCCAAGTTGCACTTTCGCGCCGTATAGGATTTGCGCTAATTAACGTTTGATCTCCGACTAAATATGCTTTGGCTTATAAACCTAGTCTGACTGCTCGTCAGATTGTATGGAAGCCTGCAGGCTTGCAACAGGGTGCTAATTGAGGCTTTCATGCAACGTCGCCACTCTCAGACACATCTCGACTCTAGACGCACATTGTCTCTCATTGACTCTCACACACATATTGAGCGAAGGAGCAATATCGATTACAGCTTTGTTCTCTAAATTCCAAGTGAAATCATAGAAGTTGGGAGTTCCAGCTTCATATCGGAGGTAAATCAAATTAATCTTGATTATAATTATGAATAAAGCGCATGGTATTCAAAGCAACATAATTCACATACCACAAGAAGGTCATACATAAAATACCCTTGAAGAATTTCCAACTGTATCCTCTCCTCAATCACCAACAACTCCAATACAATTAACATGCTCTCTTTGACACAATAGTAGAAAACCAACCACTCCCCCCCCACCCAACAACTAATCCTCCCTCCCATAACCCATCAACCACTTTTCCACAAATCCACGATTCCTAACACCAAAAGGACCAAAAATAAAATGGATTTTGGAGATATCAAGTCTCTTCAATTATACATTTTTTGGACTCAAAATTGTGTACGAATTATCATTTAAGTTACGTAAGTAGCATAACCTTTAGACTGTGTATTCCAAATTAAGGTTTGAAGCAGTTTTGGGCAAATGCCTGTTGTTTTTACCTGAATTGTATTTGCATATGAATAAATAAATAAATAAATGAAAGGTTCCACAACATATATTCACTCTACAGAGTTAACCAACAAGACCTAAGTTTCAGTATTAAGGTACTGAAGAAGGGGCGAGCGCCTGCTGAAGAAGGGGCGAGCGCCCTGAAACGCGTCCAGACTTAAAAAATTAAGTTGAAATTACTATTGTTGAAGTAGAAGTGCTACAGGAAGTTCAGTTATTATGAATTCATGGTTAGCACTAAATGGTTACCGAATTACTCGTTGGGTTAATCCTTCCAAGTTTACAATTGAAATTGAAACAATTAAAACTACTTGTAAATTACAGGTGAATTGCTTATTGAAGTGAATTAATTTTTTCGAATAAAATTTCGTTCCAGAAAGTTTGTAGTTCCAGAGAACTACATTATTTTGCTCAAAATGATTTAAAAAGGATGAGAAAATGTTCGAAATTATTGTAAATAAAAAAAGATTTAATTCAATCAAGATAGATCATTATTGCTTGAAAAATATCTGCAAATAATTATTTCGAAGAAAATGTATTGATGGGTCGCAGTTAGAAAACTAGTACGAAACTTGAAGATGATTCAGCTGACAGCTATCACTGATTTTTCCCAACAGACAACTGAATAGAGTTTCAGTTGCACGACAAATAATTGAAACTTTGACTTGCACCAACAGTAGTTATCTCTTCCAATAATTATTTTCCTCGAGGAGAGAACTTAATCGAACGTAACAATGAACTTTGTCACCATAGCAACAAAACAGGATTGAGTTGATGGAGTCTACAAAAAGAGCTGTCAGGGTTGTCTGTACTTCAAATTAAATCAGATAGAAGTTTCCTTCGAATCATTAAGGAACACGAAGAATTGAGAAACTGTTACAATGAATACGAAGAGCAAGGTGATTAAAAACACTAGCAAGAGTTTTCAGGTACCCATCTCTTGTAAGTGATTGATCTATTTCGAAGAATGTAATCTACTTCGATAACTGTGGATAGGCATGAAAAATGCTCAGATTATTATAGTGATGAAATACGTAGAAAAATTTGGTAACAAAACATAAAAATTTGGTTGTTCTTGAGTAGAATGCTCATGATTGGAAGATGCGTGATAATAACGATTTTGACTTGAATATGGGAATATGATATTACCATAATATTTTTGTGTAGTTTGATGGCATGTAGAACATTAATATAATGAATTGGGTTATTTATGAGTAGGCAATTGTAAAACCTCCCAGCCAAGGGAAGCTATTGTGCTGTCATAAGAAACAAGATAATTCCGCAGTACTAGAAGAAAACAACAGCATACAACATAATTCTGTATTGTACTTGTAACAAACGTCCGCATAAAAAAAGTAGTGCGCAGCATGAATCAGGGTTTCCGGTCACGAGAGTAGAAAAAGCCATCGAGTGGAGTGTTGTGATTTATCACCCACCTTTCTTTTCTTCCTTCTCAGATTCCAAATTGTTTCGTATATAGAAGTACATTTGCAACCTTGAAATTGTAAAACATTGAACGCTCCAGATTACTTATTCGTCTCTTCTCTGTCCTGGTTAGGAAGACGTAAATAGTGATACATAATAAATATTGAGGAATATCCGCAATGAACATTCCTCCAGCTCGGTTCATACAGGAATTCACACTACTTGATTCTTCTTCTTCTTCATCTTCTTCTTCTTCTTCTTCTTCTTCTTCTTCTTCTTCTTCTTCTTCTTCTTCTTCTTCTTCACGGAACAATTCCTTCGTTCAATGATAATTTTGATTTTCTTTTTGTATCAATCCGGTGGTTGGATGGTACTAATTCTATCGGATTTGGAGATAAACCTGACAAAATACTAAAAAACTGATGATTATGTCTCTATTTCGTTGAGGAAACTTTGTCACTATGTCGATTTGAAAAAAAAAACTCAATCTGGTCTCGAGTCAAAATTAATTCAATGTAAGGATCTCTCTCTCCTCCCAATGAAAGTGTCAATGAAACTTTCATTCGACTCACGATCATGTACTCAACAACTTTCAGGTATTGAGCAGATTCAAAGATCGTTTCCTGAGTTGACATTCACGCCTCACTCAATTTGCGTCAAAGAGTCTCCAGCAGCCAACGTAGAATGCTGCAGTATTACCCAATATGTGGTAGTGAAAGGAAAATCTTGTATTTACAATTCATATTCGTCGTTGATGGAAAATGTATTGTGGAGCAGAAATCACGCAATTGCACACGTCTCTCGGAATGTCAACTCGGTGGGAAGAAGTCCTCTGGGAGCTGGGAGCTGGAAGCTAGGACAGCGACAGCATCTCTGCCAACTTTATACGTCGCTGTGTACACTCTCTCAAGCGCTGGTGCTTTTCGCTTTCCCAAATTCAAAAGAATGTGCTCACCGAAAACGATTGTTGAAGTAGCAACTGACGAATATTGCCGGAATGTGTAAACATCTGTCTGCTCACTGCTCATGCCATCATAGCGACGCCATTGTAAATGAGAATAATATTATTTGTTTGGCAAGACTTTTACTTATATTACCTTACCTCAGTTATTATATCGCTCGACTTGACTCGCAATGATACCTCTCTTCCATAGCTGAGCATCACAATAATTATGATTACTATCATAGAGAAACAATAGCATAAGCTACTGTTTCTCTATGTTAATATATACCTGCGTAGATACCGATCAGTAGCTATTTCAGTATAAGATTGCTCTTGGAATCGTGAGGAGAATGAATTTGAACATGAATTGATTTGCATATTATTGAAATCTTGGAAATGGTTAGTTTGCTCAGCGATATAAGAATGATATAGACTCAGTATATTAATTTATTTTATGTTGGAGAAATGGGGAAAGGTTGACTCGGAATCTTTGAAAAACTTGAGAAAAACTTCGAAACTTGAGAAAATCTTTAACGTTGGTTACTTCTTGTTCAATTATTTTCATAACATGAGATCAGAGCTTGATCACAAAGCGCAACCTACCCATTGTAGAGTGACCGACTGTGGTCAGGCCTATTAAAATATAAATTACTCATTTTAAATTATTTCAGATGGGTCTTATAAATTAAACTATTGTTCAATTGAAATCTTATTATCATTGCCTTCCCCCATCACCCACAATTACCCATGCATTATGCTCAATAGAAGTCCGGTTCACATATAGCTAAAAAATTGATGATTCAAATAAAATGCAAAAATATTATGAAATATTAAACTAAAATCGTCTTTATACGACAACCTAGTTATTAATTATTTTTCAAATTTATTACAAAGTATTTGATATATTGTTGTGAACTAGGAAAACCTATCAGAAATTAAACCTACAATATCTGTGAGACACAAATTGAGACAAAACTAACCATAATTGAGTTTGATAAGTGATATTGTTGATCGAATGTTGGGCTTGAATGAAAGTGCTAAAAAATCGAGGTGTTGAAAACATTGATCCTATCTTGACAGGACTCTCTCTCACCTTTCACTAACAATTTTTTGTTTGTTGAAAATATCATGCATTATTGAATGAAACTTTTAATGAGTTTGAACCTGTTATCAGATGAACTATTTTTTTCAAGGCACCTGCACTCTAGTGCAACAAGGTATAGATGAAAGCTAGCTGTTGCATGTCAATGATTTATATCTACATTCCGCTCTCTGTAATTTGTCACAAGTCCCGCTACCAATTTGAACTGCGAGCGGGTTATAATTGGTGGTTTAGAATTCAATCACAGAATGAGAATGCGTTTCAATTTCAGCCTTCTATTATTCGTTGATCTTTACAAGCGTTTGAATTTATTAGAAAGCATACTCGTATTCTGAAACCCTTACATGTTGGTCTATTTTCTACTTGGAGAACGTTTGTTTCAACCAAACAGGATTACAAGGCATTAACAATTAAAATAAATGACAAATATAAGAGACTTGTCATCTATCTATTGACATTTTTACTTGTAAGTATGATATTCTAATAAGAAAGAATTTTACAGCAGAAACAGTACACTTTTTTGAAAATGGATGGTTAAAGACAGATCACAATTGGTACGACTAACATGAATTCTCTAGATTACACAAACTTCATAAATTACTGAAAATCAATTGCCTGATTTTCACACATACCGTATTTGTAATACTGTAGAGAGAACGACTGAAGAAATCGGCTAGATTATCAGTAGTTCTTCCTATTACAGATAAGGTACGGGTAAAAATCATATAATTTATTTTGATGAATTGTAAAGTTTATGTAATCTAAAGAATTTACCGATAGAAATTTCATATTTGATTTACCGATTGAAAGTTGATATGACATAAAACTCAGTTATATCAATCTAGAGTTTCGAGTTATATCAACTATTTAATACATAAAAGAAGTTTTTTGCAAGAACTAGACTACTAGTAGACTAGACTACTAGATGAACTAGACTAATTTTCTTCTACATTTCATGATAAATATTCGAAAAATATTCAGATTATGTTTTCACGGAAGGTAGAGGTTACATATATATGAGGTAGTGTGCTCAAAATTTACATTTTTTATGAGGCAGAATAATAATGCTTGCTATGAACCAACTCCCAACAATAATTTATTAAAATCTATTTATGTAATAATGTATTGATTTTCAATTTAATGTATTAATTAATTTTCTGAACTTTGTATTATGTGTTATTATTTTTGTGATTACGGAAAAATAAAATTTTATTTGATTCATTTAAGTTTGTCTTGAATATTTTCAATTTCAATTGATTGTAAGACACACACTATACAACTCCCACAACAATCTCAAGGAATTCTTCGTATTCCCAAATTCATTTCTCCTCCGATGCGATATCAATTCCCAGCTGCAAGTCATTCAAGACATTTCAAAAGAGATCGTGTTCCTCATCTCCAATAAGCGCGAATTCAAGCACTATCAAGGAAGGAATTCCACCAAACCAATCCGCATTCAGGCGAATACTCTTCCTTTGAGATGAGTGCCGCCTTCAGCATGTGAAACGCAATAAGGTGAATTGCATGCTTTTGTTGGGGAGCTGCTTGATTTCTCTGTACATGAATTATCTCATTTCCCACATATCACCGAAGAGCTTGATGTGGATTCAAATTTGATAGCCTATTCAATATGAACGCCTACTCATGCACACCCATCATGAACAGGAAGGAAGGAGCCTATATTACATGGGCTATCAAATGTGTATTCTATTCAGGGTTCAGGCTACCCCATCAATTTCAAGTAAATCGTTGAGAAGTGAATGTTTCAAGATTGGATCGATTCTGTCAACATTAACTCTCGAACCGATTGTGAGTTGTTTCGATAAGGGGAATTTGTTCAAAGTATTTCATACTAGACAAATATTGTTCAGTAATATAATTATATTATTCTCAAGAATATACAAATAGATTGCAATATACAAAGAAATATTGAATAAATAATACTCTTCATATCAACCAACCATCTTTATTTTAATACATTCAAAACTAAATATTGTTATTAACGTTCTGGTAACTAATGAATTGAAATCATATGATAATAATAATTATCATCTGTAACAGATAAAGTAATAATCATGGCCTAAGGCCCAATTCACAAGGAAGTGAAGTGACGTGGCAATGACGTTTATTTTCATTTCTATTTGCATTGAACTATAAGATTATATGGGAGTTACAAAAGTCAGCGCAACGCCACTCCTGTATGAATCGGGCCTAGTAGAATATACAGTAGTAGACAATTTAGTATACAACGATCTATAGTTTTAGATCAGAGTACATAATAGTTAATAGTATGTAGGCCTATATACGATAGTAAACACATTAAATTCAAATAGTAAAAGTAGATAGTGGATTCAATGAGATATTTGAATGGCAAACTCGAATCTTGCGTTAAAAAACAACGAAAGACATTCTAAAATTGAATGTAAGATCATAAAATCATAATCAATGATGAGATTTACTCACAATTATTAGAAAAATTAGGGCATAACGCTAAGACAGCATAGTTGTCAGACAGCATAAACAAAATAGCATAGTTGCTATTTAAAACAAGACTTTGATTGAGTTCTTGGTGTACTTATTACGTCAAGCTTCGAGTATTAGATAGAGATTGTGGAGTGATGATTGTGATTTATAATTGAATAGAAAATTTTAAAATAGAGTTTCTCTTGAGAAGGTAAAAAGTCAAGTTCTATTCAGAAAATAGCAACAAGATAAGAGCTCTTCAAAGTAAAAAAGACTTAAGAGTGAATGCAACAAGTCTTTTGGTAGATAGCATTCGATAGCAAAGCTGATTCACTGGAACTGCATCTTTTCAGAACAAATTTGAAGAGCCTTCTCAGCTGCAGCACAAAAACTGTACACATAAGTCAGTCTTTTCTCAATGAAGAGTGGAAAATCATTCCAAAAATAAAACAGAGAAATCTATATTATATCAAAGCTTATATTATATTGATAATGAGCTACATTGCAACACAAACCAAAAACCTCTTGATTCAAGAAATAGAAATATTTCCTATGGTTCAATCGTAAGGAATTTCCATTCATCGTGAATAACGTATTCGTAATTAAATTTTCAGTGGTATGAATCCTTGAAACCCGAACGGCAAGAATTTTTCTGCTAAATTTGATTGAATTTCTTTAAAACAAAGAGCCGTGCAATATGAAACTTGAAGATAACATTCTCTTCTTTCGATCTGTTTTTATAATCATTCATATTTTCTTCTTTCTTCCCTCCAGTTACTGTCGCTCTCCTTTCTTTCAAATTTCATAAATTACAATTTATACCTCAGAATTGACTCACTTCAACTACGTAATCACTTTCTTTTTGCCTCCATCTTTTTTTGTCAAATACACAGTATAATAACAGTGATATACAGTGTGGCAACACATTATTATTTATTTATTCATCATTTACAATCAACTTAAAGACAAAGAAACAGACTACAGTCCAAAACTTCTTTTCATCCCAATTTCATAAAATAAATTGTACAAATAAAGGTTATGTGCCTTTTCAATTCTTTACTTACTTCTTCCACATTGAAACAAAACACAAACACTTAAAACAATTAATTTTGAATTTAGAAAGATTAATCCGAATTGATAACAAATTCCTTTTACTTAGCACTCAAAACTGTAAAATAAATATTAATTTGGAATATTTTGTTCCGAAAATTAAAACAATCCTCTCCACTGGAATAATAATAATTATAATATAGTATAATAATAATTGGAATTAGAATAATTCAGAAGTCGACTCGAACACACACACACATCGCCTGTCAAATACTGAGACACTATAAAAGGATGAATAGTTGATAGATTAATAAAAATGTATGATCATTCGTTGAATGAAAATAACCAGCATTCTTATTTAGATTCACCAACTGAAGCAAATCATGACATCTGCTGCAATATTGAAAAATGAATATTGATCGAAAAAGTAACATCCAATCAAGACAAAGCAAATTCAATAAGTGCTTGAGCTGAAGAATAAGAAAGGGTTCTCAGTGACATTCAACAATAATTTTTTAATTAAACATCGCCGAACTGGCCGTTTAAAAGGTTACTGCGGAAAAGCAGATCCCTTATAAATAGTCAGAGCTCAGAACATTAATAAAGCAGGTTACAGTCCAGGATAGGGGGGTAGGGCGGTGGATCTCTAAAAATCCCCGTAAAAAGAGAAATGGAGTACGAGTGGGGGAGATAATCTAGAAAAAATTCTTTCTAGGGGAAGTAAATTACTCGCCATTATCCTAGCGCAGCCAGCCGTGAGTTACCTTCGTTTTCCCCCTCTCACCACCATCGCCATTACTACTGTTCGACTAGAATTGGAGTTGCAAGGGCGCACCTGAATTTCCCCCGAGTTTCTGGTACACCGTTGCCAGTGTTTGAATTTTGTACGCTTCGAATAAAATTAAAAAGATTCAGTTGAGCTCAACTATAAAAGCACTTTCCTACTAGAGCTCTTAACTTTATACTAGACTCTATGCTTTGTAGGCGTATTAGGATACAGTCACAGTCAAATAAGTGGTAAAAATAATTGGATCTGATCATGTTTACATTTTTCATAACACATTGATAAAAATTTGTAATTTGAAAATATATAATATAGAATAAGATTATGATTAGATTAAATTCAATTGAACATTTCAATTTAACATGGCTTTATTCATAAGCTATAATATTTCATATTATTAGTGGAGAAACAGCACAAGATAAAGAATGGACAGAAGAGCATGTTATCAAATGGAAAATAAGATTCAATATGAGACTAATAGGAATTCACAATTCATAAATACATTACAGATTAAAGTGGTAATCTGATCCATTACTTCAGAAACGAGAGTCAAAACCGAAATAGGAGATAAAGAGCTGTGAATATCACAATATTAGTGGATAGTAAATTGCACTAAGATGGACAAAATTCAGAATGAAAGATAGAATTTTCCTTTGAAAGTGCTTTTATTAATTTCTTCATTCATTTTTACAACAACTACAAATAATGATAATTCTCTAGTGATATTCAATTATGATCTCTCAAGATTTTCGAGCACAATATTACTATCAAGTTCTATTGGTAAGGTGCAGTTACGTTAATCTATTCAAAAGCAGCAGGACCTACAAAGGTTTATAATGGAAAGGAAGATTATTTTTGTTGGGCATGGTACAGATGAACAAAACCACTTGAGAGTAGAGTGCAGGCGGCAGAGATGCGATTCCTCTGCAGAACCAAGGGCTGCGATAGGAGAGATCATTTTAGAAATGAAGATATCCGATCTGAGCTGGGAATATTCAATTTTGATGGAAAAGTTACCGAATACAATGGAAGGATAATATGAAAAGAATGTCTGCAGAAAAGCTTCCCCTTCAAGTATTAAATTATAGACCAGAAGGTAAAGATCAATTGGAAGGCTAATAAATGACATATTATGAATGTAATGTATGAATTTTTATAACACTTTTAAACTCTCTAACTACTGTATAAGCTGTTTGTAAGTCGGAACAGGCAATAGCCTAATCCTTGAACGTAAGATGATGATGATGATGATGGTACAGATTTACTCTCATAGACCACAAAATATTTCAACTGAATGGCTAAAGCAACATCAGTAAAAGGTACAGAATACTAAAAGAGAAATGATAATAGAAGTGTAGAAGCAGGAAAGGAAGAACGATGCAAAGCCAGCCGCACTTGAGTGAAATGTGGTTGAAGCTCTCGACAATTCAATGACATAATTACACATCTGTGGCAGCAGGGTTATTTGAAGAGTTTAATGCGAAAAGTTTTAAACAGACGCTATCTGTCTGAAAGTCGCGCACGGGTCTCAAGTTTGCGTTGATAATTGAAGGGAATGAATTGTTATTCCACTTTAGCCGAATAGGCGAGAGAGAGAGAGAGAGAGAGAGAGAGAGAGAGAGAGAGAGAGAGAGTGACGATAAAGCCCGCGCGGCCAGCTCAGGAGCAGATTAGGCAACCCTTTCTCCACCATCCTCCCCGAAAGGGTTAGCAACCAATGGGTTACTACAAGTTTACGACCACGACGCGTAATAGTCCCCGAGAAACTGCGGGTTGCCCCAGGGACACCTAGAGGTGGACAGGGGGGTCGGATAGGGAGAAGGGGGGCAGGTACATGCCCACTGCGCTGGCCACTCCACTCCATTCGACTGTGAAATTGTTCTAAGGTCAAACTTGAACTTGACGGCTCCCATTATGTTAGCAAGTTGAGTTCAGTTAGCTGGCGTGTTCACAATACAGTAATCCCAGGCAAAATTATCAGACACTTCCAACTACACAACTCAGCTATTTCTAATGCATTATCTTCTGCAATTTTCAAACGTGATACTAGAAAACTATTCTGATACTACAAATTCACAATAGTATCTCGCAGCACTCCCAACGGCAGAAGTCTATAAATGCAATCTTAATGCACTATCTCAAGCAATTGCAAATGTTATTGTGGAGCACTATGCAGAGTATTGTAGTACGCTACTATAATGTATTCCAGTTGATATAATTCAACTCAAAACTATTCCCGACTGCTACACATTGCCAGTTATTGATCTCTGGGGACCATCTGTTATGTTTATGTTTCATATGAAGATATTTGGGAATAAAACGGCGATAAAATATCTAAATTGTTGAGAGAGATTGTTATATATCTTGAAAAGGATTACAGTATATATTATGCCAATCGCAATGTTTAATGTATGCCAATGTATTATGTATAATCAAATGAACGTGCTTTTATCTAATCGCTCAGAAAAGAGGTGAGACATGCGCCTGCTACTCTCCTTGGACTTGAACCTAATTCGCTGAATAACATTATTATGCGTTAACAATTTCCGGTGGTTTGGAACCCATTCAAAGTTGTAGGTCCTCTCATCTCTCATCAGCATTATCATCATCATCATCATCCTTCCTAACACCTAAGCACAAGCCTGGAGTTTATACAAGCTATAGATGCTGCAGTCTCAGCAAAAAACACACATATAAAATCTTTGATATTTTTTATGATCTGAACTGAATTAGTTGGTAACCGTTCATTATTATATCGATCAATCACACACTGTGTTTAAAATGAAACTTAGTTACTCAATTAATATTAGGGCACAAATTGACATCATTGAGACACTGGAAGGATGCAGTTGGCTGCTATTGAAACATAAAATATCTTTACATAAATTCATTCATGGATATCCAACTCAATGAAAGTTTGAGGGTGGAAAGGTTGCTTTCCATCCAAATACTATAAAGAAAGTTTAATTGCGACCGAATTATTTCCCTTGTTACACCTTAATTAAAAATGAAGCTTTCATCAACTCTTGTTACAATGAGTGTGGCTCATTGGACTTTCATCCCATTTCTTTCGCAGTTGACTTCAACAATGGAAATAGTGTTAAGTTTGATTAGATGGACTGAGTTGCACAAGTTGGAAACAGAAGTAGACAGGTTAAGTAACTTTTCCATTAGAAGTAGCAAGGAGTGTGGCGAGACTGGTGAGCACCCACTCACCCAATAGTCCATGACAAGTTTAATTGGATCGAGGCTGGGCCAGGCAGACCTCAGTCTAATCATCTCATTTATCTCTATAGCCTTTGCATTCAGATTCGGTCATTATTCGTCCGCGACGAAAAAAATCGATTTATTACCAAAATAATGGTAGTGAAAAGGGGCGGCTCAACAATACAAACGACTGTTCCTAATCATCCTCATTAAAATTTCAGTATTCATCATTTTTTTTCAATTTAATCAGTGATTCAACTCCGTTGAGGATTATTACTGGACGGATTTTGCAAATATGAAGTATGATTTTGAAATACTGTACAATACTACCCTTTTTAAATAATCGATTTCCAGCCTTTCAACTACAATTACCCCAAGCAACTTTCTCCTTATAATTTCCAATAGTTCTCATGTTTATCACATGCAAAAAGCATAGCATTATCTATCTTTGAAAAGGATTTTACTTAATTTATCTCGTGTAATAATATGCGGACATTAAGCTTTGCATATGTGTATTATTTTCAGTCTTAATTTACTGTGTTTATGTATCTATAAGAGATTTATTGTATATTTTGTATGACTGACAATGAAATCATTATTATCATTATTATTAATAATGGTGTTTTTACTTTTAAATTGAGGTAGATTTTAACTACTGTACTCCATTTTGAAACACAGTACTGTATTTTTATAATATTTCAGTATAGAGTACTAAGAAATATTGTAAAAAATTTTTTAATATACGGATAACATTTTTACAAATGTAAATTCATTACTATGAGATATTGAGCACACTTCAATACTATGGGATTGAGATGTTTTATTTTCAACTATTCAAATAAATTAATGATTATTTCTGAAGTTGATCACATTTTAACAGTTACAAACAGAAACATTTCAGTTTTTCGTGGGAGAATAATATTAGTTCTTGATTGGAATCCATGAATTTGGATTTTAGTAAACTATATAGGATAGCGTTTGTGTGTTGTTCAAACAACATGATTTGATCTTATTGAGTTTTTAATTATAATTACAGAAGAAACTCAATTATATCTCGAAATAAGATAAGAGAGCTCTCGACTTGATAGGATGATATCTGGAATTTACATTGCCACACAGAAGTGATAACTTCTCTAAGAGTGCAACAAAGGTAAGATTGGCGGCTACCCCTTTCAGGTTGTCAGTGAAGAGTACACAGAAATTAGATTTCAGTAGACAGAGAGAGGAAGTGACTTTGAGAGTTAATTGGAAAATCTGTAGAACAGCAGCAAGTAACAGTGGCAAAGCGACCTGGGAGTCTGCTAGCAAATTAACGGTCTTGCACATGAAGGAGCAAAGTCTATAGACCAAGTCAGTACAGACTGTATACACAAAGTCTATAGACAGACTCAAGACAAGGCAGCATCCTTCCACTTGCACAGCGTTTGAATACGAACGCAAAAAGGATTCGAGCAGCCGACGAAAATTGTTCCTTTCGTATCTGTGATGCGGAAGATGTGCGGAAGCAGAGAGGAAACAGTGGCGCTCGCCACAAAAGGAATCGTCAGCTCTTCAAAGGTGCCAAAAGGGTATTGGTGGACATAATGACGCAGCATCAGGAGTCTTCTTTCCGAACCAAAAACGGCTACATTTAAAATGTCCTAACAGGAAGCTTTCCCGAACCAAGAAAATTATAACTATTGTATTAAGATAATTATTTACACTCGCGTAACGTTTCTAAACTAACAATTTATTTGTGTAACAATCCGTTAGTATATTGCTTACTGTGTTTTTTTTCTAAAGGGCTACTCTAAAGTTTTATTGGATTGAATCACTAAGACTCAGTGAGTATAGAATGTAACATACAGAGAATGTATTACATTCTATACATACTGCTAGTACTCTTGCTTACTTTCAAAAATAAAAATAGTCCAGTCAAAGAAAGGTTATAGAGGGAAATGTTTGGAAGACAATTTTTGACCCTGCAGTTCTGTTAAGGGTAGTACGGAGGTGAACATATCAAAAAATTCCCCACCCCTATCACCTGTGATTTTTGACCCCTTATCAAAGGTGATAGTGGTGGGGTGATTGAAAGGTGCCATTGTTTGGTTTCTCGCATATAACTCCAAAACTATGAATCTTAAGGACATAACTGTTATATACAAGATTTAAGCTTACATAATTTCCTACAATATTCATCTCACAACTTTTGAGTGTGAAATCTCCTTATCGCCATATCTCCATTTTTAATAACAGACCAATTGACAAAGGAATTTGGAGGGAATGATTTAAACACAATTTTTGACTTTGCAGCTTTGTAAAGACTAGTTGGGAGTAGAACATATCAAAAGAACAAATCAACATCATTATTCATTCATAATCATTATTCCTAACTTATGTGCTAAGGGGATGAGGGTGGTTTAGAAGTTGCATTTTTAAGCGTTTTTCTCCCACGCTCATATCTTGAGAACAATGCGATCAACCGACATAACTAACCATTCAAAAATGAAGCTTGATAAATTCTCTACACTTTTTGTTCAGTGGAATTTTGTGATATTCCCAACAGTTCCCGAGATATTTCCTCTTGAAGCTGTGTAATTGCTTAAAAAATAGGTTTTTATCCAATGTTTTGCTCTTTCAGGGCTCATAACTCTCCAACAATGCATCGTAAAAACCTATGCTTATCGTAGGTTTTGTAGAGCATCAAATTCTCTTTGAAATAATGTATTATTTCACTATTCCAATTTTTCTTTTCATTGTTATAGCAGTTTTAATCTAGAGGTGCAATTTTTATTGCTGTAACAATATTGATCGTTTGACTATGATATTTGAAGGGGGTGTCTGTGACACAATTTTTGACTTAGCAATGAAAATGCTAATTGAATAAGAATTCAATAAGAATTTGACTTTGGCTTAATTTGGACTAGTTAGTAGGTGAACATACCAAAAGTGCGCATCTTTATCCCCTCTGTTAAATGTGTGGAACTGCTGAGTTGACACTTGTTGCAGCAATGCAAATTTCACCCCCTAGATTGAAGCTGCTATAACAATGAAACGAAAAATTGGTATAGCGAAATAATACATTATTTCAAAGAGAATTTAATGCTCTACAATCCTACGATAAGCATCCGTTTTTACGATGCATTGTTGGAGAGTTATAAGCCCTGAAAGAGCAAAACATTGAATAAAAACCTGTCATTTTAACAATCACACACCTTCAAGAGAGAATATCTCGGGAATATCACAAAATTCCACTGAACAAAAAGTGTAGAGAATTTATCAAGCTTCATTATTGAATGGTTAGTTATGTCAGTTGAACGCATTGCTCTCAAGATATGGACGTGGGAGAAAAACGCTTGAAAATGCAACTTTTGAACCACCCTCATCTCCTTAGCACATTAGGAATGGGGACTTTTGATGTGTTCTACTCCTAACACTAGTCTTAACAAAGCTGCAGAGTTTGTTTTTGTTTCGATTTGAAATTGGGGAATGAATATTTCCAGTTTAGAATTTCTGAATTCAGATCATTCAATAATTAAAAAAAGCCAAATTAAGCAAAATAATAGTATCTTACGTTACTTGGACGTGAATGTCTTTTGCAGTGCTCGAATGAAATTCTAGTCTCGGCTGACGCCTCGTCTAGAAACATCATAAAAAGGCCTCTTCCCGTCCATGTGACGTAAGATACTATTATTTTGCTTAATTTGGCTTTTTTTTACTTATTGAATGAGCTGAATTCAGAATTTCTAAACTGGTAATATCCATTCCTCAATTTCAAATCGAAACAAAAACAAACTTTACTTACTAAAGATGACATAAATTGGTAGACTACAAGATGATCACTAGGTTATGAGACTCCACAAATTTTTTGAGTCAAATTCTGTCAACATCAATATAATTAAACTTCAATTTTGTTGGAAATCAACATGAAATTCAACGAAAATTACATTCTAGAGGTTTCTCTCAATTGAGATGTTATTTATTTATTCATCAATATACTTGTATTAGTTTTACTGGTTTCTTCAAAGGTTTTATTGCGTATTGTATATCTCAGAAAAACTAATTGAATGGTTACCGAGTAAACAAATAATTGAATACTGGACGAATACGTTATACGAATACATAGGCGGTCAATCTTTTTTAATTGAGTCTTGGTCTGATCATGATCAGTTTGTTTGTGGCATTCAAACCTATTCACATTGACCAACTAGAAACTATTTGTAAATTTAATCTCATAGACCAGGGAACAGAAGCTCAGGTTTCTCTCGGAGGGGGCTGGCTACCTCCATCAACCTTGTGATCCCAACAGGTGAATCATTAATAGAGGTCTAATTCATAGTACAGGTCAGTGAATTACAATACAGGTCTCCCTTTGGCCCCACAATCACAAAGCACACAATTAGAATATTCTCAGTAAATAAACGCTAGTTGTGGTTTGATTTAATCTTTTCATTTCTCGAAGCACCAGTTAATGATAATTAATGTGAACACTGAAGTAGCAGAATTTATTCCTAATTAGGATCCCAGAATGGAGGTACGCTGGAAGCTATCAGTTAAGAATGGAAGAATAATCTGGAGTTACTTGGAAAAATAATATTTACGTTTTCAGTGATTGGATGAATATTCAAAAGCTTCAATAATCACCATTTTGAGATTAATGTTCGTCGTCGTCTTCTTCTTCCAATTATGAGTCCAAAAATAACTAATCCGAATTCCGAAAAATTCTACTCCCACGTTATCAACATTCTTTTTCCCACAGGCTTGTAGAGACAGGGTCTGGCAAAACTCCTACTCTCCATCTTATTAATACAAAATCTCCAGTTATGTCGAGTTTGATACGAAAATTGATTATTCTGCAAGGAATCAACAGTCGTTCACTCTAGTTACAACGGTGAAAAGTATTTAGAAATAGAGAAATTAGTTGAACGGGATTCATATTTCTTCCATACATTGATTTTTTGAGTGTCTAATAGATTTCACAATTTTCAACTGAGCGTCATTTTCAGAAACGGATTGCCAAAGATCAATCAAAATGACACATAGCGTTACATGACGAACGGAAATGGCATATAGAGGCACGTGCATAGCACGGGTGAACTGAGACAGTTTCTCTTGATTTCAGATTGATAAATGAGGGCGAAGGAAGAGATAAGGAAATAAGCCTTGAGAAGGCGGCGGTACAGTAGTGTAGCTCCTGCTAGGTGAAGGCTGAGCAACTGAGCATCTGGTAGAAGGGACAACAAGGATCTGAAGACGCCTTGAGGTACTGATTAAATTTCACTGCCACAAAGTGAGCGAGTCGAAGTTGAGTGAGGATCTTACCCCTCCACCACACCTCTCCATCACTGAAAGGTGCAGCATTGGAAGGCGCAGAACTGGAGATTCCCTACTTCCGCCGAATCTTCCGGAGCCGGAAGCATTCTCATCATCATCATCATCATCATCGTCATCAGAGCATCAGTGTCATCATGCCAAAAAACCACAGCCGCAGTTCGATTCTTTTGATTGCCAATCTTTTAGCAATTTACTCTGACCTCCACTTTCTTTCTCCCTCACTGTTTCTCTCCGACGACAAACTCCCACAGCAAGTTTTCAACTGCGACACTCCAAATTCTGTTTACTTTGAAACTGCTCTTATGATGCTTATTAAAAAAGTACGCTAGGTTGACACGAGCGATGCGCCATTCGCTGCCGCTGATGATAGAATAAAGTTTGCGTTGTGTCGTGCCTCACGTACGCAAACAACCATCTCGTCGGCATCTCGGCTGCAATAACAAAGTGAAATGCGAGAATAAACCGATCGATTTTCATAACCTGCGCTGAATTATTATTCCGGTTACATTTTTCATAATCGAATTTTGATCATCTCTACCGACAACACGGATCGGATATCAATGAGCTAGTGTCTTCCCTTCTTCCAAAGGTTAAACAATACTCTTCTTGTTCACAAAGTCGCCTTTTTCCAGCTTATTCAAAAATTATACCAATGGTTATAAAATGTATATCATAAATACAAATGATAGTAGATAATTCTGGTAATAATTGAAGGGGGCGGGGTGAAATAGTACCAAGCAACATTCTTGTCTCAAAAATAATGTTGAAGTTCATATTGGCAATAATATCAAAATGTAGACAGTAATTCCCTTAGTAACACTATTCAATAATTTGTCAATATATTCAACCATATTCCTCAGGACAACCGATATTGGAACCACTAAATGGAATAAAAGCTGGCAAACTTGACAAGTTGATTTGAACATTACACGAACTTGAACAACCAACCACCAGTCTAATTATTTAAATCCAACAACCACCAATTCAGTTCAACGTTCTTGAAAATTGAGCCTCATAAACTTGGTGAAGCGAGCAATTTTCACAGAAGTAGCCAAGTGGAACAAGGTATATTTTACTTTGACCAGACACGGATACTTTCATGGAGAGAAGAAATTACATTTTCAATATTTATGTATGACATAAGATAATGATGATATCAATAAATATAGATTAGTTTCTGGGAGAATTTTGGAAAGTGATGAATGAACTGCTTATATTTTGAGTTTTTCAACTAGAAGATTAGAAAAGCACAGGTCACGCATTAGGAACTTAAACTAAAATAACGTGGAGAAGGTCCCACCACGCCATAGCATGCCATGTCACACTTATTGATGTGCTCCAATAACGCATATAATTACTACTTGTATTTAGGGCTGTTGAAATAAAGCCCCGAAAATAGGTTATGAACTAAACGCATGCTAAAAGGGGACGTTTCATGATGTTCAACAATAAGAAACCTGTAACACAATCTCAATTTCATGGTACAAATTTGTTTATTAGAAGTGGGCTGCACTATTTATTCACTTTGAAGCTTGTAAAGTAGTAGCTTAAGACATAAATAGCAAGTTAACAGAATGGGTTGGTACATCAAACTAATTCATGAAAATACAAAGGCCTGGATGCACAAAAGCCTTTTAAATTTTAAATCATGATTAAATGACACGAGAGCCAATCAGAAAAGGCTTTTTTATTGGTCTCTTGGCATTAAATATCATTATTAAAATTCAACAGTTCTAAGTGCAGTCGGGTCAAAGACGTATTCAACTATCAAAAATTTGATGATACTTGACTACATCTTTGTCTTTTCATTATGAATAATATCACTACAACTCAGGTCTCACCAAATATTCAATCAGAGATCTAGATAATTCACTGCAATTTTTGGATAGGCTGATTGTATTTGAAAAACAAGAATACGTTCGAAGATCATTGAGATGATTGGATCAACACTGAACATGGTAAAGGCACAAAACATGTCCGAATGGTTATTGAAGTGAATGATTAATGATTATTGGTGTCTGTATCAGTTTTACGGTGAAATGACAGTATCAGCTTCAAGGGAGAATTATCATCAGAATAGAATACTCCATATGAATAATAAGATTTATTCTTATCTAATTTTCCTGCACACATTACACCCCATAACACAAGTCCTAACAATAGATTTAACAAAGAACTCATTAAGTTAACCATATACAGGCATCAATTTACATATTATTGTAGCTACATTATAAATAAAATTCCAAACGATTTTATAGATAAACTAATGACACGTAATTTAAGCAAAAGCATAGATTATTGGATTGAGCATAACATATTCTTCAAACTAGTTGTATAAAGTATAATATTGTATCCAACAAGCATTGTTACTAAAAACATTGAGCAATGGTTTTTCCATTTTCACGTTCTCGAACCAGGTATTAAATGTTCCCACATCATCTTACAGGATTTTTTTATTGTATTGTTTAATGTATTCCCTGTGTGAAATATTCACTTGATGATGGCCTCATGACGTCACAGTGGTTAATTGGATACTAACTTTGTCATATAGTATGTACTATTCTCAAGTTTTTAATTTTTTTCTGATATACTTTTGTATATTAGTGTAATACTTTCTTTAGCTCTATTTAATTTAATTTTTATATCTCTTCCTACTTGACTAGAATTGAAGCAGAATAAGTTAACTGCAACTCACTGCCAACACGCAAGGACTCTTATGTTGGCAGTGCCAAATATTACATTGATTACATTGATAATTATTGTTGTGCAAATTACAATCAATGTCTATTTGTAGGTAAACGTATATTGCATACTTTAGTGATTGTATTGTGCAAGTATTTGTATGTGATTTTTGGCAATAAATTCAATTAAAAAAAAATATAGTTTCAAAAATTCCTCGGAACACGGTTATCCCAATTCAGATAACGTGACACCAGTTCTAGAATTCTGTTTCTCATCACCTTTTCTACAGCACTTGTGAACTTTGAAGTGGAGCTCAGCTGTTATGTTGCAAAGTGTCTTCAATGAAATATCAGTCAGCCATTACAGACTTGATCAATGCCAATGATAGGGGAAACGCGCGTGTGGCTGAAAGTACTCTCAGCGCGCTGAGAGACCAGAGAGAGCAGAGTTCACAGAATTGCGCAGACAACTCTTTTTCTTCGGGGTATAGTAAGAAAAGCTTGAAATGGGTTTTAAACCGTGAACATGTATCAGTTACAGCAGAACAGACAAGGGCTCTGAGTTCGAAACTACAGCAGTCTGAAAAGTTCTCCCGGGGGAGTTCACTTCCAAACCAGGGATCGTGCTTCCTCACTCTGCCCGCATCTTGGCTTCGTGCAATAGAGACAGGAGGAAAGAGAAAAATGAGAGTGAGTAAGAGGATGGAAATCAGACGCCAAAGAGAGGGAAAACAGGAAAGTGGTGGAGAGGAAAAGGGCAATCGGGAAAAATGAGAGAGCAAGAGAATGGAGGGGGACAAAAATCAGACGCCAAAGAGAGGGAAAACAGATAAGTTATTGGATGGAAAGATGAAAAAGAAAGAGTTACAGGCAACAATGAGGGGAAAGTTGAGAGGATACTAGAGAAGAGGAGGAGAAGAGAGTGAGATAAGAGCAGCAAGAATAACAAGGTAAGATTATAGGAGAGGGAAAATTATTGAAGGGAATGATTAAGGGGATAGAGTATCCCAAAAGAGAGGGAAAGAGGCCAGAAACTAGAGGAGAAAGTTGTAGGAAGAAAGAGGAGAGGATAAAAAGGTACGAAAGGGGAGGGCGAGAGAGATATTTTAAGGAGTACAAGTACCTCGGCGTTGTTATTAGTGATGATGGAAGGGATAGAGTGGATATCATGGGGAAGATAAGGAAGGGAAAAAATATGATAAGAGCACTACATCCAATCCTATGGAATAAAAACATAACCAAAAATACAAAAAAATATATATATCCCAGGCAATGATTGAGCCAGTCATGACGTATGGGTCAGAAGTGTTGTGTGTGGACAAATTAACTACTCAAAAACTTCTTTCAGCGGAAATGATGTACTGGAGGAGGAGTTTAGGATTGACGTTGCTGGAGCGATTCAGGAATGATATAATAAGAGAGAGAATGAGCGCAAAAAACACAATAATTTTATTGTGTTTTTTGCGCTCATTCTCTCTCTTATTATATCATTCCTGAATCGCTCCAGCAACGTCAATCCTAAACTCCTCCTCCAGTACATCATTTCCGCTGAAAGAAGTTTTTGAGTAGTTAATTTGTCCACACACAACACTTCTGACCCATACGTCATGACTGGCTCAATCATTGCCTGGTATATATATTTTTTTGTATTTTTGGTTATGTTTTTATTCCATAGGATTGGATGTAGTGCTCTTATCATATTTTTTCCCTTCCTTATCTTCCCCATGATATCCACTCTATCCCTTCCATCATCACTAATAACAACGCCGAGGTACTTGTACTCCTTAACATTTCTAATCAATCCATTTTCAGTTTCAATATCCTGTCCTGTGCCTCCGAACTGCATATATTGTGTCTTTTCTGTGTTAACCTCCAAGCCCCATTTTTGTATTCTTCTATCAATTTTATTATCATATAGGTCATGTCCTGATGATCTTCTGCTAAAACTACCTGATCATCCGCGAAGAGGAATGTATGTACCTTGGAATCCTCCAGCTCAATTCCCATTGGGCTGCATTTTTGTGTCCATTTCTTTAGAGCAGTACACATATAAATTTTGAATAGGGTTGGAGAGAGGCAGGAACCCTGTTTGACCCCTTTGGTTTGAGAAAAGGCTTCAGAGTTTTTATCGCCAATTTTTATTACTGCTTGATTTTCCTTGTACAATGCTTTCACTGCATTTATGAACACATTATTTACGCCTGCTTCCTTCATTGTGAGCCATAATTTCTGTAATGGAACTGAATCAAATGCTTTACACAGATCTATAAAAGTAGCATGCAATTCCATACCTCTTGCTAGTCGCTTTTCTATTAGATGTCTCAGGGTGAATAGATTGTCCACACAGGAACGGCCTGGTCTGAATCCACTTTGCTCCTCTATTTCTATTATTTCCTGTTCTATTCTATTTTATTAAAACTCTTTCATAAAGCTTTCCAATGGATGATGTTACACTAATACCTTGATAATTATTACAATCCCTTCGATTTCCTTTTTGTAAATGGAATGTATATATGATATCTTCCAGTCTTTAGGAATCTGATCTCCTTTCAAACACCTGTTAAAAATTTCACACAGCAGTTCCAGCATTTTCATGGTGGCGTTTTTAATTAGCTCGATAGGCAAATCACCTGGTCCTGGGGCTTTATTATTCTTCATTTTAAGCAGTGCTGTTTTTATTTCTTCCAACTTAATTAAAAACAGCACTGCTTAAAATGAAGAATAATAAAGCCCCAGGACCAGGTGATTTGCCTATCGAGCTAATTAAAAACGCCACCATGAGAATGCTGGAACTGCTGTGTGAAATTTTTAACAGGTGTTTGAAAGGAGATCAGATTCCTAAAGACTGGAAGATATCATATATACATTCCATTTACAAAAAGGGAAATCGAAGGGATTGTAATAATTATCGAGGTATTAGTGTAACATCATCCATTGGAAAGCTTTATGAAAGAGTTTTAATAAAATAGAATAGAACAGGAAATAATAGAAATAGAGGAGCAAAGTGGATTCAGACCAGGCCGTTCCTGTGTGGACAATCTATTCACCCTGAGACATCTAATAGAAAAGCGACTAGCAAGAGGTATGGAATTGCATGCTACTTTTATAGATCTGTGTAAAGCATTTGATTCAGTTCCATTACAGAAATTATGGCTCACAATGAAGGAAGCAGGCGTAAATAATGTGTTCATAAATGCAGTGAAAGCATTGTACAAGGAAAATCAAGCAGTAATAAAAATTGGCGATAAAAACTCTGAAGCCTTTTCTCAAACCAAAGGGGTCAAACAGGGTTCCTGCCTCTCTCCAACCCTATTCAAAATTTATATGTGTACTGCTCTAAAGAAATGGACACAAAAATGCAGCCCAATGGGAATTGAGCTGGAGGATTCCAAGGTACATACATTCCTCTTCGCGGATGATCAGGTAGTTTTAGCAGAAGATCATCAGGACATGACCTATATGATAATAAAATTGATAGAAGAATACAAAAAATGGGGCTTGGAGGTTAACACAGAAAAGACACAATATATGCAGTTCGGAGGCACAGGACAGGATATTGAAACTGAAAATGGATTGATTAGAAATGTTAAGGAGTACAAGTACCTCGGCGTTGTTATTAGTGATGATGGAAGGGATAGAGTGGATATCATGGGGAAGATAAGGAAGGGAAAAAATATGATAAGAGCACTACATCCAATCCTATGGAATAAAAACATAACCAAAAATACAAAAAAATATATATATCCCAGGCAATGATTGAGCCAGTCATGACGTATGGGTCAGAAGTGTTGTGTGTGGACAAATTAACTACTCAAAAACTTCTTTCAGCGGAAATGATGTACTGGAGGAGGAGTTTAGGATTATTGTGAGTGAGGAAGATGAAAGACAAGACAAGTTCAATAGCTAAAAGTTATAGCTTAATGCAGAAGTATGAAATTACATGATTGTGACTGACTATTAATCACTTTGTTCGTCATCTATGGGCGGCTTGAGATTATTACAAAAAGTGTAGAAGATGGAAGACAAGACAAGTTTGTAAGCTGATGAGATATAATATATACGAGATATTCAGTTAGAATATTTGAGGTTATTTTTAAAGAAAATTAGAATCAATAAGGAGTTCAAGGAATTTTATCTTGTACAAGAAAGACAAGATTTGTTGTTATAAGAAGAACTATTTTTGAACTTCGTTATTTGCAGGAACTTTGATCAATAATTTCCGATTACAAAAGGATGAAGGATGAGGGCCACTCTATGATTTCGTAGATATCAGATAACATCTTCTCAAAGCAGAGTTTTCATCAGTTTTCATAGCAGTAGCTTCCAATTTGTCTGGATGCACAATTGACGTGTGCTCGCCATTATCTCCGCCTGTTTGCAAAAGAATCTGTCAGACTTCAGAATACTCAAACAGCTCAAACTTTCTCGTCTAAAAGAAGTGTCAGGATGAGCAAACAAGGTGCAATATTTCTGAAGAGCGAATCTCGTCATTCTGCATCGTTAAGCAGTTTCAATATTACAAGACTTAATTAATAAGTTACGCGCTGCGTATTTCTTCTTGACAAAGGAAGCTGAAAATCGGAACGAACAGAGAAGAAAAGAGACAAAAGCCTCGTAATTACGCCAGACATTATACTAATGAAATTAATTCTCTTCTGATGTTCCCTGAGAGACCGACCAGTTCAGCGCTCCAGAACAGAATCGTGTCTATTAATGCGTTACCGAGTACCCTACTGAGATGTTTTCATGGCGACATTTTTCAATCCCATTGTTTTGGCGCCTTCTACAGATAAGGGCACTTTCTTAAAGGATCCTCCGTTTATTCCTCCCACTAAATCGCTTATCTTAATCGTCCACTGAGGAAGCAGAACCACAATAAGAGCATGAAGAGAATCAGGGATATGTGAAACGAGACAATGGAAATAGGCTTTTGTACATATTAGACCAACTAAACAGGTTGGGATCTGTAGTAGTATGTACACCGATTAATACTTACATGGGAATAATATAAAAACGATAGAAAATTACTTGATCAAAGGATTACTTACTTAATCAATGAATTACTAGTGTATGAATCAATGAATTATTGGAAATGCTATTGAAAAGATAGAAATAGTTATTTGTATTTGAACTTATAAAATGGTCCACAGGTAAAAATTGTAGCCTCTTATTATGCGAGAACAGGAAACATAAAAGAGTTCATTTGAGCGACTTCAGTTCAACAGAAAATGATCGAACCAGTAGAAATCATCGCCAAAAGATGAGAGTACAAATTTATCAGACCTTAATACTCGTATATTGCGTATTATTTCATACTATCATGGGGTTAGATAGTACACCATCTAAGTGAGATACGAATCACAGCATTCAAAACATAATTTGATAGAAAAGAGAATATAATTCAAAAACATATTATACAGTGTTATATATCTACAGATTATTATTCGAACTCACTTTCCTATGAGATCTACTCAACAACATCACTTTGTAACACGAATTCTCTACTATTGAGTGATTTACTTGTATTATTATAGTTGAATTAGTTTTTCAATTATTTATAGTTGACATAAGTTTTACGACATGGAATGACTTCACATAACAATAATGGCTGACGATTTACATGAGAAACTGAGTGAATCCAGACGATATTGCGTACGATTTTCAATTTATTGTTTGATGAGGGCAGAGGGCAGGGCAAGAGTAATAGATCGCGATTCAACCGGCTGGAAAGAATAATGGTGAAAGCGTTTCAGCTGAATCCCCACAGGATTACTCCTTTCACAAATACAAATAAATGATCTATGTAAAATATATGGGAGATGATGTCATTTTGTGGGGCATATATGCTTGCCACCACTCCACGAACACGGCGGAATACAAATTGATAGAGTTCACTCTCCACTTTCCATCACCAACAACCTCAGTTCTTGATGTTATACAGTTCAAGCATTCATTTTCCAAAGTAGTCGTTTTCCAGGAACAATGGTTCTTATCTTTGCAATATAGTAATACTTCAAACTCTATTCAAACCTAAATGAATAAATAAGAGGGTATGCAAAGCTTACTAGTCTTGACTTTATTAATAGTTTACTCAGAGACAAATAAGTAATAATCACGAGCCAACTCGATTCATATTTATTTGATTGGAAAATAATAAAATTTAAGGATTGCAATCAGAACGTGTTACTGTAATCACATGTTTACAGGTTCTCTAGTTTCAACTTTCTTAAAAAAATTCATCATATTTTGTCACGACTCCTAAAGAACTTCTCAGGTTTTGATCAGCTATCATTGTAGAATTGATAGAATTCGATCGTTATTTCAAAAAATCAAACTGTAAAAATGCCAATTTTTCAACAACAATTAATAAGAATCCATTTAATAACAATTGGATAATCTAGAATCTAGATTAGGCTATAGAATAGAATTCTGACAAGTATTTTCCGTATAAATGGGAAAGTGGGTTTGAAAGAAACGCATTGAATTTCTACAATGGATATGCCTGGAAATGAGCCGTATAGATCGAAGATCCTCGAAAACTGGAAAATAAAAGTAAATGAACAAGTAAATTAAAGTTACTGCTTCAAGTTCTCACTGGCATAAATCAATCATACTGAGTATATTTATGTCTCTCCCATCAATTTCAATAAAAATTGGAAGTTTAGGTGGAATCTATATTCAATAAACGAAGAGCAACAGAATGTTATAAATATCCAAATACAGTGACTGATTGAAAAAACGTTTCCACCAATTTAAGAAACTTTCAAGATAGAAATGTTGAGCGAAAAATGTTGAGCCTGCCCTAACCGTTTTTATCGACGAGAATAGAACTAGCTATGATTGAAAATCTGGATATCACCACAATTTCAAGACATCAGATTCCATATCAAACGTTCAATCTCACTGCAACTTCATGGCTGGCTTCACGCTCACGCTATGAGTTTAAAGCGCAGTCGGACTTTGCGGCGGAGGTAAAGGCAATAAGTTCTGACAAAGAAATGTAGTCGCGTGCACGGTCACATTTGAATATACGGTGAACAATGAATGGTTCGATTCTAATGGTCCAATAAACAAAACTCATTTCATTGTGGAGAGTGGTCATGGTCGAATAATGATTCTACTGAGTGAGGAAGGATAATGGAAAAATCTACTAGAATGGAAAACTCTAAATGTTCGTTACCGTATTTTGTCCTGTGATCATCAATAGAACAGAAAATAGGAAATGTTTGTACCTGTGAACAGAAAGAAAGTTTCAATTATTATACGAATTAATAAAAATATATATTAATTGTATTATATTATTGATTAGAATATTTTTTCAATTGGATTCCTACTTCAATCTTGAACTTGGCAAGTGAACAGTTCAGTTCTCACAAAATTTTATTTTACATTAAAGAAGATTTTCAAAGTCAATCCTCTTTTGCAACTCTAATTGAAAATCAATTAGTATAAGCACACTAAATTATAATAGTAATTTGAATAACAGATTACACATTCAATTATAGTAATCGGATCAATCAATTGATTCAAAGTCAACATAATATAATATGATTACTTAAACATAGAATGAACAATGTATAAAAGATCAACAGCTCATCTCATGGAAATGAATATTATTAAGCATACAATAGTCTACACATTTTATGGGAGTGAAAATTATTCTGTGAGCATTATGAGTAATATGTGAACAGGAAATTTTTGTTACATTTCCAATTTACGTGAGAAAATTCAAAGGTTGCCCTACCCTAAGGGTCTTTCAATCCGGAACAAGTCAAATCATACAAAAGTCTCCAACTCTCAACACTTTCATCACATATCACATCGTAATATGTTCGTTCCCTTTTTATTTTTGGAAATTCCATCTCAATATATTCCTCAATGACGGCTGTAAAATTAATGCCGAATGCAGGGTTCTGGAGATATTTTTTCATGTTGTGAGTTGAGCTCACTTGAGAGCGTCAGCATATGGTCTGAAAACGGATTGCTCGGTTCTGCTTTTAACAGTAAGCGTAAGCTATTCGTCCCTATAGGTTCTTTCAAGCCGGAAATTTATATTTTGTGGAGTGTGATTTCGGTCCCAACTTATATTTTATGGAATTAATTCAGTCCTATTCATGCTAATTTTTGCGCCGACCCTGTGAAAGTGCAGGCAGGCACTCGCTCGCTTAATCTGAAAATCCCAAAGCGCCTACTCCGCCATTCCTAGCCGCCTCAAATATTAAACATGTTTACTTCTCCATAAGCCGACATAATCACATGTTTGAGAGCTCAAGAGCCTACTAACAGCTTCAAATCCTAGCACACAACTTTACACATTTCAAGCAGAGCCCATAAACACTTCAACAAATCGTAGCCTATGCAAATATAGTGCATACTATTTGAGTTATTCAGTCCTCCTAATGATATACTGCACACAAGTATAGGATGAAAGTAGTGGAGAAGAAAAACAAGGGGGGAGGAATAGAGTATAGAATCAAGAGGATTTGCAAAAGTAGAACCTTAATAATACTCTGCAAACAAGTGTAGGAAGAAAGGAGAGAGACAGAGGAGAAGTAATTTGATTATGTAATCAAAAGGAATTTCCAGAATAAAATACTTCATTACTGTTAGATATTCATTAGATATTCCTTGCGGCTTTGATTTTTCAACATCAAAAGTTGACTTTTCTTCGATTACCAACAAATCGAATCGAGCACATACTTGTTCATGATTTGTGTATAGATTCCTGGAATGTGTGTTTTCAACTTAATGGACTTTTCTCTGCTATTATGACAACATTTCCATACTCTAAAACACTAAAAACAATCCTAGAATGTGTTTGTAACATTATAAATTTTTCTCTGCTATTATGACAACATTTCCAGATTCTGATAAACTGGGAACAATCCCTAAATTGCTAGAGCTAGAGATGCTAATAGAAAACTTTAAATCGACAATGTATATTGAACTTTGAGGCCCGGTTGCACGAAAGCCGGTTAAATATTAATCATGATTAATTTCACGAGCACCAATCGGAGAAGGGGTTTTTTAAAAGACGGCTTCTCTGATTGATTCTCGTGGGATTAATCACGATTAAAATTTAACCGGCTTTTGAGCAACCGGCACTTGAACTTTCAGTCAACGATGTAAATTCAACTTTCAGCAGCTTTTAAAACATTCAAGTTCTAATAACATCTTTAAAACTACATGGAGAGCAAGTACAAGAACAAGCAAATGGCAAATTTAAATGGAACGGAAACTGACCAGAGATGTATTGACAACTGATAACCTAATATCTCATTCAGAAGAAGGGCAAGTGGAGAAAATTAACATTCATGACAACTTCGTAATTTTAGCTGGAGCTTGAAATAGACTGAGACCGTTGTTGCATATCAATAAGTTTGTTTCGTGTGACCAGGTTGCATGTCGGCTCATGAACCCCCCCCCGCGTAACCCCTAGTAACCTACTGGTCTTTCTTTGGTTGCCGCCGCTTCATTTGAATTAGGTCCTTCTTGCCTATTTAAACAGTATACACATCCAAGTGCGTTCATGTTCCAGATCATTATTTCTGCAAGTAATTTTAGGAGAAAGGATTGATCCTGAAGGGTCAAATGAAGATATATAAGAATATATGAATGCTGAATAACCTCGAAATGTGAATATACAGAAATATAAATAGTATCTAGATGCCTATTGTATAAATATGATATCTATGGGCACACAGGTTCATGGTAAAGATTGTCATTAAAGTAGGTATTGGAGAATCAAAATTGAGAACTCAATGTGATCCTGAAAAATCTGAATTTACAAGAGTCTCAAATTCAACAATCGAATCTGTGAACTGCTTGATTATACATAAACAATGAAGTCTGAATAATTCATTATCTAAACAAGTATATTTTAAAAAATGTGGAAAAAATCAAAGTAGAAGAGTAGTAAAAGCAAATTATGATGGTTATAAGAATGGATATCATTATCAAGTAGGCTACTCCTTCTAAAAAGTAATGAGTAATCCGTACTGATAATGTGATATTTGTATCCTTGTGATTGAAAATGAGACATAGATTCACTTAGGAATGTTGGATGCATTTATCAAATCGGTCAATGACGTGAATTGAGACCTTCAAATAGTCATAATTTCCATTTTTCATATTTTCTGAATTTTACGATCTCATTCATATCATTATTTTATTAATTATTCATCCTGTTGCAATGGCCGTCTAAGACACAAATTATTGATTAAAATACTATTAAAATTATTTGTATTGATGAAATCTATGATGAAGAGTATAGATAATTTACAGAAAAGCACATTCTGAAACGAACGTAGATTATAGAAAGCACGTGCGGGAATTGACCCTAGCACATTCAGCTTCAAACAGTGGGAAATTCGTAGATTTTACCAAATAGCATTTTGGATGTGAATGGTTTCAAATTAACGATTGATCGCTTGCGAAATTCGTTATTTATGGACAGTGAACTCTATCATTCCACCTTTTGTTTTCGTAGAGAGAGAAAAACCACAATTTTATTATTATTGGATGAGGATAGAAGTACGTTGCATGAAAACGGAGATGAACTTCCTGTTCAACAATGGCTCGGAAAAGACAATCGAAAACAGTTTTGAATGAATGTTTTGCAATGAATTGTTCAGTTCAATGGCTATGAATAGCCACACAAACCAAAACTGCGCTTCTTGTCATTGCTACCATTTATGGGATGCCACAAATAAGGGCTAACGCACCCACAGTGAAGTTCGATTTTAGACCTCATGTGCAGCTTTTTAGGCATCGTATTGCTTCATTTCAAAGTTCAGAAGTAAAAGATATTCGTTAAATTGCAAAAAATAAAAAACAATTTCACAGGTTGAGAGTACTGAAGAACCCAATCATATGATAAACAGCTAATATAAGAAATGATTATAGATTCAACCAGAGACGTATAAGTATAACGGTATCTTTTCTGTATGATTCAACTCAAGCCAACTAAAAACATAATATCTTACAATACAATATAGGTTGCCATTAATTTACTGGGTGTTCACAAGAATTAGTGGAAACTTTAAACCTGTTTTTTGAACAGGTCATTCCCGTGTTATCGGATGGGCACGTTAAACTGTCGGTACCGGCTGAAGTATGAAAGTCGTAAGACCCATTGGCGGCTTGAATTCAAGCGAGGTGGAACTTCCGTCAGGAGCTCCCCACCAATAAAAGCCATGCTAATATTATTTATTACTAACAATATTGAGTACTGCTAGCAAGGAGTAAGGAACAAGCAAAAACCTTGAAATAACCTTCTGTTGTTTCTCTCTCACGTGCTTCTAGCAACCAGCAACCTTCAAGTGGTAGCTGAGTAAGCTAGGTGGCCAGCTACTGAAACCACAAGAACAAATCGAGCAATTTTGCTAGACAAGAAGAAAATTTTCAACTTAACAAACTTTCTACTTTTTAAACGAGATTTGAAGTGAACTTGTTTTTCAATGAAGCCAAGAGAATGTTGGATTTGTCAGGAGGCTTCACGTGACATTTGCAGATGATTGAGTCATAGACAACATGATCTTCTCCAAACAGGGTGAACGAACCTCTCGAGTGAAGAGATTGAACGGTGACATCGAACACTATTAGCAAGACGGCGGTTATGTCGCGGTTTTTGTGTCAACCATGTTTGCCGTTGGCTCCATGTAATCAATATGCATGTACAGCACTTCTGACGGAGTTTGCGGTTCTCGGGCACGACAATAAAGTACTGCAGACAGGTATTGGCACACAACTTCATTAGGCTAGACTGCACACTGAAAACGTTGTTCAGAAGGTTGAAAATCTGAAGACCAAATTCCAAACCTGGATTGAATTTCAGGTTTCCATACAATGTAGCAGAATTAAATTGGAATTAAAATTGAGCGATAAAAATCAAACTTATAATCTGTATTACTCAAGCATTTTTAAATCAATGGGATTTGAGTGTTATATTTTTGTTTTTTTATCTAGTTCATCAACCGTCAAGACTTTAAATTCATTGTTTATGTTGTTTTGAGTGAAAATGGACTAAATTTTCATAATGTTAAATCACATCCCTATTTGAACGTTTCATATTAAATTTGGGGGAGTATCCTTAGGTTTTCTATCCCGATTTATGTTTTGAGAAAAATTCATCACTATCATCAGTATTGTATTAGGTTAATCAAACACCACTTAATCTTATATTAGGCACCAATTAAATTCATCACCCAATTAGGTAGTAATGATTCTCACTTAACCCTTATTAAGCTGACAATTCACCACCCAATCAAGAAATGATAGATTAGATTTACTGCATCATAAACACCTAGTTAGATAGTAGCTCAATATCAATGTTATTAATTCAAAGACAAATTTGTGATTGCAAACACAATCGTAGTTTGACAATACTTGAATGAATTTTATATTTGAAAAAATATAGAAATACGAACCTCAACCATACAGTTACAAATACTGTTTCGATCATTTCAATCGCAAGCTAATTATGAATTACTGAAATTATGTTCCAAAGCTGGAAGCTCAATGTGAGCTTCAAAATGAACTAAATTGACTAAAAAACTAGGTACCACGAGGAATTGAGAACAAAATGAACAACCAATAAATGAACTTGAAGTGGTCCCCTGTAGCCGTAAAAGCAGAAAAATAATTCTACAACCATTACTATTGTGATGATTGCAATCGCATGCTATTTTGCAATTACGAATCGGACTCACAACTGGAATTGGAACAGAAGGAGCGGAATGAGAGTGAAGGATTGAAGGGGGTCAAACGGGACGTGCAGGGATGCAGGGCAGTGCTAGTGCCGTTGCAAGGGATTGGCCTCAATAGCGACTCAACAATCCAATGAAAAGGCCATCCAGACTAATTTTAGGGACAGTAAACAGGAAACCGAGCCCAGGTCAGCCAATCCAATGTTTAACCAGACAGACGACATTGACATGCTATTGACGATGGCCACGTTGTGGTCTCCAGACGAATTCCGACTACTGGTTTTCAGTCAGCCTAGGTAAAATTTGCTTCTACTGAATCACAACGATAGTATGTGACATGATATTTTGCAACATGAGATTTTTTCATCAATTAGGATACGATAAGATTCTATATACTGTAAATGAATATATAGATAAATGAATATATTGATGAAATATATTATAGGAACTTAATATATTCAAGAGAAACGTTTTATCACATGCTCATAAAAGCAAGTTATCATATTGTAATACCGTCTTCAAATTAGCCGTCTCTATTCCACCACCTCAATCTTTATTTTTTTTGTGATAGTAGAATAATTCATTGTTTATTAGCCAATTTTCTAAAAAACAAAGTTTGAATGATTGTTATTTACATATAAATACTTAATCTTGTCCGATTTGAAAATCACATCCAAAGAGAAATGCAATAACGACTACAGGTTAGACAAATAGTCTAACATGCAATTAGCCTAAAGATAATACACCAACGTTCAACGTTGTATATTTGTGATTGTCTTCTTCATTAAATTGAAAAATTATACTACCGAAATGCGTTTTTCATCTATGAAATGTTCTAAGTGGTAAGTTATCCTACATAAAGTTGATGCTTTGCATTAGTGGTACCAAAAAGTCTGTATTGAGATAATTGAAATGAATAAATTGATATTAAATCCAAAACTAATTTTAGCAGTTGGAGGAAAGTATATCAATGAACCTTATTCATTCATTTCTTGAGAACAGCAGTTGTGATGAGTTACATAAGGTTCCTTTATTAAGAATTATTCGTAAATTATATTACTTTCCTGTATAGTCCAAGGTTCTGAGCTTGGTATCAATGTTACCATTTGCCCCATTGCCCCATCTTGAGGCAATAATTCACTTTTTTGGCGGGGAGTGAGCACCTTGAGCAGACACCAGGTGAGAGCTAACAATTCGTTTTGTTGCAAGCTCAAAAAAAAACCCTCTTTCATCACATTTTAGATTGCTCAAGCATAACAGCGTATTTTATAGTAGTAGTTTACGACTTTGATCTGGTTCTACTTCGAATTAGTTTGCAGTTTTTTTCTCCAAGGGTTTGAGTTTACTTGAATAATATTCTCATGATCTGCCTGGAAAAAGGACCGACCTGCAAACTAATAAATGAAGATAGCAATCTGACGGAATAGAACAAGATATGTTGGGAGTAGAAAGAGAATAATTATATTCATCGTCTGATCTTTATCTTATTGTTTGTTTTACTGAGATTAACGTTTACTGATCGACACTGACTTCGAACAATCTGCAATCAATGAGTTCTTGGAATTTGAAGTAGGCAATCAATTTTAGAATTCCGTACTTTTCGCAATCTCGCCTTGTACGGATAACGTAGCAACAGATCTGCATATTTTTCAAGTTTGAAGTAAGCCAGATGCTTCTGTTGTACACACTCGGCAAACCGCAAGCAAATTACAAAATGAGACATTCATCAAGCGATAAGGATAGATGTTGCGGTGAAGTGGAGGCGAGTGAGAAAAAGAAAACTCAGCTAACAAGAGAGAAGCGATTAATTAAGGAGAAGTGGATCGTATTCGACAACTATTTAACAGCCTTCCGCTTCTTCGTTCGATCGCAAGTCGATTCAACAAGAGGCCAGCTCATCCCGGTCCATACATCTTCTTTACTTTGAACCGTGGCCCGACATTTATCATCCCTAATTGATTCAACCCTTCCAACGGATTACAACATTTTCATTTTATATCTCGCTTCCAGTTCACAATCAACGCTGACTAAAGACTGGCTGATTTCAGCCAGCATTTTTCATTGTTATTATTCTGTCATGATAATATATTGACGAGCTCAAATGCGCACATTGAACGATCAAGGGATGAATTGTTCGGAAATGGTTGACTAACGAATTATCCTGAGAATCCGTTGAACATCAACCAAGAATCTCAAGTTGGACAAGATTTTCACTAAAATCTTTTATTTCAAAATATAATATGATTATTTCGTACAAATCTTCTAAATACATTTTAACCACAAAATCGTATTGGGAGAGAGAACAATCAATGAATGTGTTCTCAAGTTATCTCATCTAATGTATAATACAGTAGATAAAGAATGATGTAATAGATATAGAATATTATAATAGCAAAGTAATAGACAGTCTTCTTGCTCACATGCTCACCGACTAGCAATACAGATATTTCTGTAGAAAAATTTAGGTAGCAAAATCCCTATATAATGCTGAATTTCGATGATATGATGTTGAATCCGCCCACGTTTCAAGTATTGTAATGTTCTTTCCTGGATCATCATCGATATTACAACATTGGGTATGAAAATTACAATATGCAGAAAAAATATTAATGATATGACTTTATGACTCCTGAATAATATGCACTTCATTCGAGTTTAAGATGGTGAATCTTCAAGTAATAATTACAATTTTTATACTTTAGTTCGTAACCAATTTTTTGTATTTTTACCGTCACTGCGTTACAAAACTCTCACTCCATCCATATACAACACGAAATTGGATATTGGTCTACAGCAGTTTGACATTTACGTGTACAAATTGATGAAAAATTGGAAATTGAAACGTAATAATGAAAGTGAATCAGTTGAAAAACGTCGCATGACGGGATCAGTAATGAAAACCGACGGCTGAATGGCGGCGCACCGCAGTCACCATTCTGCAACACTGATTCAATTAGAATGGACAAATACCGAAATGGATTACATGGCAAACAACAAAATTGATGCTGTCAAATTGCAGGTGCAGGGAAAGCAATGATTCAGCCACGGATATATGATTCCGTCGTATCAAGTTATTCTGCAATTAAGATAGGATTGGGCAATCAAACACAATTTTTTTAAAACTGGTTGATCCTATGAATGAAAGTCCAAACTTCAGTAATTTCCACCTGTGTTTATTGTTTCATGATGCTGATTGTACGAATGATATAATATGATATTTTAATGAGGTATGACAAAGTGGATGGTAGATTATTTACAAATCATTACATGATATCATTCAGTGGCATCATCATTATACGTGGTACCTATTTACAAGAAATTGATATCAATATTGTATATTACAATCAAAACTTCCATTCTTCAACAAAGATTGCGATTAGATATTATTTTGAAAAGAATCATTGTGACAAATGAATGTATGGAATGAATGGAGCTTGAGTTCATGTTATCCAATCTTCTGAAATCAACGATCCTGAAAAATATGCACAAAAAATCGCAAAGTAACTGGAAGCTTCAAAGTACGAACCAAATTGTGAGAGATAACCACTTCTTTCAAGATACTGTCACATGTAATTTTATATAACAAATTTTACAGCTATTAACTGAAATATTCTCCATTTATTGCAATGTTTTTCCACTTTTCAGAAAAAAGATATTTTCAAAAACTGGATGATAGACTCTATGAATGATAGCCGAAACTTCAATAATATCCACCTGTGTTTATTGTTACATAGTGTTGATTGAAGACTGTAAGAAGGTTTAAATGCTCGAAGATTGGAAACAATAAATTGTAAGCAGATAAAAAAGCTAATGCGGCCCGCTTTTTTGAATATTCTATCACTTTTGTCGTACAACCGGTTTTTTCTTCCAATTTCAAACCTATTGCATCAAACTATTCCATGCTCATATTGGAATAATGCATTATCTTTGCCATTAGAGTTAAGGCTTTGAAACTGAAAGGAGCCGATGACAATGTTCAAGATGCTGTTAGTGTCCAAAAGCTGTGGTAGGGCCAAAAGGAGAGTATAGATCGTTTGTTGGAGCACCAGCATTGGTCGAGATACGCAGCAGATGTTGAGCTGAGTGGAACCAAGATGAAACGACGCCAAGGTGATGTATAGTTGATGAGCTGAGAAACATAATCTTGTCTTTTCCCTCGTCCAATTCGCACTAGCTAGTGTGTTAGGACCCTTCGCTATTTCGAATTACGTTGTTTTCTTTGCTCAGACAAGCTAGCGCTTCTTGTGGGAAGAGACACATTCAGGAAAGCTCATAAGATCTAGCTGAAGCTTGCGAGGTGAATTTTTCAACTGTGGCTGAATTGAATACTTGATGGATATCGCTGCAATGCTGCATCTGCTTACAAGAATAGGGGAGGCAGTCCGACAATAGTTGAATATCAACAGAGCCGTGAATAATATTGAGTTTCTGGTAATCGCTTTGTTGATTTAAAACGCCCTCAAGCTGTGAACTGTAAATAATAAACTGAGAAGGTATAAAACTTTGCGTAGAAGTCCTCAAACGCTAAACAATATTGAATTCCATATCAGGTAGATAGACTTTTACTTTATAAGTTTTTCAATTAAAAAGAAAATTTAACTCTGCCTTAATGTATTCCCAATTCATCAATTAAACGAGGAGTAGAATTTATCTTCAGTTTTTATCAACGATAGAAAAGAATAGGTTTTTCTGGAATTGCTAAATTGTAAGGATGATAGTAAAACTACAGATATCTTTTTCTAATCCAGCATTTTTATTTGTGCAGTATCTAGGAAATGTGTTATCAGAAATTATGTTCTGAAAAAATATGTTCCATGCAACAAAAAATTAATATTAAGTTCGATTAGCACATCATTTGAGTCAATGCATGATCGATATGGAGAATAAAATCATCATGTATTTTTGTCAACTTCAACGTTATGGATGTATTTGATATTGAAGTTATTCTTCAAGAGAATGAAGTAAATTTAATGTTTAATCTTTGTTTTATATTTTCCCAATAATGATACTGCACCATTGAAGTTATTCCTTCAAGAGAATAAAGTAGGAATTTAATCTTTGTTTCAAATTTCCCTCAATATTGATACTAAGGTATGAAACCTGAATGAGTATCAAGTCATAGACATAGAGAGATGCCAGACTGAAAGAAGTAAACGGCATTTAAGGCTGTGCAAAGGCTAAAAAAAACTTTCTTCTCGTGATATTTTTCAAAGTTTTTCGATTTGTATATCATCAAGCTATTAAAATGAAAAAGTTTTCTCAGGAAAACATTTTTTCCGATCATTACTTTTTGATATATGAGCGACTGAAGTTTGAATTTTTAGGACAGAACATTTCAAATTCGGTACGATATAAATCCATGAGATTTAGAGGATGGATTCTTCATGGTATTGTTGATCTAATAAAACAAAAATTTTCTGAAAATATAAATTTTTGGAAAAGTTATTTAATTTACCAAAAATAACTCAACTGAAAGTTATTATTGGTTATTTTTAGTAAATTGAATAACTATATTAAAAATTGATATTTTCAGGAAATTTTTGTTTTAATAGATCAACAATACAATGAAGAATCTATACTCTTAATCTCATGGATTTATCTCTTACCGAATTTGAAATGTTTTTCCCAAAAATTTAAACTTTAGGCGCTCATATATCAAAAAGTAGTGATCGGAAAAAATGTTTTCCTGAGAAAACTTTTTCATTTTGATAGCTTGATGATATACAAATGAAAAAAACTTTGAAAAATATCACGTGTAAAAAGTTTATTTTTAGCCTTTGCACAGCCTTAAAAATTGATCGACTTAAAAAATAAAATCGAAATATGTGGTGAAATATCCTTCATTGATAAATGATAATCAATATCACGATTAATAATCTAATAATCAATAGCACGAAAAATACACATAAAAGTTGACAGTAAACTGAACTAATTGAAAGAAAACTGAAAATTTTTAATAGGCAGATGGAGCAGGAGACTGCGAGATGGGGCCAAATATAATTAAACAGAATAGGCATTTCTAGAACATGCTGAACTTTGTTTCCAGAGCGTTTCAAGCGAAATTCTAAGTGATGGTTGACAGCAAACTTTTGTCGTAGCACAAGTTATTTTCGACGGGTGAAATTTCAAGGATTATTAGGAGAATTCGAATCGTAAACAGATTAAAGGAGAGCGAGGAAAAGTTTGAGTCAAGTCACATTACGCCGAAAGAGCAAGGTGAATTTAATAAGTGTCTCGACGTTTGATGTAGACATGAAACAGAACTGAAGTTGTGAGTAGATTAGTTGATGAAAGCACTCGCCCAAGCCCAAGCCCAAGCACTCTCATCTAACTCGTCTAGCAATATTCAGTCCAAAACAAGATTGCTAAATCTACCGTCTAGTAACATTTGAAGATTAATTTCCAACAAACTTGAATTATAACATCGATATTGCAGTATCATACTGAGCCTCTTTTTCATCAAATTATAGCCAATAAGATTCATAAAATTAAAAGTTTTGACAAGTACAGCCTATTTTTCTTCACAATAAAATTAAAAAATGAGACGTACAATCATCCAAATAACAGGGTGATATGATAAACCATATGTTTTCGTTGTCAAAACATAAATATCAAATGTTGTTGATCCGTTACTAGTAGAAAGTCATGTTCAATTTTATTTTGATTAAAGCTCTACAAATGAAGAGTTTACTTATTTCAATTTAATCAAATAAAATGCCGACAAAGAAAAAGACAAAAACGATTGAAAACCGTAACTACGAAGAAGATAAGATGGAATCACATATTGACAAGTTTCTCAAGCCAAAGGAATTATCTATCGACCCAGATTCGCCTACGGCAGAGAGAGAGTGGAAACATTGGAAAAAGACGTTCGAAAATTTCTTAGAAGGAACGACAACCAAAGACAAAATGAAAATATTGGTAAACTTCTTATCACCTGCTTTATACGAAATTGTGGAAAGCTATACTTCATATGAAGAAACTATATCCATGTTGAAGATATGTTCGTTAAACCGAAGAACAAAATTTATGCACGATACTGCCTTGCTAATGCAAAACAACAAATAGGTGAGTCCATTGATCATTACTATTCTGAACTAAAAAGATTAAGCTTATCATGTAACTTCACCAGAGTGTCAGCCGAAGAAAACAAAAACGAGCATATTAGAGATGCTCTTGTTTCAGGGTTATGTTCTATTGAAATTAAAGAGAAACTTTTTCAACAAGGAGATTTGAGTCTACAAGAAACCGTTTCCCAAGCACGTGTTCTTGAATCCGCAAAAACATATGCCGACTCCTTAAAAAGTACTTGTTATACAAACTCTGTTGAAGAAAATAAAAACATAAGCTTGAGTGAATCTTTCTCAGATGTTAATGCTGTAACCCAAAATCGACAGGCAATTGTAGAGAAATCCGTTCAATGCCAACGTTGCGGATATAAAAAACACTCAAATTCTCAAGAATGTCCTGCAATAGGAAAGACTTGTCATAAATGTTCCCGAATTGGACACTTTTCCCATGTGTGTAAAAGTAAAACGCTCAAAGAAAAACTAACTACGTCAACTATTACTGCAGCTGGTATAGCCAGTAATCTTTCTAAAGCTACAATTATTGTTTTGGTGAATGGAATAAATACACCAGCTCTTATTGATACCGGAAGTGTTGCCAGTTTTATTGATGAAAAATTTGCAAAAACAAATAATTTAAAACTGCATCAGATTCTTGTTTTATAAGATTTGCATCTGTTCAACATAACACCGCTACAAAAGCATGTGTTATAGCAATATTGTGTACAAAGGAAATGAATACAACAATATTAAACTCTTGGTATTAAAAGAATGCTGTTGCAATGTGATACTTGGTCACGATTTTTTGATGAATCACTCTACAATAAGTTTAGCATTCAATGGTAATAAACAGCCTCTTGTAATAGATAATATTCTACAACCACACCACCCTTGAAAGATTGCCTCTTGGTGGAGGCCATGATAAAACCATGTTCCCTTTTCAATGACTTGACTCCCGATTGCCACCAATAACTACCCGATCCAGAAGACACCCACAAGATGACTATGAATTCATGAAGAATGAGGTCAATCGCCTCCTTACAGAAGGAATAATTGAGGAAAACCAGTCCAGTTGGCGTGCCCAGCCTTTCATTGTAACCAATGGACAGAAGAAACGAATGGTCATAGACTATTCACAGACTATTAATAAATTCACAAATTTAGACGCATACCCTCTCCCATTGATCGAAGATCTTGTAAACACAATTGCCAAGTACAACTTTTTTAGTACTGTAGATTTCAAGTCAGCTTACCATCAAATACCGATTCTTGAGAATGAACGACATTACACTGCCTTTGAAGTAGGCCGAAAACTTTATCAGTTCAAACGAATACCATTCGGAGTAACCAATGGAGTAGCTGCCTTCCAACGTACAATAAATGGACTTATAGAAAGAGAGAATTTGAACGACTGCTTTGCCTATTTGGATGATGTTGTCATTTGCGGTTCAGATCAAGAAGAACATGACAGAAATCTTAAGAAATTTCAACAAGTATTGAATTGTATGGCTTGACTATAAATGAAGAAAAATGTAAATTTTCAAAAAAATCATTGAAGTTCCTTGGGTATGAGATAAAACATGGAGAAATTAAACCTGACCCAGAACGCCTTGCACCACTCATGAACTTTCCACCCCCAAGAAATGCTAAAGAAATGAAACGACTCATGGGATTACTGGCTCATTACTCCCGATGGATTAAAAACTTTTCTCAAAAGATTCACCCCCTTGTCCACATACAGAAATTCCCTCTATCTCAAGATCAGATGGAAACTTTGGAATTGCTGAAAAATGAAATTGCTTCCGCGGTACTGCTCTTTGTTGATGAAAATGTACCATTCATAATTGAGACAGATGCATCAGATTTTGCAATTGGTGCAACATTAACACAAAATTCTCGACCAGTAGCCTTTTTTTCACGAACTTTGTCCCAAAGTGAAACCAGGCATTCAGCTGTTGAGAAAGAAGCCTATGCCATTGTGGAGTCTATAAGAAAATGGAGACACTATTTACTACGAAAACAATTCACTTTGATCACTGACCAAAAATCAGTCACATTCATGTTTGGCACTCAACACAATAGAAAAATAAAAAATGAAAAGATACAAAGGTGGCGCCTAGAGTTATCTGAATACAAATTCAACATAGTCTACAGACCTGGAAAAGAAAATGCACCAGCTGATGCACTCTCTCGTATATGTATTACAGCTGGTTGTTCAACATTGAACTCAGCTTTGGCAAAATACCATGATGAACTTTGTCACCCTGGTGTAACTCTTTTCTACCACTGGCTCAGAATGAAAAATCTCCCCTATACTGTAGATGATGTAAGGAAAATTTGCTCCAATTGTGCAATTTGCTCTGAAATAAAACCACAGTATATGAAGACAAAAGGAAATCTCATAAAGGCAACAAAACCTTTTGAACGAATTAATATGGACTTCAAAGGACCCGTACAATCAAAAACAAGAAATAAATACCTACTGGTGATGGTTGATGAGTACTCAAGATTCCCTTTTGTATTTCCTTGTCCAGACATGACTGCGAGAACAGTCATAAATTGCCTGGTCTCATTAATATCAATGTTTGGCCTTCCAAGCTATATTCACACAGACAGAGGAACATCCTTCATGTCAACTGAGTTGAAGAGCTTTCTTGGCTTAAAAGGGATAGCAACTAGTAGATCAACGCCTTACAATCCGAGAGGGAATGGTCAAGTAGAGCGATATAATGGAATTATATGGAAGCAATAACACTAGCTCTAAGATCACGAGGACTTGATTCAAATCGATGGGAGGAAGTGTTGCCTGATGCACTTCACTCTATTCGATCTCTTTTGTGTACCACAACAAATTGCACCCCTCATGAACGAATGTTCCTACACATGAGATCCTCAACAAATGGACAGTCACTACCATCTTGGCTAATGAGCCCAGGACCAGTTTGGCTGAAGAAAATGAACCGAAAATTCAAAGCAAGATTCATCAGTAGAAGAAGTTGAATTGATTGAGGCAAACCCAGAGTATGCTCACATTCGTCGCCCTGATGGACAAGAGTCCACTGTGTCGCTCCGTCATCTTGCCCCTAAGATAACACGAAAATCTAGCCGGGTAGAATGATATGATAAACCATATGTTTTCGTTGTCATTGATTCATTCATAAATATCAAATGTTGTTGATCCGTTACTAGTAGAAAGTCATGTTCAATTTTATTTGATTAAAGCTCTACAAATGAAGAGTTTACTTATTTCACAGGTCATAGTAGACGTCTATTAAATGCTTCCTGCGACGTCAATAATATAATATATCGAATAGCGGATCACGAGTTTTTGATTAACAGAATTTTTCATTGAATTTTATTCAATAATCTGTACTGTCGATAAATTGTATACTGGTATTGATACGTTAGTTTGGTAATACGTTGAAGTGTATTTGATTGGTACCAGCAGCAAATAATTATCAGTCCCCTATCATTGAGAAACTGGAAAATGTTGGAAAAAAGATTCACCTCATGAAAGAGAGTTGTTCATATTGCATTCATTAATTACTGAAGAGTGACAGAATAATTCACAATTTTTTTGAATTTAGCTTTGCTGATATTCATCCTAAAATAGAAGATGGAAAGAATATGGAATTCTGTGTGATTCATTGTATATCGCATATTTCCTGGACCATCTATTGACAATCAACAACTATGAACGCATCAAATTAAACTTGATTTAACTGAAACACTAATCTAACCTATCTATTTTTTTAATTCAACACTTTACTGATAGATAATTACTACCAATTGATTGAGAAGAATATGTTTTCGAAATAATAAATTATTTACTTATTTATTTGAAAATTTACATATTTGAGGGCACCAGGAACTGAATCCTATTATTGCCCTCATAACACACATTGAGCATACAATTTAAAAAAAAGCAATACATTAAAATGAAAATAAAATAACTTAACTAATATACTATTGAGTTTTAGGGAAAAAACAAAATACAAAAAAAATAGAAAATACAGCATGTCTAAGCACATAGGAAGTCCATATTGAGATGTAAATGAAGATATTAATTGTCAGATAAATTTCATGATTCACCAAATAAAGCCAAGTATGACATGATATACATTAACTTTTTGGTACGAAGTTCGCCAGGCCAGCTAGTAAACAATAAATGATATCCAGGATCTTCATAATCAAAACAAAAAGGTTTAATTAATTAGTAACACGTATCTAAGTATAATATCTTATTTGGAACAAAAGTAAATTTTTTTGCAGAAATTTCTTCAAGTAGAACCTTTGGTGAATCCCCATTTCTAAAGTTTTATTTTAAATTTATCATATACGAGAAAATGCTCATAAAGTATTTCTTGGAGGAAGTAGAACCATCAGTATCCTCTGAAGACATCCTGAAAGTGGAAGTAGGTTCCATTATATTAAGACTCCATCACTTGACAGGTACGAAGCTGTGAAATGTAAGCGCGACCGCATAAGACGAAGGATACCTGCTTAAGTGAATCAATATCAGTTTGAATGAGAGCGGTGGGTGATGGAAGATGGAAGATGGAAGATACACAAGTGGAATGAGCAGAGCAACAGGCTTCATTTCAATTTGCGCAGCAGACAAAGAAGAGTGCCAGCAACAAGGAAGATGCGCATTGGGAAATTGAAATAGCTTGTATAAATGCAAATTGTATACAGTGAAACTCATTCAGAGAAATGTTTCAATGCAGATCCACTCGCCATTACCCCCAAAAACAAACAACTTTTACAGCTCACATTCAAAAGGAAGATTCACTGCCGCCGTTGCAGATCCAGTCGTTTCAATTTGCCGCCTTCAATTGCCTTCAAAGAATAGAAGTCAACTCACTTGCTACTAACAAAGACTTCACCGTAATTTTATGCTCCAGCAGTAAGTCCATTATTGTGAGAGCTTCTTGAAACGGGGGTAAATGGACTGACTAGTACTTGTAGTACAACTACCTTGTCCTACTCAAAGAAAACTGCATGTAATATGGAAATGAATTGAGGGCTTAGGATCACATGAGCGTTTCTACAAAATTGCAATTTTTCAGTACAGCCAAAAAACTAATTTGAGAATTGGTTTTTAATTTATCCTGCAATTTATAGAATTTAGAATTTCCATGACTAAAACATTTTTTTTCTATAGCTCTACAGCCCATTGTGGGCTTTGGCCTCCTCCACAACATTCCTCCAAACGTTTCTATCCATTATAAATCGTCTCCATCCTCTATAACCCATCCTTATCAAATCATCCCTTATCTCATCTTCCCATTGTATTCTTGGTCTGCCTTGTTTTCTTCTCGAGTGAAGCTTCTCTTTAAGCACTATTTTTGGCATTCTGGTTTCATCCATCCTATGAATATGTCCGAACCATCTTAGTCTCTGTTCCTTTATGAAGCGTACTATACTACGGCCTTTTATTAATAATTCAAGTTCAGCATTGGTTCTCCTTCTCCACTCTTCTCCTTCTTTAACAGGACCGTACACTTTTCTAAGCACCTTTCGTTCAAATACACTTAAATTATGTTGGTCTTCCTTAGTCCATGATTCAGAGCCATATGTAACTACAGGCCTTATAAGGGTTTCATAAATCTTAAGCTTGCTGCTTCTATTGATGAGCCTGTTCTTTAGAAGCTTCATGTTGCTGTAGTATGCTCTATTTCACGATAATATTATTTGTTTGATACTGGTGCTCATCATATTCTGATTATTACTAAAACATTTATACAGTAAAAAAATATATGGTTCTTTTTGCTTCATTATCACACAACTCATACAAAGAATAAACAAAATTTCATCAAATTTAAATTAAAAAATATATTCCTGACTTACTTACGCTTTTGTGACTCAATAGAATAAATTTCTATACTCTCATGTGCTACCTATTATCTCAATGTTGATGTTCAATGGATGATTTCTAATTTGACCATACTATGACATGTCGAATAAAATGGGTCAATTCGGTTATTTTATTACTAAGAAGATCAATTTCAATGAACGATACTCAAAATTCAACAATTTTAATTTTCATTTCTCAGTAAGATCAATTTCAACAAACGGTACTCAAAATTCAACAATTTTTACAAAAATAAAAATTTCACCTCAAGATTAAAATAAAAAAATGGATGTGGGAAGATAATTGCCTGTGCAATTAATTGATTTGATATTTCATGGGAAATGAATAGAATAAGAAACTTGAAGTGCAAACCGGAAGAGGTTTAATGAATTAAACTCCTCTTAATGTAATTCTTCTACTAACTTAAAATTAGAACAGAGCTCATTATTACGATGGATAATGACTACTATAAAGAAGTAATTCTTCAAATAAAAATCCGATGAAATTGAGGGAAAAATTAGGTGGAATAATCTCTTTGCTAGGGAAATATGGGGATGGGGATTGGAATCCAGGAGCATCCAAGAAAACAAACTTGATAAACCCTAATTAGAGCGGCAACATTTTCATGTAACATCTTGTTTATCATGATAATAATGCCAATAGCGAAGCGCTGGATCCTAACGAACATCCTCTTCGGAGATTGCAAACGAGCAGGTGGTATTTCGTGGAACCTCAAGGATGATATACTGCGAGATAACAAGGGAAACCGGAGCTTCTGCATGTCAAGGTTTGTGATTATCCAGAGTTTACTAATTGAAGTGTATGAGCAACCCAGTGCTGTCAATATGTAGGTTTACTAGTACTGTGCGATGTAAAGCGATTGATCTGTTAGCAACAACTTGCGATGGAGTTTGCCATCCTACACGGTGCCACTAAATACTGTTGTCTGTAACCGACCACAACAAGCGAGATTGAAGTAGCATCTATCCAGTACATGACGCATCGAAGTAACGATTCGCAACACTCCACCACAACACCAACATGTCATCAAGTAGACAATCACTATCCTGCTGGTTGTCTAGTCATTTGCTATTCCGCCTGAATAGCACGTCCGGCTGAGTCGAACTAAAAATACCCGATTTATTGCAAAAATGGAGGTTTACTTTTCGATCTATGACAATTGAATTTTCAATAATATCATAGAAGCTAATGATGTTATTTGAAACTAAGGTCTGGTTTCAAAGCCACTTATTGAATCTAATATATAATATTTAATATAATTATATTTAATGTTCCATTGGGTCATTCAATCTGATACCCAAGAATCATTGTCGATTTGATAGTCCATTGGATTAAATATTTTTTTACAAACCAGGCTCAAGTCTACTAACAGAAAACTAGAATGAGAATGAGTGGCAGAGACAAATTTTATAAGTAAACAATTTTTACCTAGAATAAGCGATAGGTATACAAATCAAGACCAACTCACTATGGATACAGGGAGATGCAATATTGTCAATTCGAAAAATTCCTCATAAGAAACACTGAACATCAATGACGCTCAATCGCAATGAATACTAATTCACGTTCATTCATACTGAATGACTGAGAGTTGATCAGCCAATAGCTCTCAGTCAGCCTAGAGCCCTAAATTGAATCGGGGTTTGAGGTGATTGTGATGAGAATACATCTAAATTAGTAACAGGGTTTTAAAATGTATGAATTCAGGGCTACTTTATTTATTCATAAAATAGATTATAGTACCCTTTAAAATTGATAAAATATTAAAAAACAGGAATACAAATTGTAACGTAACTACTAGTTTCGTAAAAAATGTTTTTTAAATATTTTATTAATTTTAAAGGGTACTATAATTCTATTTTATGAATAGTAACAGTGTATTTATTCGCTTTATGCAATTTCTCCATGAACCCAGTTCATTATAACAACTGAAAAATTATTTTCATAATTCCTTCTTTAATCAAAGCATCGTTATGCTCAATCCATATCACAGAGGACATAGCAACGTATGCTGTATTAAAATGTGTAACCACCTTATTAAATACTGTACTTCATTCAGAAATATAATCCAAACAATTCTGTAACAAGTTGAGATGCTTCCATATTATAATACCATTAATACCACATTTGCTGACCCAATTGTCGTGATTTTCTACATCATAGATCCTGTTAACCTTTGTTTTTATTTCAAAAATTACACATATAAACATATTCATCATTTGGTAGTGTAGTGGAAGTCCATTTAACGTCATTCAATGAACTGGAAGCGTCGAAGTTAGTACCTTGTAACCTGTTTCACAATTCAGTTTCAATAAAAGAGTGGAAAGTGAAAATCACACACACCATATCAGCCACATCTGTTACTAAACAAACATCCATTTTTCCAATGATCTCTTCCAATACGAGTTACATGTAGGCTACACCTTTCAGGCACAATGGAGCCAATTATTTTTAGCGCGAAATCAGCGAAACACAAGCTATTAATTTAATATTTTGCTTAGTGAAATTCAATTAGGAGAGACCATGTCTGGGCGATTGCTGTTAGCACGATTTGGGCTGTTAGCGGGGGTAGGTGGAAGAGGGGGATGTGGCTGAGGGATTATGAACGGCCGAATATTGCTAAACCGCTATTAATTAAACGCTGAAACGCCGTGTCCATTTGTTCATTACAGCAGTCACTGCTCTGGGCCCAAATTCCCCGCACCACACAATGACCGTGCTTCATTGTGTGCGAAACTCGAGTAATTGGGAGAGCGATCGAGCTCAGAGCAGAGGCCTGTGTTGCTGCCTGCCTGGTTGCGCACAACTGCTTCACAAAGTAAGGAGGAGACCGGGTGAGAGTAACTGCAAGAGTGAGTGGAGAAATGAAAGTGAGAAAAGGAGAAGAATCAGCATCTGGCAGAAAAGCGTGTGTTATCGGATTCACGCCCTCTCCTATCATCCAAATATAACAAATAATGTCCAGAAAGAATTTCATTGTTGAACATATCCGAGTATTTTGCAAGGAAAGATGAAAAGTTTTCCCGCTTTTCAGGATCGGACTATTTATTGGGTGACCAATAAAATATTGATCTGTCATGGACAGGTTCGAGAAAATATAATATTAAATCTTTTAATTTACAATGACAGCTCTGACAGTTCCAACGCAAAAACTAATAATTATTACCAAATAAGAAATTGGAAAGTAGAAGTTGAGTCACAGAATTCTTGTTTCCAGTGAAATAGTTTTCATAATAGGACAGGATAATTTGCCGGTCAGGATAGCGATGGTCTTCAATCATCCAGCACTACCTGTTTGTGGGTTTGAATCCCGCCGGTAGACATGGACGTTTGATCATCTCATCAGATCACCCATGTACTTCCCATTAACCACGAATATGCTAAAAGCTCATGTGGGCATCATCCGCAATAAAAAAGTTTTGAAAACCTTCAGCATTTCAAGATATTGTGAGTCAAACTATTACTGTGTTCAAGATATTCTTCTGCTGTGGAGCCACTTAACATACAATAGGATATTCCATGCACCATTAGCTACTAGTTCGGGCGGAAGCTGAGAGCATGTCTCTCTCCATGTCTGCACAACAAGCTACTTGAAAAATCGCTGCAGAACTGCATAGCTTGCTCCAGCCAACATTGCATTAGAAACTAATTACATCAAGTAATAATGTATAATCCTATTCAATGGTATTTTTCTTTTTTCATTTTATATTAATTTTTTTTCTTTTATAACCATTTTTGCCATTGTCACAAGTAAAGAATTTGAGAATAATCGAGTGACCTGTGTGGCTCAGGTCTGGTGTCAGAGTTTTCAGGTCGCAACTGATCAATTTCAGGGCCTCTGACACGACCAAACGACTGCTTTTTAGGCAGCCGGCACCGACGACTTGACGTGTCCATCCGAAACATCAAGTACAATACTGTACTTGACTATCAATAGATTATCATCACAACGTCATTGGAAGGAAACAATCAGTAAGTAATCTTATGAAAAGATTGACATGTGAAAACTCTTGTAATTTTAATGAATTGCTAATTCAAACTAGTTAATCTCGGTTTCTGCGACCAGTCATAACATTTTCCAAGAGAGAGAGTCATGAAAGCAAAGTATTTAAACTAAAATTTGGAATACTGAAAGAAACATTGTTCTCTGGATAGCTACTCGCTTTCTTTGAAATGCATAATATTTTTAAAATACCAAGCATTTCAAAGTGAAGCAGAAGATTTTCACACCGATGTTGCGATCAATAAGATGTGATGTTACGGTATTTACGTGGACACATGGCGTAAAGGTCTACAGCTACCTCGTGCGTCTCACTATTGATTCGTCTATTACGTTTTTGGCTCTAGTCAACCACCTCTTGAAGCCCTCTCATACACTCGCTCTCACCAACCCTCACTCATGCCAAATTCTCCTCCTCTCTTCTGGGTTTTCTCTTTCCCTTCGTCTTACTGATGAACGCTTAGAGAACGACGCGATGAATACAAATGAATTTCTAGGGGAAATCCATGCCCACCATAACTCCATGCTTGCCAGATGTTTCTCTATTCAAGCTAGATCAAACATTCAAAGAATTCTTCATCCTGGCATCTCGGATGGAAGAAGACAGTATATTGTGATCTTGGATGGAATTGAAAAATTTCCTTACACTGTACTAACGTAAAACTGGTTCCTTAAAGGTGCGTACAGATATAAGCGCCGCTAACATGAGCAATTCACTTTTAATCAGCTGATGCCATGCTTTTTATATCTGTATGTTACCGTTTCTGTAAAAATACAGATATAGTCAGCTGATTAAAAGTGAATTGCTCATGTTCGCGGCGCGTATATCTGTACGCACCTTATTACTACAATATTTTAAAGTTTGAGGGCACATGATCTCTAATTTCAATAAAATGAACTAGAGGAGGAGATTATATAAAACTTGAAATAAGAGAATTCGAAATGTATATTTTTATTTGGAATGATCTGGGGGAAAAGTAAAAGTAAATGATCTGATAGTCTATTGCCTATCAATATGAGCCAGACAAATATTGGAATTTTGCCAATAAAAACTGAAGAATAATAATTCATTTTCTGTAAAATCTCTAAGCCAGGTAATTTCTACGAATAGACAAGTGGTTTTAATGATAGAAAGTAAGTAAGCATGAATAGTCGGTTTTCACAAGACGTCAAATCATCATCAACTTGATGAGAAACTGTCAGGAAGAAATTCCATCTGCGGCATGAAATGAACAAGTCAGGCTCACATCAATGGAGCAGCACACAGGAGATGGGTATTCAAGAATGTTTTTTAAACCTGAAGAATATTGAATCTTAAAAGAATTTATTCTTTAGAAGAATCAGATACATTTAGTGATTAGTGATTAAGACATTCAACTTTTTTCAAAGGATGAGTTTTGAAAACAAGATACTGTAATAGCCATTGATTACGGAGCAGAAATCGATAGTCCGTGTTATAAATAGAAAGGGTATATATGAACATTCTTTTCCTCTATTTCAGTGCCTTGGATGTTTGCCTCTTAGATATATGTATGTGTTTAAGGTCCTGTATATGTTCTTTGTAATGTCTGGAAACGGTGGTCATACGTTGCTCGGGGATGTTCCCAGCTATCAAACTAGGAGAGTGACAGCTGATTTACTGAGACTTCCCAAATCGTATACCACTTGTTTCCAGAAATCGTTTGTATTTCTTGGCCCCAAGTTTTTTAATAACATCCCAATTGAAATCAAGAGGGTTCAAAATCAACTTGTTTTCAAAAAAAGAATTCTTAGATGGCTCAGAGGTCTTATGCTTGACCATTTAGAATCCTTATTTAATGTTATTTCGTAGTTTAAATGTAATTTTGGTGGCTGGCAATAAGCATTAGTAAAAAGAGCTGTTATTGGAAAGTGTGCAAGGTGAGTGAATTTGAGAGTGAATGGTTGCTAGTCTTTTCTTTCTCTTTTCTTTTTCTTTCTCCTTTTATTCATGCATTTAAAAATAGTTCAAGTGATATTCATTCCTGCTTGCAAACGTGGAGTATTGTATACTTCCAGCAGGTAGTATTTTTTATTCCAATTCACAAATTTACCGTATTTCTAATAAAACATACCAGTATTTATTTTATTAATCTTCCATTAATCATTTTTTATCTTACTGAGCTGTTTGTTTTGTTTTTATTATTGATTCTGAATGTGAATATTGTGAGTTTGAATAAATAAAATTTGAATTTGAATTAATAGAGAAATGCAACTGTAGAAATTCCTCTACATTCTGGTACTCAAATTGTGAGAATAAACTGGAAACATTACAGTATTATTTCGAGAGAATTTGATATTATAATCGATTTAATTTACTATTGTATTCAGAGACCCACAGAGAAGTTAGCAGGAAATGAATAAATCGAAGTTCTTCTTTTTACTTCAGGAATACAACCCTTATAAATTTTGACACTAGCAGTAATATTAACCTTGTAGTCATGTAAAATGGGACGAATAATTTGAATTGAAATTTTATATTCCTCGGCCCTGTATGATGCAGTGGTGAAGTATCAGACAATGCTTGTAAAACAAGTGTTTTGTTCCAACAGCGCAATGAAATGTAATGCGCACTGAACTCACGAAGGAAACAGAGAAGAGTACAGACCGGAACAAGCAAAATGGAGCTGGCAATTGTGTACTGAGCTCACTGGGATCGAGTAATTGTACATACAATACGTGATGAGCAGGACTGAGTAGAGGTAGGGTCGCGTTTTATAACAGGAGCAGTTGAGAGGACTGACAACGAGTGAGAAGCGCTCTACTCCATCCCTTGCAGGAAGGCAATATGACATCGATTAAATGCTTCAAGCCTCCAAGGCAATACAAGCAGAAAACTGGAATCTGTTTATTGCCCACAAGAGAAAAGGAAAGATGCGATTCGAGGAAGAGGAATCTCATTAAGAATGGACCGTAAAATCGATCAGCCCGAAACGACAAAGCTGTAATAAACTTTCCTTACCTCAACAGACTCCGATATTTCCATTCTAATGTCCGTGACTTGTTCGCTGATCGATTTTCGAATAAAAATCGACTCTACATTGAATAGATACATTCCAACGAGCCACTCGGATGTTACGAAAACGACTAAAAGGCTCAGCTTATTTAGAAATTTATTGAGGAGATACGATTTAGAAATCGGTTCCGTACGAACTTTCATACCAATAATGCATATCAGTACAGTAGATGGAATAGAATTTGACGGTGGGAGAAGGGATTTCATTTATCGTAATGTATGGTGATTCTCGTTTCGCGAATGAAAGTATTTGTGGGTTACGTTTTCAACTGCAATTTCTGGTTCCTTTTAATCTGTTTTTTCCAAAAACAGTAAATTCTGGGCTTAGATATTCCTAAAGATAAATATGGAGAGATGAGATACTTGATAATGCTCTCTATTTGAAAATCCGTGATTGATATCTGAAGGGGAAAAATTGATTTTTTGGAATCATACTGAACTTATATTAACTTGATAAACTCTTGCATTTTTCATGATTATGAATAGAATTATTTCATAATCAATGAATCTCGAAATCAATATCATCACATTTTTGACTGAGGAGAACCTTGCATTGTGATCATATCCAATGAGAGATCAGAGAACTCATTTTAATAGCACCTGGAACCAAATTTGTGCGTTTGAAAAGCTTACGGTTATGGTTTTAATCACTAGAAAAACATCACATATCTCACGGAAAACTCACACACAATTTTTTCACAAACTGATTGATTTCTACATAGCTATTTTGTTTCGTGCCCTTACCTGCAACAAAAGAAGGAGAAAATATTGTCAGAATATCCACAATGAGCAGGATGGGAAATTCGAATTGAAATTGATAGGGGATATTAATTTGGAAAAATTGAAACTATCCATTTACAGAGTTCTAATGTTTTATAATGTACACAAGGACTTTATTAAAAATTGACCACAGTAATTGAACCACAGAAAACGGAAATAGTAGTCAAAGTTCATGCAATACTCTATTGATAAGGTCTAATAATACATAAACCAACAATATTGCTAGACAACTATTATTAGATAGCATTTGATGTAATGGAATGCACATCAAGAGGCATGTATTCAAAGCTGCTTACGTGCATAGAGCAGCTAAATATTTCCCATCAGCCATTCCAATTATACCATAAACGGCATGATAAACATGAAACTGTAACTAGAAGCATGCAACATATAAGCCCCGTCGTAAAATTATAATCAAAATGGCGAGAGGCTACTTCCACAGTAAGTGAATCCTATTCCGCTATTCGGTCACTTTCCTGCCAACTTGACGACTCAACCATAATTTCTCATTTCGTGAATACAATCTACAGTTAAATTGAATGAGAGAGCAGGAGCAGACTTGTATTGAATTTGAAGGCAGAGAGGATTTCATTAGAATAATCAATTATTCGTGGCTCGCTTAGGGCACACATTAATATACACACTACTGGAATGAGTACACACTAGAATAATTCAATTGAAGAGCTCTTTGAAGCTCTTGCTGTTCTCGAATAGTTTGAGCTGGTGACAAAGCTAACAGATCAGGTCACAGCTTTCAACTTGTGGTCAGTTTGAGCACCACCAAATTAGAGTGGCAGCGGCTTCACTTTACCAGCAGACAACCTAATAATGCGCTCAGTATTGCAAAAGGCTATAAGTAGCAACTGAGATGGTATTTGTAACTTTCTGGACTGAAATTGAATGAAAACTGAAAATATCTGATGAGAAACAGGAAAAGAGAGAAGATGGAAAATCATAGAGAAAAAAAAAGATGAGAAAAGATACAGGAGCATTCTTGAACTGAAAACTCCACTAGCCTACCGAATCCTAATGCATGTGGTAGTAATCCTTAACACAAGTTAAACCCAGCCTAATACTCATAGACCCACATCCATATTAAACATTTGAAAAACAATTAGAAAATAACTACATTTTTACTTGCCAATTCAGTATGGTACCGGTAATGTAATCATCATTCCATGTTTTTCTGATAGCATGTCAATAAAATTATAAGGGCCGGTTTCCGAGCTCGGGATTTAGCTGAGTTCTAGACAGCTGGAGTCAGAAAATTGGCTTTTCGAAACGGGGCGTAGTCGTAGTCTACGGAAATTAAATTTCGAGAAACTAGAAAATTGAACACAAAATAGAATAGAGAGAAAATAGTGTGAAGTTTCAGCTATTTTGAATTATTTAGGAATGTTTCATTTCGTCAAGGAAAAACGTTCCCAATTATAGAAATGAGAAAATAAAGATTATCATGAAAACTGCGACTACGCCCCGTTTTGGAAAGCCAATTTTCTGACTCCAGCTATTTAAAGTCTAGAACTTAGCTGAATCCCGAGCTCGGAAACCGGCCCTAAAGGTAGACGCACACAGATCGTCATCGGACGGACGGCACGCATCGGACGGAACGGATTATTAGATTTGATGCATTGTTTTCAATTGGAGTGCGCATACCTAATAATCTAATAATCCGTTCCGTCCGATGCGTGCCGTCCGTCCGATGACGATCTGTGTGCGCCTGCCTTTAGAGATTAAAACTTCGAAAAAGTTGCTATGAAAAAGCAATTGTGGTATATTTATAAGAAGAGCCACTTAATTTATTTTGGAAATGAATTGTTTGACCAACATCGGTTCAGCTCTCTCTCCATTAATATGTAACTGAGATATTGAATTTCCAGTGCATTAATAGGCTACCACTATTTCTTCACGCTTTTCCAAATACAAATTGAACAATTTTACTACATTGGCGATCACTTTACTGTATTGTATAAAAATCAAGTACATAAAATAAAGAAAAGTTGAAGAGGAGAGAGAATGGAGTGGCTAATGTGGAGAGATGAAAAGATTGCAAACACAATTGAACGGGGAAGAATGCAATGCACGCTACACAGCTGTGCTGCGTGAAATCGACCTCATTTCTGCCAGGCGATATTGCACTTTGATGAAAGAACTTCTCCAACAGATTGTATTAGATCTCACAACAAATTTCAGGAACTGATGAGAGTACAAAATCAATTGATGAGGAAATCAAACTCAATCATTCTGTTCAGTGACAAAGTAAAATGAATTAATTGCAGAGTTTATGAAAAATGGGAAAAGTTAAATATTTTGAACTGGTTATGAGGTAGCCTTCAGGCATGTTAAGATATGTAGAACAATCCATTGTAAGATGTTATAAGACTGTAAAGATTGACTTAACGTGAATATTGAGGGGGGGGGAAGTTTTAGATATACTCAACCAGAAATACTGAGATGGTGGGGGTAATGATATTAAATTTCCATAATCAAGACTTCTGTTCTCAATGAGAAATCTTGCAAGGTTAATAGAGGATACATACAATGGTTTGTTTTCACGAAAGTTTCAGACAGATTGACTTGGAGTTTAATGACTATGAATTAGATAATTAATTTATACATATCTGAATAGATGGAACTGATAAGTAAAGAAGAGCTCATTCCATACCACCATAACATTATATCGGGGCTCTGAAGCCCAATTATTATCACTGTAACAGACATCAGTTAGTCTGTTGCACGTAGGTGAATTAGCACGGTAGCAGATCTGTCGCTTAGATTCCGCGTTACCAATGTGCTGCGCTGCTGAGTGAAGCATAAGATCAATTAATCATCGATTAATGGATAATGAAATGCATTGCATATGAATTCAAGCAATTGTGAGCACTCGGCACAAGAAAAATAGAATTGTAACGAAAAGCTACGGTGTCGATACTGGTGTAAAATGGGCCCCCAGCAGGCCTTATTGAAATAACAAACTCTGGAAGAATCTTTCAGTTTTAGCAGAGACAAACGAGCACAAGTATTTCGTTTCTTGTCTTTTTTCTTTAGGGCTACTTTGAATATAAATAAATAATTTAAAGGGTACTAAGATTTATGTTTTATTTATATTCCATTTCTCTATGGTTTCAGGCATATTATGGAACAAGTATTCATAAACACAACACAGCCACGTGCGCTCTATAACAAAGCTTCATTGGGGAGAATATTTTTGTTGAAGGACTGTCACAACGACAGGAGGCAATAAATTTGCGAAGAGGTGGGTGAACACTGTTCAGGCAACGAGTGATGATCAATCTCTCTCTCTCGCACAGAGGCAAGAGTAATGTCTGGGCCCTGGCCCTTGACACGCGTGAGGAAGGGCTGAGGGCTGAGGGCTGAGGGCTGAGAAGGGCCCTTGCACCGGTGCACCGTTGCCGCCCTAGGCGGGTCATTCACCAACGGCCACTTCAACACTCAAGACACAAGTCGCGCTCCCTTTTCCGGATAAGAAGGTGCTCATCGATCGTGTGCTACTGCTACTGCTACTGCCAACACACCATACTGCACTTGATCCCAGACAAAATCTAGCTTCACTTCTACCATCCAGCAGCATTCAACTACATACAACAATTTAAAAATGATTTTTTTGTCAAATCCACATTTATTGAATTTATTAACTGATCTGCAGTTTCCTGTTGAAACCAACACAACTTCAGCTGTACTGTATTGGTTTCAACACGAAACTGCAGATCTGTAATTAAATTTAATAAATGTGGATTCGACAATAATGAAGCTATTTTTTTCCAATTATGGAGAAGTTCTAAAATATCAATGCAGATTCAACACATTAAACTACTATTTATGTTTGAAGATAGAAGGTTTCCATATGTACACATTAAAAGAAAGTAGAACATACCACGGTATATAAAAGAAGGTATATACCACGGTATATTTTTCATATAAATACCGTGGAACATACCACATTTCAAATTGATTTAATTAATAAGGTTCACATTCATAATATCATATTTTCAAATTTTATGATCGAACAGGACCTCTAGAAAAATTAGTTAAATGCCATTGAGTATGGAATGTGATACATTCTATACCCACTGTTCCTAACTACTTCACCCACTTCTATCAAAATTCGGAAAAGGTACAGTTTGAGGCTAGGCATGTTGGTTCTATTCTGATCATGTACAGTATATGATTTGTGTATCATGGAAAACATAAATAAATAAATGGAAATAACAATACTGGTATAAGCAAAGTTGTTCGCCAGCCGTAAGGTCTGTGGTCATTATTGATCAATGATCAGGAATCAGAATGGATTAATTATATGAAAAACTACCCGAAAATATAATGTGAACACACGGGACATCCATTTATATAGCATTTTTGTGGTCTGTATTCCAGTATACTAACTCAACCTAATCTAACCTCAACTATGTAAGAGTAACTGGACATTCTATCTGGAAATTCTATCATTCAATGAAAATGAATATATTTATGAACTTCTCAACTGACAAATCAATGAATAGTAACCGTTACTGTAGGGGTGTCAGTTAAATTTCTCCGATTTCCTTAACTGAATCCTAATTCGAATTCAAACTCTCAAAGTTCTTCCTGAGTACTATGGTTTATGCTAAACTAGTAGTTCTGTGAACAGTAGACCTCACGCAGTATTCTCATCCACAAGTACCTGATTGAAACTATAGACCTTATGGAAATACAGCAATAGACTGGCTTCTCCACACATCTGTGTAATCACTTGTCAGCTGATTTATGATAATTCTGTAGTCTGATTTTTACTCCAATATTGCCGTATGAAGAGGCTTCTTTTTCCTTTTATATTATCCTTGAGATGCAAAATTTCCAAAAACCTTGTATATACGTCGACGCGCAATTAAAAAAGGAACATACCTGTCAAATTTCATGAAAATCTATTACCGCGTTTCGCCGTAACATAAAAACGCGTTTGCGCAACATAAAAACATATAAACATTTAAACATTAAGAGAAATGCCAAACCGTCGACTTGAATCTTAAACCTCACTTCGCTCGGTCAATCAAGGCAGTTTCTTCTTATTTTAAATCTCCTCCCATGTAACGAACCGAAATTACTTCAAAAAATGAGTAAGAGAATGCAATAGAATGATTTGGGAAATTGAACCATATTTCTTGAGATTATTAGATAATGAGTATTTTTCTTGAACTTGACAAGGTATTTAATAATAAAGAAGATTTAATAATACTCTTCAACGATCGATTCAGGAAGCCAGAGACGAGATAAGTAATTTTTTATAGACATAACTTTGAACTTTCAGTTGGTCTTTCAACTTCCATCCAGATTTAGGGTCGAGTATTAAATATTGGTTGATGAAAATCTGGCCCTGAGTAGTTTCCTATCACCGAAGCGGAAATCTCCACCCAGTTCTCATGAAAACGAATTTCTTCTCGATTTTTAAATTTCCGTTCGACGTTTTTGCCCATTAAAGAATCAAACTAATCTTCTTTCCCTTCAATGCGCGCTCCATTATTTTTCCAGCTCAAGCCTTCACTTTTGATGTAACTTAATCGATTCCATTCTCAAACTGATAACCATCTGCATTCATTGATTTTCCAATTCCTGGATGGCAATATCATTCTGTGAATTGGCAAGCACATGTTTTTACTCAAAGTAATATCCGTTTCAATTTTTTCCCACTAACATCCCTTTCTAGAATTTTCTCATACACTTTTTAGTTCTTGAAAGGTTTTAAATGTGCAGCACCAAGGCTCAACAGTTTCTCCGATATTAATAGCAATAAATTTCACCTCGGAAACGGAGTATTGTGAATTGAGAAATACTTTCAAGAACAATCTGCTGATTAATAGCAATATCAATCAGATCTTGAAAGCATCAAACAAACAATTCAAATTAACAAAGTATTATATTCGTTCATTCATCATGAAATTTGTAATTACGATACAGAAAATATAAAAATCCGGAAAAGTAGTACTTATATAGTAACTAAGAGGAGGGAAGTCTCAAAATCGACGAGAAAATAATTATGCAGACCATATCGATTATTCAATACTGATCCTCTTTATCCCCATTCATTTATCATCTATTAGTATTGCAGCAACTAGACCAGAAAATAAACAAAACATCAATTAACAATATTTTTGGAGCAATTATACACCAATAATCACAGTTTATATTCACAAAGTACTTGAAACAACAAACACGTTCGACGATATTATTTTATTTGCAACGCACAGATAAATTTGATTTGGTAGATGATGAGGGTCATTTGGCATGGGCGAACCAGAGCAGGCGGCTATTGGAATATTCAGCGAAACGCCGATTGAATCATGTTCTAGTGCAAAATGGAATAATGAGATACGCGACAGCACACTGCTCACTCGCCCACTCACTCACTCCTCTGTATGCATTCAGCCAAACAGTGAACAGCACCGTTAGTTGCTGACATATGGCCATTGCCGTAGCACTCAGCTGGCCAAATTTGCATCAAAGCATATTTAAAAGTTAGATTTGGGCGTGAGAGAGGAAAAGTGGGATCAATGCACCTGTTGATAGAGATCTGACATCGAATAAATCCATGTACTTTGACGAGGAGATGTACTTTGAGGGATGGAAAGCAATGGCGGATAACGAAATATGCTGTTGAGAAACCGAATAACATCAGAATCAAATATATATATGCATATGCATTCATAGGCCAAAGTTAGAAAAAACATAATTTTACACTAATATCTTAAATACTAATGGAATCTAGTAAGTTGTGGAGCCACTGACATGCCTCTAATCCAGCATCATGAACTTGTGTCAGCCCTCCATGATAGGAGTGTTGTGGACACTCAGATATCAGGTGATTCATTCATTGAATTTGTCCACATTGGCACAGAGGATCAGAGGTGTATCCCCATGCTGTCATCAGCTCAGCACACCTTCCCACCTGCGTCCTGAACCGGTTAAGGCCACACCACTCTCTACGTCTCAGCTGGGTGCCTTATATATCAGAATCAAATAGAAATCCTTATCAATACCACCTTCAACTAACTGGAAGGCTTTCCCAGCGCAAATATTGACATTTTGATCGATGAATTCTTTATCTTACAATTTCACCCAAAACTGTAACTGAACCAGAGACCTAATTGCCGATCCTATGGACTTCCTTGAAGCAGCCTCCATTTGACACATACCTCACCAGCCAGAGAAACCAATATTATTTTCCACTATAAGGCCTAATGATACATGGCAAGTTGGTGGTAGGAAATTAAGCCTCCCTCAAAAGTTAAAATTTCGCTATCAGCACAATATAGTTGCATTTTCGAGGCAGGCGTCCGATTTTCAGGATAGTTTCTGTGATTCTCAAGAACCAGTTTTATAGCTGCTCAATTTTTCAAGATAACAAACACTCTCTTGAAACGAAAATCATAGTATTGAGTATCTTAGAACATGGCATTAGAAGGTGACTAGCACTGCCTATCCTTACGAGGAGTTGGTGGAGTTCCAAACAAGAACTTGAATTCATAGCAGTAATCTGCGATGAAATCGAGTATTATCAGAGCTCCTGAGGGAAGTGAGTATTTACGCACGAATAGATTTGCAGACAGGAAGGAAGGAGAGAAAGAGGATCCTGTGGGATTTGTAAGCTCAGCTAATACCTTTCCCGAGGGACAAAAGTCCAGAGAGGTAATTAGTTGATTGTGGCTGAGGTCCGACAGCGATTATTACTGCTTTTGGTTTTGGAATCACGATGGAATTTCAAACTATCAGGATTCACAACTTGGATTGTTGCCTGGCTAAACAATGCGCAGTTATTCAAACTTGGCTCTGACAAATTCAGTACGAACAGAACAAAAACCGATTATAGTTCTCACAATGGAGCTGTGCAATAGAGTAATGAATCCAAAAAGCATGAAGTATTTATTAATCAGGCTGATTAAACACGATATTCGTTTCCAATTTCGGGATATAAAATATCGGGATATAAAATGTTTAAATATTTTTAATAACTTGATTTTTCTACCAATAGTGAGATTCAAGTTTTTTAAATAGGGAGGCATTGTTGTCACTTTCCCTTCTCCAAAGGCTTCTATAGTACACAGATGTGGTCTAAGTTATCCCGGTACGTCTAACCTTGTTAATTCTTGTTATTAATTATATATTTTATCTCAAATATATGTTATTTCATGATTGAAATAAAATATTTAGGTAATTCATTATATTCCTATATTTAACGTGTGTTATTTGCTACACATAAAAGTCTACAAACAATTTGGAAACAGTGCTGATTTGGAGAAGGCGACAAAGCTAACTACTTTGTCTACAGACAAAACAAGTCAATGTTAATTAAATGGTGAAATGAAACGAGAATCTCACTATAGTTATGCATAGTGAGTAACAGCACTATTATAACAGGCCTACAATATGATTCAAGTATATGGTATCTTCAACGTTGATGATGAATAATCAACTGAATGACATATTATTCCACACTGGTGGAGATGATTCCACACTGGTGGTCATGAAATTAATATCAACAGGCCTACTAACAGAGTTCACACTGGACATTGATCAAATAGTCAGTTGGAGGATTGGTCGAATTCGCTCTAATATTTACTTATCAGAGAAACAGATGTGCGGTTGAGAATGTGAAAATTTACATTATTACTGGTATTTCTTGATTATGATAGTGAATGGATTTTTTATAGTTTCATACCTAAAAGTACCAGCACATTCCAAGAAAAAAATAATGAACAATAATTGATTATTAGCATCGATATTCCTGGTTACAGTATTAGCAAATCAGGAATCAAGAATAGCTCGCAAATTGCTATCCATTGTTGATATGATTGTTAAACACTGCTTGAAGAAACCAATTCAACTGATAACAGACAATGATCTTGCAATTATTCATACGTAAGAGTAATAAAATGAACACAATGATGAGATGAAATTACGAAAGATAATTGAAGAGTTGTAAAAACAGGTACAGGATTGTAACTTTTAAATTGAAATTCAGAAGGCAAAACTGCATATTCATGGTGGAATTACGAGAATTGTAATTAGCTTTCAATACTACAGTATTATGGCATGTTGTTATCATGACATGAGACTTCCCTAAACTGACAAGTTCTCAGTACTTCAACCATAAACAAATATTTTTTGTATTGTCATTGGAGATATTCGTATTCATGATTTTCTGTTCTTCATGCAGTTCAATGGATATTTTTCAAGGTTAATTGAAGTTGAAAATGTATAGTACTGTATCAGCTATGTCCATTTAAATACCTTACACTATGCATCTCACCTTCTACTTTATACTAAAAGGATCTGGATAAACGAATCTCATCCAGTCGTTTAGTGGGCAATATTCTTCAACAACATAATCCAGAATGAGAATTTTTTCTCATTTAGAATCAACATGATTAAAGCAACACAATCAGGTTCAGAGTTCAATTAATTTCAAAATCATGTACATTTATATCATTTTCCCATAATGATGATAATGGTTTATGGGATCACATTTTTACACGTGCAATTGTAATTGAAATACGGTTATTAAATGCATTGGAAATCCAGGGCTTTATTGCAGTAAATAAATGAGGAACAACCTTATTCAAGTAGAATAATTACTGTTGTACGCTGTATCACAGCTTTTCCGGATTATTTATTGGATTTTATGGAGAAAAACAAGCACCAAATCAACAGAAAATTAACGTTACAAACGGTAAGTTTTTTCTAGTCTGCTGTTTTTTAAATTTGTATTCAGACTGAGTTCATGTGAAGCATTCCGAGAGTTAAGCATGGGGAGTCCGCTTGCTGCAATCAACAGAGATTAACTAGCCATGAAAAATAATCCGGTTGTTCCAAATATATTATTCTGTTTGTGTCATACTCTCCAGTAGTGCACCTGTAACGAGACCTCTGCTAATTATTCAAACTGCAAACATCCCACTCGTAAATCTACCATTAATTAAATGTACAAATAGCACTACTGATCTCATGATAGTGGAGAAACATACTGGGAGAAAAACCTCCATGGATAGTGGAGAAAAACCTCACTGGGATGAAACCATTTACAACAGATGAGTTTCATAACTCAATTTCTGTAAATTTTCAGTTTGAGATTTTTCGTTCAAAAATCCACTACCTCATGCGTATGGAAAAACACACCAGAAATCATGCAGGGTTTTCTTTGGAGGGCGCTGGAGAACTCATTTTTTGACGTAAAGCGCATCAAGATATATCGTTCCAAAGTTGAAAAAACACTCTAAATTTCATAGATTTAAAATTTACCTGTATATCTTGCAAAAAAAAGTTATAATGGAATGAAATTTGAACAAATTTAGAAACAAGTTTTTTGGGCATTTGAAGGTTATAACTAAAAAAATATGCGTTTTAGAGGAAGATTTAATAAAACAAAAATTGTAGAGGAAGATTTTAAAAATATTTTCGTCTAAGAAAACGGTTGAATATCTTGAACGGTTATTGAAATACAAGCGTTATAGCAAAACCCTGAAAATTTTGGCGACCATCTTGTTTCCGAGGTGTTTGCCTGTGATTTCGACTTATCATCATCACGATCCTTATTATGTTTGACCTAATGAAGGAATTGAGACATCTTCCACGGCTGTTACTCAAAAATGACCACGGAATTACATTTGCGCCCGGACTAATAGCCAATTAGATGGATCCCAAGTGTTCTGTCTAATATAAGTAAAAAAATATTGGTCTGTGTGTATGTTCATAGAATAAACAATCTACATTGTTTAAATTAAGTCATTTTCAAAATCGTCTACTCATGATTTTCAAAAGTTGAGTGAACCATTTGGATGTTATAATAACGCATAATCTTTTAAACATTAAAAAACAACTTCAACATTTGAAACAAAATAGGTTTAACCTTCTAAACGTTACCTCCAGTACTAGTATCACCTTCTAAGTATTGATGGTAGCCAATTAAACTTTAGGCCAATAATTATAGTCATTTATTACCAATAAATTTTGAATAGAAAGATTCAAGGCTTCAAAACTAAATATTATATAAAGTTGCATCTTATTTGAATAATCAATGTCAATTACTCAATGACAATTATCAACTTCATCCAACTCTTGGAAAGTCTTGGAAGAATCCATCTCTTCCAAAATCATATCGTCCAACTCTTGAAGAATCATCTCTTACAACAAAATCATCTTTTGAAAAATTATCTCTTCCAACCCTTAATAAGTCTTACTACTTGACTATAAATCAAGTATTCAGGTGTCAATATATCATGTAATCAACTTTTGTTGTTTTGTATTCAGGCTTAGAAAAAATACAAACAGAATATCAAGAGTATCACATCCTCTTTGATTCAGGTGAGAGGCCTGAGTTTGAAAAGTTAACCAATCAGTTTCACATTAGGAATCTTTAAAAGACCACAGCCATATTTTTGTTGTATTGTCTGTAACTTGACATTGTCTATTGACATGTGACCCAATCCAATTCATCACAGTTATTTGGATCTTGAATGCTTTTCATACACTTATTAAACTAGCATGAACTGAATTGAACTTAACAGACATATTGCTCCAAAGCTTAGCTCCATCAATCCCATTTTCCAATATTGTGCATTTGAATGCTTGAGTTTGAGATGCAATTACCCCCCATGAATGCTTGTCAATAGAGGCATGACAGCCTTTCCCTGTTTCTGGGCAATAGCAACTAAACCGGAAACAGTGACAAGGCAATTGTGGCTACAGTACTTCCTTCCGGTTGTAGGCAAATGACACAGACACGTATGCAGACCTACCTATGGTGGATTCACTTCAAACTGCCAGTATTTGTTGAATGGGAAGGTATGGTGTCCATTCATTAGGGATGCTGACAGTTCACTGTAGCATACACATGCAGAAGACGGGCATTTCACGTGATAACCAAGCGCAGAAACAGCCGGCGACCCGACGCCTACAACTTGCACGTTCCATTCAAATTCCTGCTGCTGCTGCTACACCTTCAACACATCACTCTGAGGGGTCTGTTCATTCACATGGCTGCTGTCACGTAGGCCTAAGTCATGTTGACAAGTGAGAAATGCAAATCCGATCTGCCCTTTACCTGATTTTCTCTGCAGCTAAACGTTGGCACTATGCATTCTATTCAATCTGTTCAATCTATCAATCAATTCTACTCACAATCAATTCTAGTCATATTCTGTATTTTGTACAGAGCAACAAATTGTTACTATTGTTACTATAGTCTTTATTATGCTATGCTTATGAATTTTATGTTATGTTGTAGTAGTACTGTATCTACTGTTGTGCTGTGCAATATACAAAAATTTTGTAAAGTGTTGAAGAGAATTTGATTACTACCTATTGGACGCGATTCTTTGTGATGAGAAATGACGGAGGGAACTTACAAATGAGCCTCCTGACTCAAAAAAACGTTCAGTCTCCACTCTCAATATTCTTGGAAGATGTTTCATGGGGAAACTATACTCTGTTACAGATTAACTTCAGACTTGGAGGAATATGCGGTGCAGAGAAATGGAGAGAGATCAGTCAATTACAGTGATGAAAAGAGTGATAGGTAGAAGCACAGTTGCCAATTTGTCGATTAGAGTCAGTCGACTGAAGGATTCCAGACAGGAAAATCCGTAAGTTTAACATGAGCGCTTGAATACTCACGAGAAATTAGAGGAATGCTGGCCAGAATGGCAACTTCGCAGCCGTTGTATCCCTACCTCTGTATGCCTTCTCTGCTGCGCATGTCCCTCCCAAGTCAGAAGTTAATTTGTACAGAGTATAGTCGATCTACAAAGGTGCGAACAGAACGTGATAGTCGCGGTGGAGATCGATGCCACTAACAGATGTGTAACGACAAAACATTTGGAGTCATTGATATAGATTTAGAAGAACGCTAGCGAGCTGAATCACTTGAATCGACCTGACCGTTCTGTTCATACCCTAATGTATATAAAGTGTTTTTCGGCATGAACTCAGTTAACTGACTTCATTCAGTCTTCTAATAGTGTCAGATTTATAAATTTGGTTCAATTCTACAAAGTTCAGGTCGCAAATTCGAAGATGAATGTAGCAGGAAATGAATCTAGCATTCATCCTTAATCCAGTTCTTAACCCAGCTCATAATTGTACGACATATAATCATGAAATACTCTGCATGATTTCAAGAAATTGTTCATTTTCAATTTTTCCTATTAATCATTAATGAACTATTCACGATTTTCATTTTCAATTTTTCCTATTAATCATTAATGAACTATTCACGATTTAATGCTTATTATGCGTATTTTCTCAGATTCATCGAGAACAACTTGTATGAGGAAGTAGATTTCCGAAAAAAATGTTTCTAATTAATTGAAACAGAGCAAAGCAGTACATTTAAAACAATATTCAAGGCAGAAGGTATAGAATGTAACATTCTAATATTACATTCAATATGCATAATGATCATTCTATACTCTCTGTTCAACGTAATAGACATGAAGAGCATACGAAGAAGAACATGGAGTACAAGGACAGAAAAATTGGCAATTTGATAGGCATGAAACCGTGACAAATTCAGCAGACAACAAAAGACAATAGTTTGACTCGTGTTTCAGCGGATGCTCGGTCTGGAATGCCATTTCCGTTGAAAATTCGTCATTAATATTCTGTATAGATTGGCGTTCGAGCAATAAGAATGCAGAGCATTAGCCAAATGCGCTGAATTTTAAAATATGGAAATATTGAGTCAAAAATCAAATGCTATTCATACCTGTTCAGGTATTGCACAACGATTTATAACCGAAAATCAATAATCACTACTCTGTCATAGAACTAAAAATCATATACATATTACATTTGTATGATTTTAGCACAAGGAAGGGAATTGACAGTTTGTTCTTCTCCTATTAAATGAGAAACATAGAAGCGTTTACAATAGAATCAATGTTTAAATAGTTTATGAGAAAAAAGATGGTTTGTTCGAGACTATGTGTGAGTAGAGTCAACTAATTAAATTAACAAGTAACCGCTGATGACGTGTAGGTGGAAAATAAGGAAAACTATAAAACAATGCCAAAAGTATTCTTTGAAATCCATTTGCGACTATAATTTTAAAATATTATCCTCTATTAGAAAGGGATGAACCAAGAGATAAACTCTGGATTCTGTCAAATTTTTGTTATTTCAGTAAATTAATTGTTCTTAAAAGAAAGTTATCTTTTTATTATCTAATCAGAGCTTTATCCTTTTCGTTTACTTCATCTACATCTTGTTTAGCAGCCGCCTTAATCATTATTCTAAGCAATACAGTTCTGATAATAATGATGTACTATTCACGAAGGAAACTCTGAAGTACTGTACTGTACTGAACTCGTGAAGTACTGTACTGTACTGAACTCGTGAAGTACTGTATTGTATTTCAATGACTTTCCATTTTGGTCACGAGTCGAGATAAACACAAAAACTCAGATCGAACACTTTAAAACCCGATTCAAAAATTCAATTCGATATTATTTTATGTTTAATTAAAAACAATGTCGAGCATTGAAATTAATTAATAGCATCTATAGTTTATAATTATTGCACCTTCCACAGTACAGAACACAAACCAAGATTTCGATGCAAGCACGTAGTGTAGGAGTTTGGAACATAAATGAGGCTCTGAGAAGACGGCTTTGTTACTATACTACAACAATTGGATCACAGTACATGGTCTGGCTACTAGATTGATTGATGTGTTCACAAATGGCTTCCGCTGGAAACTAGCTCAAATCGGATTGATCGCCTTTGTATCGATACATTTGTGCACACTGCCTGGAGTTAGTTCGGGCCACAAATTCGCATTCAATACAATTCGAGGAATCTGGGAATAAGCAAGTAGCTTCAATTCTGGTCTGACAAATCACAATAGCGTACGAATTTCTAAACAAAGTATTTGATAAGCAGTACATCAAATCAAAATTCAGCATTTCTGGTCTGACAAATCAGAACAGCGTACGAATTTCTAAACAAAGTATCTGATATGCAGTACATCAAATCAAAATTCAGCATTTTGAGTAGCATTATATAAGTTTAATTGGAGTTAAAGGTTTATGTAGATATGTGAGGCGCAGGCAATTACTCTTGTAAATTGATAGAACAAAAAATAGTGTACCATTTGCTATCAATATGGTTCAAATTATTGCGTTCTGAAGGAACTTTGAAGGAAATATAAAAGTTAAAGGATACTACATCTTTTTATGCTTTTCTTTTCTTCTTTGACAAGACAAATTCAAATTCGAACTGTATTCAATGACCTGAAGGCCTAATATAAACAGTAATGTAATTTGTTATGTGAATAATGTTATTGTATAAAACTTGATTTGATTAGAATAATCAATGTCGAATTTATCAAATTGACAATCAAAAATTTATCATTGATCTACAACATTTGGTAGATCAAAAAAATTATCATATCATATTATCACTTGGATAATAATAACTTGGAGACTAACTGGAGAATAATATCAGTAGCTTTTAAATATCAGTAGCTTTTAAAAGGGACGTAAAAAAAATGGAATATTTTTGTCAACGAGTATAACTCCTACATCAATCGAACCTGAGCAGTTGATTGGTGCAGATATGAGTTGCAAAGCTTGCCGCTTCATCCGGTAGCGCCACAGGTATCGTTTCGGAACAGGTGGCACTTGACGATGGAGATAGTTTGTGGCAAGTCGTTTTGCAAATGAAGGAGGTGACGGTGCAGGGTGAGGGGTTGTCGATAAGTTGGGTAGCGTTCCGGTCATTAAAAAAGCGTCTTTCTCGCTATCACTGGTGGTAGAAGACAGGCCATTTCTACTGCTGTCAAAGCGAATCGCCTAATGGCTGCAGACATCAAAGAAAGAGGTGCTTCTTCGCAGTCTTGTTTGGGGCGGTCTCGCCTTATCTTGTGGCGGCGGAGGCGACAGTGATAGCGCACGAGACTTCTTGTCTTTTAATGGTGCCCCCTTGGCTCCACTCGACCCACTGCTCACATCTCTCATCCTTCTCTGGTATTAACACAGCCAATCCTTTCTTCTCTCTCTTCCCGAGACACTCCTTTATCATTGCACCAACCCTTCAAGCTATCACTTATCTTAGTTACCAGACCGGGTGACGTCATTTCAACAGCTAAAAAACTACTTGTTGGAACCACAGGCTAAGAATATACGAACACAAATAAGACTTTACATGAAATAGGTTGATTGATAATACTGGTACTCAACTTTCGCTATTTTAGTAAGGGCTACTCTTATTAAATCAAAACATGTCGTGAGTAATAAAATAAAGCTTTTAAAAAAAGGGAACTTTGATTTTTCAATTTTTACATGATAGGCCTACTCAAATGCATTGTAGGCTCATATCGAATATGTATTGAAGAATATATTTTTTCTCATTTTCGGTAACACTCCCTTATACTTTGAGAGTTAGTCAAGTTCTGATTGGATTTTTCAACCGATGAATATGTACAATTCTGAAAAAACAAAGCTAAAACCATGAGAAATTGATATCAACTCACCAATTACTTCTATGAACGTCCTTTCAAGACTTCTAAGCATGCAGAACAGGCTCTATGAAGATTTCATCACCTGAAAAAAAAACATTATTGATAAGATTGCAATTTTAAAATATGAAATAAAATTTAGTTTAGTCCTTTTATAACCCAAATAAGCTACAATTATATGAACAATAGTCCATTTTCAGAAACAAGAGACACTTGTTTGCAATGTTTTCAAAGTAAAATAACGATTCTAGGTTAGGTTGGATGAATTTTTAGTATTTCTAGACCACTACTGTAGAAAGATTATTTGGTAGTGTAGTTGTAGAAATTGAAAAATACTGTATTAGGCCCGGGTTATAGGCTACACTTATCATGCAGCGTTCCAATCCTACTCATGTCCGATATTTCTGTTGGGTGGATGTGTGGTGGTGGGATAGATCACATGTCGGACATGTGTGGCACGTCCCATTCGAGACTGTTGTCATCCGTGATCGGAACTGAGTGGGATCGGAAAGCTGCATGATAAGTGTGGCCCTAGATCTACTATATGCAATTCACTTATTATCTAATCACAGATTTATAGAAAAATCAAACTCAGACTTCTTATGTAACGGAATATAGACTTTTCTGTGTAGGTGAAAATACACCATGCAAGTACTCCGCAGATCAGACAAGCTCAAGTGTAGGAGCGTCATGTGTTTGCTTTCTTTATACCAAGCACAACGTTCTAACTTAATTGACAGCTTAAAAGAGCCCTACACATACAGGCACAAATTAGTCCATATTTCACAGGTATAAGCACATAACCCACATAACCACGCAATGAGGCAATATAAATTAAATCACACGTGGCGTTATCTGATTAGAAGTCACGATTATTTAATTTACGGAGTAAGGATAAACGTCTCACACAGCTCATACAGCTATTACAATAAATTCACACTTTCCAGCCTTATTTTTCTCTAGAAGTTTCCACCCACGATAGAGTGAGACAGATTCTTAACTGAAGGACAAGTCCACTTTTCACGCAGGATGAATAACTAAATGCACGAAATAGTCGTTGATTTTTGTGACGTCAATATTCCTCATTGTGATTCGGTCTTAAGAGACAGAATGGAGCTATTAATCACACTCCAAAGATGTATTAGACAACGTATTGACGTATTCTTGCAGCTATGCTATGTAAATAAGGCGACCAAAAATCATTGTTCCAAGAACAACTAAGGAGAAGGAGAGAGTTTTTGTCATAACGCCAATATTCTTTTTCCACCACAGCCTTGAATCATTCTCCTCGATCAGAGGAAAAGAAGCACGAAATAATACAGGCAAAGTCCTAGCCAATAACTCAAATTAAGATTTACAAGATAAGTTGATGTACCAAAGAAATATAAGCCATAAGAAATTACAATTTTTTGTATCCTTGGAGTAAGGTATTAGCACGTACCGTACATGTGCACTTGAAATGTATTTTTTCAAGTTTTGGACAAGTTTTATTAAACTTGAAACTAGGTCAGAATTATCGACGATCATGTGAAACATGGGTATAATGTTATATTAATGTGAATTGTTGAATTTTGTGGATTGGCGGAGTTGATGAATGGTTAAAGTTCAATCATTTACACCCATGTGGTTTCAAAAATTTGTATAAAATTATGAACGAAAAACCAGAGCTAGAGTTTTCAATTCTTTGGTCGTAAATCAGATGCACATTTTACAAGTGAAGATGGTTTTCATTACATCCTATTACTATAATATTATAAGCTCTATAATGAGAAAAAATGAAAGATAAAACTCTACAGAAGTAAGCTCAAACTTAATGTTAGCAGTAGTTAAGTTTTCCTATCACCAATTAAAACTCTCAATGGAAATAAAATTCTTGCAATTAATTTGTAATAGACGCTACGGGGAGATACCTCAATGTCATCTTCAACAATTTAATGGACCCACTTCCTCAGTCATTGCAAATAATATCACGATTGATAAGAAGATAGGGAGAGAGTCGTGTTACAAATGTGCAGTGCAACTCATTCGTTGAAAGGGCCAATCCGTGTGATGGGAGGGGGGAGTGGGTTTGATTGGGCCAATCATTGGTACGATTGGAGGACGGCAATCAACTTTGCGGCCACATAACGACTGGCTGGTTCCCACTGGGTTCCCATAGCAAGGGTGGTCACTGAGAACCCCCCCCCCCAGCTACCAGCTGACACTGACGCCTCAATTCAACACTGTTATCATATTGATCACGCCAAATAGTGGCCACTCGAATATTTATGGGATGCTGGTGCGCTACTCAACTCAAGTGCCCGGCGACGTGATTTCGCAAAATTTAAACGCTGCTCACGATTCAGTGTAGTATTGGGAGCCTGACTTGTATAAAACTGGTCTGATTAGCAATATTTCTACAATTCACCCCAAGTTAGCAATACCACATCAAATTCTGAATATCAATCTAATGTTTGGTAACATTTATCAAACATGTTCCTGAGTGTTAATATATTCGACTCAGGGATATGCATAAATATTGAATGAAAAAGACTAAGAAATTGTCAAAAAACCACTGATTTATTGATAATTAGAAAGACCGGTTTCGGTTATTACACCATTGTCAATCTCTGATAAACTAAAACTAAATACAATAGCAGCAGAATTTATACTAGTAGGCGAGTACTGCTATTGGTCGAGGGCATGAACGCCTGCCATTGGCCTAGCTAGACAGTCTCCTCCCCCTCAACGGTGTGACAAAATGGCGGCTAAGCAACAGAATCGCCATGATAATAAAATTTACTATTTGGTACAAAATAAGAACCAAGAAAACAAATGTGAAAGATAATAAAACAAATGGAAAAACTATTGACTAATGTATGCTTACATGTTTATGATAAAACTAAATTCGTAGTGTTGTACTGGTTGAAATGAATCTGGTCATTTAAACTATACTGGGGATTTTCCTTAATTACTCTTGTTATTTCTAAAGCCTCTAGAATATTCAAAGATCTGCCTTTGTTATTAACATGCAGAAACTCAACATTCTCCTTAACTGTGAACTTGTGATTATTTGTTATCAAATGTTCTGCAAAGTTAGATTCCCCATTTTGTTTATTCCAATCTCTGATGTGTTCTTTAATTCTACTTTTGAAACTTCTACCAGTCTGACCCACGTAACAAGCATTACAATCATCACATTTAAGTTTGTACACCCCGCTTTTATCCCAAATATCAATTTTGTCTTTACTCCAGCTAAATAGACTATTTAAAATCGGTTTGGTCTTGAAAGCAACATGAAATCCATTCCTCTTCAATTCCCTACCTATCTTATCAGATACAAGGCCTAAATATGGGATTGTTATCCAAGTCTTCTCCTCACAGTTTGAGCCTACAAAGCTAGAATTGATTGAAATTTGTGTATTAATTTTACTCAATAATCTGTCCACAATACTTTCTTCATACCCATTTGTGACAGCTATCTGTTTAATTTTAGTGATCTCAATATCAAAATCATGATTGCTCATAGGTATTGTTAGTGCTCTATAGACCATGCTATTGAAAGCAGCAAGTTTGTGAGAAATAGGATGACAAGAATGAAGAGGAATGATAACATCAGTATGGGTTGGTTTTCTGAAAATAGAAAACTTGTGAAAACCAGTGCTATGATCTATTCTTAAATCTAGGAAATTCAATACACAATCCTGTTCTACCTCTACAGTGAATTTTATGTGCATAAATATGCATAAATCTTTAATATTACATCAAGTATGCAGTACTACATAAGATTCTGAATATAACTATAACATGTGAAGAATTCAAATCAAATTGTTTATTGCACAAAAAATATATACAGAATACAACAAAAAGGAAATTGACAACTTTGTGCTACACGTCGGCAAAAGAAAACTTGTACGCCGACGTGGAGTCTTAATATATCTTATTCACTTGTACATTAATATTAATATATAAAATAATCATAAAATATTATAATATAAGCTTACAATAATCAACATTCAACCAACTCAATACTCCATTCTAAGAAATAACAATAATTAAAGATATAAGGCTACATAAAGCTGAATTTTAAATTCATACAACATTAATCAATATCAAACCAAATCATTAATCGAATAAAAATCATTTTCTTTCACTCAGGTATGGAGTTCTTTTATTTTAGGCTTCTTTATCAACCATCTTCTTGGAACTTTATTATAGAGCTTATTTCTCAAATATGAAATACTTCTACGGGATGTCAACTCTTTCAATTATGATTAAGTTTTGAGCGACTTGTCTAGTTACTCTTTGAAAATTTTGCATATTTTTTAATTTGAGTACATGTTTCTTGATAGTCTTTAAAATGAATAATTGTCTTATAGTGAACAGATTGGAATTTTGAAACAATGTGACACTTGGGAAATCTCTTGGATACTTCATTATTGTTTTGATAACTAACTTTTGTAGAACAAATAAATGTTTTAAAGTTGAATCAAAAGTTCCTCCCCATATAGAATTACCATACTGAACTAAGGATTGGAATAAAGCAAAATAAACAGATTTTAGTAATTTTAGACTCAAAATATTCTAAGCTTGTACATTTTCAAATTGGCCACCTTTAATTTTCTATAAAGGTAGCTAATCTGAGGTGACCAGCGTAGATGCTTATCGACAAGAATACCAAGGTACTTGTAATTGTTTACACTCTCAATAACCTCTTTGTAAGAATCACATGGATACCTGTTACAAGCATTATTCAAACAAAGCCTGTTCAAATCTAGATCTCCTCTTGTTTAATAATCTAATATTCATCAAATATGCTCTTGTGTATTAATACTTCGACCCAGCGATATACAAAAGGATCCGAAATCAATTTTTTTTTCAATAAGTTGACCAATCAAACACGTCTTTCAAGGTTACAGAAACATTGATAACCTACCACTTCAACCACTTGATTGTTAATAGGCGTGTGACCTGCTCCACTCCCTCCTCTTTGGTACCCAGGTTTCAGAGCCATACAAAAGTGTAGGGACGGCCATTACTTTATAAAATTTGAGCTTCGTCTCTATTCGGGCTTTATTTTTGAGAGTTCTGTTAATAGTTCCGCATATGTACTGGAATCTGTTAATTTTTGTATCCAAGTCATGGTCTTCCTCGTATGTAATATGATTGTTAATACTGATTGAAATTCATTGTTGGCTGATCTTTGAGAACAAATAAGAAAGATATTCCAGTACACAATGGTCACGATTTGAAGTCTTCTTATTTTTGTGGACTATTACTCGTATCACGGTTTCCTTAACATATTGTAGTAGAGCTAGAGTTTGAATAGTAGATGACAATACATTGTTCAGATTTAATCATGCGGGAGAAAAACATGTAACAGATAAGTAGAATACAGTATAAAATATCTATTCTCCTTGGTGAAGATTTTCCTCGCCAGTGATAACACGTACATGTATTCAAACTACATGACTTCTATAGTCATTGTTTCCAAAACAAACAACTACCGCTATGTAATGGAAATTAGAAAGAGTAGCTAATTTAATCGACCTCAATTGCCACCGTGTATAGATAGTAAAAGATGACAACCTAGGACCATTAAGCAGCATCTACGATTAACGCTAATCCACGATTAAGGCCTATATAAAGGTTTGGTCGCATGATGTGCTTCATTCCAGGATGAAACCAACAGCTGATCTAACTCCGTTTAAACGGAAATAGTGCATACGGGCCTAAATATAATTATTAATTATAGACCGTTGGTCTAGGGATATGATTCCTGCTTTGCTATTTTCAAATGAAACGTACATGAAATTGAGTCGTCAAATGAGATCCTCTGTAATTCAATTGAATGGGAGGAGATGTTGAGGTGTTTTTTCATAATGGAATAAATAAGACGTTGAAGTTGTCAATAGCACTTCTTCTATATCCGGCTACGCAACGGAGATTGGCGATCTTCAATGCAATCTGGATTCTACTGACTGCAGCTCCGAACAGGGATGTTGAGTCAATGTTGAACCACTCTCTCAGGTTCTTTAACCAGAATTTTTCCCTTCTTCCAGGCCGGCGTCTTCCTTTAAATCAATTAAAATTGATTTTGAACAAATATAGTGGTATTGACAACCTCTTCTTCTTTCAGATCCTCTATAGGCATGATAATCTATTGATCCGAAGGCTCTCTCAAATAGCTGAGCTATTTTAGAACCAAATCCAGAGCAACAGTTGCCTCATATACCTCAAATCCTTACTAAGCATTCGAATCGGAGCAGAATAAGTGACATTTATCAGCAAATCGCAAGTTCTGCACTCGCAAATGAGGATCACCATGGAGGACGATTCGAGTAATCCTTTGATAATGAATGGTTGCTAGTTTATAACATGCACATGCACATGCACACACACACACACACGCTACTAAGCACTAGAGAACAGTGAGCTCAAATCGATAAATCATTTTTCGCAGCTGCTGCAGCAGCCAGAGAGAGAAAAGAGAGAGAGAGAGCAGCTAAAGAGCTCTGCTGGCTGCTATAAAATGCACAATTGGGTGAAATTCTCTCAGCAAACGCTTTCCTATTTCGTTCTATCTGTGTTTGGATTTTGGTGGTGCAGGTGTTGTAAGTGGAAAATACGATAAAACGGCGTGTTATGGCACAGGTAAATTGTGTGCTCGTTCTGTATGTTTGTCACTCTGCAAGGCTGCAACAGATTTCGGGTGTCGCGCTGTATCTCCCAACACGTGATAGCGATATTGCGAAAAAACTTACTTATCCAAACAGGGGATTTTTGTCCTCAAATAGAATAAAAATCAGCTATTCATTGCTTTTGTCGATTTTCAGGACGAAACCCAACTCATAAATGGAAATATATATGTAAAATTCCAATAATATTCATTGGATCTCTCAAAAGATGAACAGATATGTATAATGTTCATATTCTTGAAAGAGATAATTGATATCTCTTCTCCATTCTAGCGTATAATACTCAAGTAATTCAATAAATTCCAGTCACTAACATAAAGCATAACACTTTAATAAAAACAATATAAAACATGAAGTAGCCTTTTTATTTAAAACATTCTAAAACTTTGAAACATTTTAAAAATTTAAAACATTTCAACAACTAGTTTCTACCTACTTTGGCCATTTTCAAGTTAAAATGCCATTTTAGCTTGACATTTAACCAAACATTTTAACTTGAAAATGGCCAAAGTAGGTCGAAACTAGTCGTTGAAATGTTTTTAATAAAAAGGGTACTACATGTTTTATATTGTTTTTATTAATTTTAATAAAGTAGCCCAAACAAGTGAAGTGATTTTAGCATAACACTTATAATCTGAAGGCCGTTATTATATTTTTCTTCCACCTGAATGAAATCATTAAAATGGAGTATGATATTTATTCAAGCACATATATATGATTCTATCATATTCCATAGTGAAAAAAGCAAGTTCAAGATGTGGAGCACCATCAGGATTAGAAACATTTAGATTGATAATTAAATTAGTCCTATAAATTATCATTTATTAAAACTGTTTAATTCATATTTTTAGAACGGTAAAATCAAAGTATGCAATTCACAGAATTTGGAGCATTCCTCTATTGAGCACCGCACGTGTTTTCAACAATAATGTGTTAACATACTTTTAATCAGAATCGGGCCGGGCCGCTTTGTGAGTTATAATAAGCACTGAACCACGACTGATAACCCCATATCACCGAGGTTGTACTACAAATAACAATCATTATCGGTTGTCGGAAATTAATTAGTTTTCGAAGTCAAAATATGTCTGAACACAGAACATAGTCTGCCTTTTTTATAATCATAAGATTGTAAAAATGTAGGCGTATATCAGTTTTATTAATGTTATTCAACAGAATTTATCAGTAGATTAATCGAGAAGGCAATATACTATAGTGATAGCTTGTCTGCTACACTTACACGTCTACTATCTTATACTAGATCATAAGTTATCATACGTATTAGTTATTGCATAAGAACGTCTTGTGTTACAGAAACATAATAAATTTGATTTGATTGACAGAGTAATTGTAGTTGTAAATTCTCTCACAAAATGTAATTCATGAATTCCACCATAATGAGTCATGCTGATTCATTCTCTTTTTTATGATAAAAGTGATTTTTATCGAAATACCAATCTATGCGATTTATTCAATAGTAACAATGGCATGCATTTCAAAATTTAAAAACCAGACCAACGGCTGTTGACCTATGGCGAGATGCTATTTTATGCTAACGTAAAACGCACGATGCGAGTAGTAAAAAAGAAAACAACAAACTAAAATTGTATTTGATTGGTTTCATACAAATTTTCTGAGAATGAAGATTCGTGAATGAACAATGAATTGAAATGTTTATACTTGAAAAAAATTACTAACTTCAATATGAAATAGTACATTTCAATTTCAGTAAAAATTAAGGTAATTATTAATATTTTGAGGAGGGTTGAAAACTTCTGATCGATGATTTGTTTAAGAAACTGTTGATGCATTATTTCAACTCAATTTAAATATCACACTTTGAATTGATGCTCTTTGCAACCAATGAAAAAATGAACTGCAGTATAGGAGAGCATTGTTAGAAACTGTGAATAGAGTACAGAATTTTTCATGAAAAAACGTTTTCCAATTTAACGCTTCGGACATATTACGCTTTACTGAAAAAGCTGCGCTTTAAACATGACAAGCAGTGTTGCAATTAGCGCCAATCTACTAGAATGAAATAAAATCCGTTTGTACAAAATGCATGTTGATTCTCTTTGTGAATTTGCCACAGAGCTTTATCTACCCTTATTCATAATTATCATTCACAGTCATCATCCTATTGGATAGCAGTGAGTCCTGTGACTATCAACTCAGCATTAAATAATAAATGAGTGCAGTTGAAAATGCCACCTATTTTCATTGATTACGTCATATCTACGTGAATGCATGCTTTCCACTACGCATCTTAGGCATAGGCCTATCTGGCATTATGAGTACAGTACATTAAATTGCCTAAGGCACTATTATTTTCATCACCAACAAGACTACTACTGCAATTAAATCCCAAATTCATGTCTCCTCTCATCCTATCATCCTCAAATCACGCACCAGCCGACCAGACATATATTATGAAAGAATGGTTCGGTCATTGATGATACCATGCTCTTTAAACTTATTCGAAATCCTCGGCAATAAAAATTATTCTCCTGAAATTGTAAGTAAACGTGGGTCTTCTATCGCCAAGTTCGTACGTACAACTTCTATTGAAACGAAGGTTGCAAGTTTATTTGGATTGATTTCCTCATTCTGGGAATCATTTCAAGTAACAATTATCAGTCTCGATATAAGATTAAGATTTCATAAGAATCTCAATCTCTTTTATAGATAAAAATTTTACTAATAAACTTTCTCTCGGGAAAAGTTGGATAGAAAAGGAGTATCCAGTATCACGCGAGACAGCTATGATAATCAACTATTATTGTTATGGCTGATAATTAGCAATTGGCATATTGCATACGGGTACACGAATCTGTGTTTATTGGATTACACATATAGTAAGCTATACAACACATGCAGGTAGATGGTAGCGATATAGTTACTTTATGGTATTACATTGAAAATTATATATACAGACTGCTACTATGACTATATATAACTTATCATTGTTATCGTATATACAGTAGTCACATTTACTCTATACTGTAGCCTACCTATTCACAGTGGAATTTCTGATTGGATTTTAATGAGCTAGCTACAATAATGATAATTACACAAAATTAATATTGTCTAATCGATGAGTCTGCATGAGAATTGAATCATTTTAGATGCCAACATAATTCATTTACAACATTTTAGGTGGATTGCAAAGACCTTGTATATTTCTATAAAACTACTTTTACAGAGCTCTGATGTGAATAAGTTTTTGGCTCTGAAAATAATCTTGACGGCACGTGTAGAATCGACAAATACACAACATGGGAAATTCAAACAAGAAGAAAGATCAGTTCGGAATATTTGAAACGGCTGTATACAAACAAAACACAATTGGAAAGAGCTATCGACTGTGACTTTCAAATAGCTTTGCATTCTATAAATAAGACGGCTAAGTTTCAAAGGAAGTAAGGATGAAGGCTTCAAACGGAGGTAAAAAGAAAAGCAAAATAATACATGAGCACATGGAGTTTGAGGTTAAAAACAGAAATGCTGTTCCAACTAGGCCAGAGGTTAGTGAGTGGAGGGATGAGTCGTAGTTATTATGAATGGCTGAGGAAGAGTATAGAAGAGTAAATAGTAGGAAATTAGATTCACTAGAAATTAGAAATATGGAAATAGAAAATAGGTTTGGGTAAATATGGGTACGATGGGCAACAATACTGACAATTATTATTTTATGATATCAAGTTTCACTGTCCTTGATCTGAGTAATTCAATTATAAAAATAATGTTTCACCTAAGTTGTTTTGCAAAAATCTTTTAATTATTGTATGGGTTGTTTTTACTCAAATACCCCTACATCTGGAGTAATCTAGCCTAATAATATTTCAGGGATCATTTTCTAACAAACCAGCAAATTGGTAACAATTCGGAGTAATCTAACCCGAAATTATTTCAGGGATTATTTTCTAAACAAAGCAGCAGATTAGTAACAATCTATTCATTCATTTAATCGTATGGTTTTGATGCCAACATCAGCCATAATTTTTTTGAAACAAAAATCATGTCTTAGACCCTCGTTTTCAAAAGGCCTAGCCTAAAAAATGAAAATATTCAATTCTATGACTCACAATCTATTGACTCACTTGATTACATTTAATGCATCACCTTTTCAAAACTAAAGGTGAGAGAGATCATGAAAAGTGTGGAGAGATGTTCTCATATCAGACTTCTTCGTAGAAAGAAAAAATTCTAAGAATTGGACACGATATACACAAAATCAACCAAATTAAAGTGAATTAGTAGTCAACCAAATTAAAGTGAAATAGTAGTCAACCAAATTAAAGTGAATTAGTAGTCAAACAAATAAAAGTGACTGATCTCTGCTTAAAGAAAATGTTTTTCTTTGAAGAGCTTCCTGTTAGTTGGAGATTCGATATGAAGTTTATCGAAAATATGGAAAGTTAAGTAATGGAAGTTGTCTATCCAATTAATCCACGTCCAAACTTTTCAATCCCTTTACACACAAATGAACTAAGATAATTATTTTTCTGTGAGTACTACGTGAAATATAATAGAGTAATAATTATGTAATCCCGACGTAATTAGATAATAAAAAGTAAAGGTCATGTGAGGTTTTTGCAGTCTGCTAATCTCTTCCCTTTAAATTTTGCGAGGTCAATTCAGATAAATACAGTACGTAGATATGGAAGTTTGTTAAAAAACAAAACAATACTGCCCTACGTAATATTTTCTTTGTTGAAAGCCGCAAAAGTTGATACTGTAGTTTCTATTCTGTGTCAAAGTTTGAATCACTTAGAGACATTCATACGGTTAACTCGCGGCAGAAAAACTTGATTCTCTGGAGTTTACTATTGTTATTGCTTCAACTACCCTATTTTTCGGCTTTGTCGATTGTTATACAACTTGCGAAACTTCAAAAGTAGGTTATCGCATAACTAAATTAAACTCTAGTTATTGGAATCACAATTTCCAGACATGACTCATTAATGATGTGACTTCACATGAATTGGAGCGTCATAAACAGATAACTTCTACCATGAAAAGATAGTCTGATTTATTATCTGCAATTATTACTGTAGGAACTGAATACCATGGAACCTAGATATTGGGTACTGGGATCAAAGAAGATCTAATAGTCCAAACATAATATCATTATGGATTTCTACATATTACAACATTGAATGGTGAACAATTTTTACTCATAAAATTTCTAGTCAGTCACATTACAACTATAAGGGCAATTTTTTTTCCAACCAAATCAAATTTTATTTGTCCCAAAAACATAATTACAATGACAAAAATGGTTATAAATGAAAAAAGTAAAATACAATATAAAATGAACAAGAAAAATACCATTAATAGGATTATACATAACTATAATAAAAACGGGAAGTCCCTGCAAGGTTCGAGGAACCTGAGCGCAGAGAAAATTAGTAAATCTAATCTAATATCTGTCTATCGAATCTAATATATCTAACTAATATCCAATCTAATAAATCAAATATAAGATTTAATCTAACAGACCATTAAACCTAAAGATTGAATGGATCATTAGATTTAATAAGTGTCTTAGAAACCGGACTCAAGTGTACTATAATAAATTGTAACATGTTATTCTATTAGACATACTATGATAATTTTAATATTTACTGTTCCCCCCCCTCTCACTGAATGATGGAAATATCTAAGTAATTAACAAAGAAACAAACATTCAACTAACAATGAGACGAGTTGTTCGATTCCGTTTTTCATAAAAGGAAGAAGAAGGCGTTCAAAATACGTGTACTGTGAGATTGACTGGAATGAGTGTCGAAGATCAGTTGTGTATATAGAAGCAGAGAGAGGAAAAAATTGTACAACGTAACGGAACATGTGAATGGAATAGAAGATGAACCGTGCTGGTCTGTGCTGCTGCTAAACATTCATTCGTTTAGCAATGCCAATGCCAACTGACCAGAGAGCAGAGGCGAGTGAGCACTGAGCAGACAGCTCCATTTGACTGACACAATCCGACTCCGACCGGGCTTCTCTGCCAACTCGACTCCCAATGGGACAAGCTCGTTTTCCAACCGGTTACCAACTGGGAAAAGCCATTTCTACATCACGGCTTCAATTGAATCACACAGGGATCACAGTGCAAATACCTCCTGATTGCGATCTTACATCCTAAAGATATTCGAGAGCACCAATCACAAGACGTAGAGCACAGAACGGGAGTGAACCGTGGACAAAATACACTTCGACACTTCACTGAATTGAATGAATTTCGCATTGAGATAAACTTATGCCAAATTTGAAGAATTCTATATTCTTAGGTATCCTCCTTAATAAACATTGAACATTTATTATGTAACGATTATTTTTACAAGAATGAACTGTAAGTTTGTTACAATAATAAAGAAATCCGAATGGACTGATTTATACATGACAAAATACACTTCACTGAATTGAATGAATGCCACAATGAGATATACAGATCTTTTGAAGAATTCTATATTCTTAGATATTCTCCTTATTGAACATTGAACATTTATTATGTAACGATTAGTTGCAAGAATGAAATGTAAGTTTATTACAATAATAGAGAAATCCGAATGGACTGATTTATACATGACAAAATACACTTCACTGAATTGAATGAATTCCGTAATGAGATATACAGATCTTTTGAAGAATTCTATATCCTTAGGTATTTTCCTTAATGAACATTGAACATTTATTATGTAACGATTATTTGCAAGAATGAAATGTAAGTTTATTACAATAATAGAGAAATCCGAATGGACTGATATGTACAATTTACATAGAGTATGTATCATACTATTTGAATAATGAAAATATATAATCCAAAATATATTTAAACTATTGAAATAGAGTAATGTTGTAGCATGGAAACAAATGGAGAACAGAGAATCATGTCAAACTAGACTTGATCAATCGTATTGGAAACGTATTCATCAGACTATATGACTGTTAAAAATAGGTATTGAAGAACACATTATAATTATTGAAAAATTGAATGGTGCGGTAGATATAATTATGGAAATTATATAATAATGGGTATATGAAAAACAGTTAACATGTATAATAAATATCATTCTAGACTTGAACTATTTTATTGTAAAAACTGTGGACTTCACAGGAACATTATGGAACAATCGATTTGCAAAAGAAATTTGAACCCCTAAACAATTAAATGATTATTCCTCATAATGAATTATAGTAGGACATTAGTTGAAATTGGAAGACTTCCTGAATCTATAGAGTACTCAATTCATGACATTATTTACGATTCAAGGACCTTTATGAATAAATTTTCAAAAATTAGCTCAACACAACTATTCTAGCAAGTAGTTATTATGATAGTCATATCAAAACTGTACAATATACTTCAAAAATAAAATTCTGCATAAAAATATTTGCAAACCCCATTCTACACTCGAATTTTCGTCACGCTGTGTCAGCATTTTGCTTTGAAACGTTCATTTAAATTTTCAAACAAACGCGCGCAAAGCTCGCACAAACAAATGAACACAAATATTGAAATTCTCAATGAACACTGTACTTAGCATGGACCATGAAGGGTAGAAGATACCATATTAGTTGGATGCTGGGATCAGAGTTGATCTAATAGTCCAAACATGTGGGACGGAAATATTTGAAGAGGAGCTGCAGCTATGTAATGTGACAGCCAGTGTGCTTTGCTGCTCTTGTATGGTTATTCCAATATTGTTGTCAGGCTCATACATGCCACCTTTCAAGCTCAATTCAAAGCAACTATTTGTCAAAAGCAATAATCAGCTCCATGTAAAGTACTAATGTAGAATGTGGTATTGTAGATGGGATTATAAGTTTGGCATGAATAGGGAAAATATGATATGTGACACGATAGAATACAGACGAGAGGATATTGTGAACATTAAACCAGGAATCATTATCATGAAAATTGAGGACAAATACTTTATGGAAAATGATGAGGACATGATGTAGGTCATCTTGTTGATGTTCAATCTACATTTAAGTGACTAATATTATCTGCAATGAATTATATCATGAATCACTATATTGAAAAAAGATCGTTCTCAAATTTAATTTTAATCTAATACAGATTCATATCAGACACAAAATAACTAAATGAGAGAGACCATTACTTTCATAGTACCGTACCGAAAATTACTAGTAAATCTTCCCTTCCCTCCAATGAAGAAATTCTGATTTTATTCATTTGCATTAATTGCAATGAAGTAACAAAATAGAATATTTCATGTAGAAATTGGATTCTTTCACACAGAAGAATAATAATTCAAATATTCATATCAAATTATAAATTGAAACTGGACATTCAAAATCATGGAGATTGAAGCTTTGCCAGTAACTTAAGAAATTAAAATCGATATTTCACCAATAAAACTGCGTATTGGGACACCCTTTCGGAAATCCTAGCTGAGAAAGCAATAAGGATGAAGCTGGCTGGCTTGACACGTGTGGACCAGGCTTCAACCAACCTACAAATATATCAATTTTCGTTTTTGAATATTAGAACTCCTTCAGGCCCATACTTAGGTCCACATGTGAGGCTGCAACAACAAGACCAGGCGCCTCGAGGCCGCGACTTCACGTGATTCTGTGGTTTAGTTACAGAAAACAATTTCTGTAATTCAAAATAGTCAAATTTGATGCAGCTTATTTTATATTTCACTTACAATTAATTTCCATGATTACTGTAATAGTTATTTGTGCAACAAGCGCGCAAAGTGACAGTTTGCTGCACCGAAAGAAACGTTTACGCACGAGCCGTAGGCGAGGTGACGAATTTCACATTAAATTTTTCCTACAGTTACCATTGAATATGAAAAGTGGTTGATTCTGGGTAAAATGATTGCTGAAATCCATCAAATGTTTGTCTGTATAATTTTGTTATTAATAACAACTTTAATTTATTTCAAACTTGATAATCCAATTGAAAATCAATAATCGATAAATTTATTCACATTAAAAATTAAATTAATCCAATTAATTTGAAAATTTGAATAATTTTGAGTAAATCTTAATTTTTAGATAATTTTCCAATTAATCAATTTATGAATGAAAAAAATATTATTTGAAATAATGAATAATCAATAATATTCAAAATGTATAATTTAATGAGTTCTCATTTTTATTTATTTGAAAATCAGAAAAAATAATGATAGAACAAATTCACATTCAAAATACACGCCAACAATGTCAACAGCTGATTGGGATGGCTGCAAGATAATACGCAAAGTATTAAGAGTACGCAAAGTAATACTTTGCGCACTAGAGCGGAAAAGTGATTCTTTGCGTTTTGTAATCAGTACAGGAATGGTCACTTTTCAAGGTAACATTAAACACGTTAAATTTGATTGAGTAATCAATAATGAATATATATTAGAAGGGCATTTCCTTTCAATTGAAAACGATTCAATTTGAAGGAAGTTGATGGATGAAATAAACGGTTGGTTAGCGGGACACGGAAGAAGATGCGACGAGATTTGGCGCCATTCTTGAGACGATTAGAAGTAACGGCCTTCGGTTGGGTGTCGGCCGGCTGGAGATGAGGAGAAAGGAAACTGTAGTCGAGAGATTAATGGATGTGCAAGAGAGAAAGAGACAGAGGGCGAGTGAGTGGGTGATTGAGAGGCAGCAATGAAAGCAGCCTTATTGGCTTCGAGCACGACCCCACTCCGGAAATTCACGCGGCCGAAATATGTGGCCGAAGGGGAAGAAACACCCTACCAGGCAAAATAAACGAAAAGCCACAATTTTCCTGGGCTTCTCCTGAACTTAGCAGCGGATCGAAAAGGCAGTGGCGGAGATTTCTGGCACGGCATTCCTCCACGGCCGCCCCGTCACGCAATAACACCGCCACCAGATACATTCCGATACACTATCCAATCCCCGAGTAAAAAACAGTGTGTTGGGCTGCTGGTCTAAAGGGCGAGACAATTTTCCACAATTTTCAATTACTTGCAGGTTCCACCTCGTTGCCCCTACCACCACCAACCTCGTTCAAATGATTTGCTACATGAGTCCAATATTGAGTAGAGAGCTTTTTGACGTGTGAACTTAAACCGATAATAGCAGGATTGGCAGTGATTTAGAGGATAACAGATGTATTTCACCAAATATAGTCTTATTTTTGTGGAGCCGATTCGAGGAACTTATTGTGGAAGAAAGAATGACGACTATGAGGTTTGAAATGTTCTTTGATTTCACTTTTACTACTGTTTAGAATATTTTTGCTCTGATTTAGAGATGAATAAGAACCACTTACATAAGTGTAATTATTCTCCAATCCCACTATATTATGAGCAGTCGACTGTCTTTTTATAGCGAAAACGTTCATTAATAAATATCTAGTAATGTCACAAGATAAATTTTAGTATAATCATAAAACATCAAATCTCATCACCATAAGCAAACGATAAGTTGCAGGATTAAAAATTGTCGTTAAGATCCTTTTCTGTAGGATCCTAATTTCTACTAATATGAAGTTGTATTTCACAATCATGTTACAGTGAAGAAAATGACTAGTTCTATACTCTCTGAAGATGTGAAAACATGTCAGATATTATTCAGTGTATTGAGGAAATTATAATTAGATCATGTAAGGGTCAGCAGCGACAAATAACACAGGTTTCATTAACGGTATCATTACTCTATGGTGTCAGTTGCTGTAACAAAATTTATCAATTCATCAGAGTTAAAATATTAATTTTAAATTTTATAACAATAAACTAAACCAGAAATTCTACAATTTTTCAATAACCACTTTTCTAGATATAGTCTAGCAGTCACATGTAAGGAAAAAGGAAGTGAGTACGAAGTAAGTAGTATAAGTATGTTGAAGATATGAATTAAGGAAGACAGGTTGTTAAAACGACTAGTTCAATTAGCACGTTCACCCATCGCTACGGTGCGACTAGCAAAATCAACGAACCTCGCACAACTAGGAAGACCATGTACAGATTGTGTCACAAAAACTAGTATTGTACGTCCAAAACATATTAATTTAAAATTTAATATGTCTATTGTGAAGAATGTTTCGTCAGAGCACGGTGTTTTTGAACTTACTGTGAGTCAAAGTCAATTTTTATTCTCGTCAAAGGAAAGTGTGAGCAAAGACCCAAAATTATATAAATTATCGAGAAGATAAAGGAAGATTAGATAATTCACAATTTTACCACAATTTAGTGGCTATTTCAGTTGGTTAAGGAATTATTACATTAAAAACGAGTTGAAGAATCTATTGAAAACAGGTTTGTAATGAGAAAGTGCAATAAGTTTGGGATATTTGGCATACTACGCAAAACATATTTATTTTTTCGATTTTCAGTTGACTTGTTAATAGGTACTATAATTTATAATGCAATTATAAATATATAATGCAATTTTCATGAATACATCCTGTGGAAAATTCAATTTCAAAGATGAGATAATTATCTACATTTAGAATTAGTTCATAGATTTCAGTAACGGAGCACTGAAATTCAAACAAACTAACACCCGTTGCACAAAAGTCTGTTAACTTTTAATCTCGATTAAATGCCACGAGAACCAATCACAGAAGCATAATTTAAATAAATAACCTTCTCTGATTACTTCTGGTGGAATTTCATCATGATTAAATTTTAAAAGGCTTTTGTGCAACTGAAAATAAGAGTACTTAACCATAAGGTCGTCTGAGTTCCAAAATTTTCTGAAGGCAAACATACTACTGTACATTTCATGTACTTGATCATACAATCAACATTTATTATTGCAGTGAAAAGCAACTGCAATCCATTTCCCTAATTCGTTCTATCTCAAGAGTAATAGAATCGACATTGTTTCATGAAATTTCTCAACTCTGCACTAAAACCCTTGTTAATACAATTACAATATACTCAGACTGAAAGCATAATGGTTTAACCGGCAATGAAGTTGTGATAAATAAATAAATTTTTTATTGTAGTAGCAAGTGAGAACATCAAAATGCATTACAACGTCAAATGGTAACAACAAAAGCAAACACATAACAGATAAATAGAACAATTAGGTACTATACTATAACTCACAATTGTACATAGATAAATCACATTATAACTAATTCTACGCCCAGAATTCTCTGATCTCAATGTAATAATCATCTAATAAGGCTATCAATAAACTTCAAGATTTATTTGGAAAAATCATTGATTGTATAAATACAATTCTTTGACAAAATTACCTTTAATTTATTTTTAAATTTTGTAATATCCAGGTTTCTGATAGGAGGAGGTAGAAAATTGAATAATTTTATCGATACAGTATTGGCAGAAGGTATCTCCATTCCCCTGTTCAAGTTTGAATCAAAGAGAAGGGATGTAAGATTATTTATCCTATAGCTTGAATGAAACAGTTTCACGGACTAATGAAATTAGTTTTTAATAAAAAATAGATCAGCTAATTAAAAATTGACACATAGCCAAAGGGGGGGTGGTCAATTCACTTACATGTAATGTTTTTAGAGAATTAAATAATTGTATAAAGCTCATACTCAAGTGGATGTATTGCAGTATTGTAATCTTCTTTCATTGATTTAAGAACAAGTTGGATTTTGTACATATCTGCTTGGCCCTTCCTCAATGCAGTAGAATATACGGAGCAACAAAGTAAGTTAAATCCATCTAAATGAGGACAAGGATGAAAAGTTGTAATACTTGTAATTGTATACTGTAGTAAAGTTATTGGAGTGGTGGAATGATTAATACTGCAATACGGATCTACGTATGATAGATAAATTTAATGATAATATACTCTGTGGAGACACACTAGCTATCATTCGCAAAGTTAGTTCCAAACATGAGAATCTGCAGCGATACTTGTACTAGTTGGCCTTTGCCGGAACCAAACTTGCAGCTAACGATTAGGGAAAATGCAAAGTCATCCTTCTCCCATAATAATTAAGTGCTTTCTGTTTACCGAACACATGAAATGTGTTTGCCAACACCGACACACTGCTGACACGAGCAAACTTCAATCTAGTCAACTGACATTTTTTCCCGTCTCTTTCAACAGTCAAAAACGTGCAGCTAAACATTGACCGTTGAATGCATGTTGGCTCTCAAAAATAAATTTACAAACTCAACACAAACACAAAGATCAGCGTATGAAAACATGATGCGTGACTTGCATCTCCATTCAATAGCTCGTCATCATCATTTCATTAGGCTGAGAAAAATAGAGGGTGCTCTACTGGGAATATTGATGGAATACTCAGAAATAAACTGTTCCCTTCAATATTTTAATTATTAAATCAACACCAATTATATGTATTTTATTTTTATAAATTTTTCATGATAAAACAGAGGTGATTGCTTGGCGGGCCGGACAGTACAATATCCTAATCTCAATAGGAATTTTCTTTCTCACCTACTCTTTCTCAGACTTGAAATCCTGACATTTCCTTAGTCCTCATCACTAACAAACAATGATTGTTCTTCATGTACTGTGTAAAATTGCTTTAATCAATTTTACTCAATAATAGTGGAGAGGACCGACTTGATCATCTTCCAAATTGTACTTCACCGTATGTAAAGAATAAATTAAGCATACATTTATTATCTTAAAAGAGTAAAATTCATCAGCTAGTGGTGGTTCTATTAACTCAGTTGAGAGTTGCTTAAATTTTGGTCAAGTCGGCGACGTAGTTTTGAATATATAAATCTGAGCCCTTGAACGAGTACTAAATATTTTGTATACTTATGATACATTATAGTACTTTCAAGCAAAAAAACTGATGAATTTTAGTGGTAGTTCTAATAACTCAGTTGAGAGTTGCTTAAATTTTGGTCAAGTCGGCGACGTAGTTTTGAATATATAAATCTGAGCCCTTGAACGAGTACTTGATATATTGTATACTTATGATACATTATTGTACTATTAATACTTTCAAGCGAAAAAGCTGGTGAATTTTAGTGGTAGTTCTAATAGCTCAGTTGAGAGTAGCTTAAATTTTGGTCAAGTCGGCGACGTAGTTTTGAATATATAAATCTGAGCCCTTGAACGAGTACTAAATATTTTGTATACTTATGATACATTATTGTACTATTAATACTTTCAAGCGAAAAAGCTGGTGGATTCTAGTAGTAGTTCTAATAACTCAGTTGAGAGTTGCTTAAATTTTGGTCAAGTCGGTGACGTAGTTTTGAATATGAATATGAGCCCTTGAGCAAGTACTAAATATTTTGTATACTTATGATACATTATTGTACTATTAATACTTTCAAGCGAAAAGCCGGTGAATTCTAGTGGTAGTTCTAATAACTCAGTTGAGAGTTGCTTAAATTTTGGTCAAGTCGGTGACGTAGTTTTGAATATATAAATATGAGCCCTTGAGCAAGTACTAAATATGTTGTATACTTATGTTACATACTTGTACTATACTTTGAAGCAATTAAACCAGACGTCAAAGCGAAGGAGAGTTGAAAAGCCGAAAACCACATGCAGCAGCAAAGTAAAGTGGCTGTGTGAAAGGATGCTGCAATAATGCAGCAATGTTATAAAGCTGTCATGATTCGATGGCAATCTTCTCACAAGTTCAAAGTACAGTACCAAGACGCTGCAAAGTTTCGGTGAAATTTGACAGAGAAGCGCTCACCGAAATGGCTGTTAGCGAAAGCGAAGGCGTATTTACAAACCAAGTCAAACGGTAAATCCTCTTAAGAACTTCCAGCCTATAAAGCCAGGATCAATAATGCCAAGAGCGAGAGAGCGAGTCAACCATCACGTTCTTCTATATGCAGTTTGCTCCCTGTAATGCAGCTTTAAAAAACCACTCTAATACTACTTTAATACTCTTAGCTGTCTACAAGTTGATCACTGACAGCCACTTTCCTACACGACCGATCAAAGTTCACTGCAAACTACACCACTACACCAACTCTACTTCAACCAGGTTTAGAAGGTCGTTAGCTTTGAAATCCATACCAGTCAATTGTAATAACCACAGACTAGTAATAACGTACGTTTTCCCGTGCAATAAGCCGCATATAGGATAGTGCACGGAACTAATAAATTATGCAACAGTACAAGTGACCAGTGACCCAATATGGCAAATTACAGCTAGATAGTATTAGGATGAATTTGATGGTGGAATTGTTCGAGTTCAAAATAGTTCAACAGAAAACGTAATTCAAATTAGTTTTTTTGTAGTATTTTTACGTACTGGACGTATAAAGTTTAAAGTGATATTCACTTGCAATACAAAGCAAATAGATTGATGGAAGATGAATTGGCACTATTGAATTCAATCATAATAGAATAATCAGATATCATGCCTTAGTGATGTACAACATGTAATACAATCAGAAGCAGGATATCTATGCACTACCAGCAGTTGAACAACAGGATATTTGATCAGCATGATATATCAATGGTCATAATTCAAGACAGGAGGAAAACAATGTCTATATATCCTAAGACCCCAATCAGGATTGAATCAGACTATTAGACTATACTATCCTATCGGACTATCAGGTGAAATGAATAATTATTCAATTAAAATTTGAGATAATGGTTTCGTATAAGCTTACATCTCTGACTGAAAACATAAATTGATTTGAATTGTGATGTTCAACCAAATAAATTTCGATTCTAACGACATTTATAAAAAAATGAATTAATGAGGACGTAGAGAATTTATTAGTCTTGCATCAGTTAATGTAATTAGGACTTGAATTTTGTTGTTATATATACATTCTCTGTTTCAACTGGATTATTTACATGCGATTACGACATGCTTCAGCTGAAAGATTTACGACTCAAGTTATTCATTTTATTCATATTTATTACTTATAAAGTTGTATTTTGGATTCCACTTTATTTTTGATAATTCGAGCCTGAGTTTTAATATAGAATCGATATTCAAGTTGTTGATTAGTAGGTTGTGATGGAACGCGTCAGTTCATAGTATTAGAACTGTAGCAATCTATTAAAATTCTCAAAATATAACTTTCAAGAAAATAAAATTGCATTCACTCGTGCCTTTCTGAAATTGTGAGCTTCAATACATTGATTTCGATTTAGAAGATAAAGAATTCAAAAATTCCGCAGTAAAGAATTTCGAAAAATGCATCATATATCCTGCTTAAATTGAATTCATTCAGGCTAACAAGTGTAGTGTGTAATTGAAAACTAGTTAAGTAGATGAAACTTATTTCCGGTTATCCTTCAAGTTCAGTTTTTCTCCATCACCAACACGAGAGCAAACAATCATTCTCATACTATTCGAAAATCATCAGCTACGCTATCCTGATTGCAAAACTTGTTAAGTTCAACAATAAATAACACGTATGCTCAACGGTTACTTACATAGCTCAATTTATTCTATTATTACCCCACAAATATGGCAGAAACAAGTTTAAATCAAGTCTACAACCATAATGAAGTTAGCACAGCACTAAACATGCATTTTACATCTTATTTGCATTTGAATACACGAGATACAGCTTTGCATGCATATGTTCGCCACTGACCTAGAACTGCAATTTATTGAAGTTTTCATCAACTCTCGCTTTATTAACAAGCGTCAGTGTAATTTTTGATGGACTGTTCGAGTCCGAATCGTGTGCTTTTTCAACAAACTAGTTAATTTAATCAACGAGTTTTTCGATGATAGATTAAACTGTACTAGAACTGCATTCTACCTTAACAAACCAACCAACGTTTAACACATCTAAACGCGCTCTGGAACAAGCTTTGTCATTGAATGCAATTGGAAGTATCTGATAAATAAATTCATCGATCAACGGAAGATTGATTTTTTAAAAGAAGAACGATTTATACAGTTCAGAGTTCAGCAGATTAAACTAACCGAGGAATTAGATAACTAATACGTAGATTTGAAAGATTAGATTGACGCTATACACAAAATAATCATATAGCTTCACTTAACTATTTTCAATTTCCTGACACATACAGCAGAGCCGACTTCGAACAAATATTAGAGGGTTCACAAGTATTCCACCTCTGTATTGATAACGCATTTATGTAGAGTGGAGAACTTTTTGGATCCTATCTGTTGCTGTAGTTTAGTATCCATTCCATTTCATTGGTTGTTCTAGCGTTCCCTATTACCATCCAAAGAGTTCATCAGAACTAAAGCTGGTCGAAAATTAATGAGAGGTTTTTCAATACCACTAACCAACCACGACATGCTAAGCTTGTTCAATCATAATAATATGGTATCGAAAGAACTAAACCAAGCATAATATTTGTCTAGGCCTTATAGTTAGGCTGTATATTTTGAGTCAAGTAGAAAATGATTCGAAGAATTGAATAGGCTACTTAAAACTTTTGGGGAAGGTCAGAGGTCAAATGTATGATCTCTTCCACAATTATGTTGGGAGGACTCAAAACTAGAGAGTACAGAATGTAATTCTATACATTCATTACATTCTATCAGAGACAATTGAACAGTATCTTTACTCTATGATTCTATACTGAGGTCTACGTTATAATGGCAGTAGAGAAAGATAGAAAAACGTTGCCGAACCTCTGTCTTGTCAATGCCTTCTATAGACGGTGACTAATACAGGTTTATTAATGTTATTATTAATTGTTCATTCTCGTTTAAAATAATCAATTATATTTTTTCAATTTCAATTTATTTATTATTAAAAACACACAAAACAAGACAAAACAAAATTACAAAGAATTATGAAACAAATAAAACACAATAAAATGTTACAAATATAAAAAACCATGGGCTTTGTGGTTGGGTGTGTTGGAGAAGAGAAAAAAGAGAGGAAGATACCTAGCCAACTATGGTTTCCCATGTAATAGGCAAGCAAAAAATTAAAAAAAAATTTATTAAGCAAGAAATTATATTTTTCAATAGTTTCATCATAAATTTTCATAATTAATATGAAATATTTTGTTAATAATTATTAATTCTATAATGTTAAAAGCCGATCTGGCAACAGAGCAAAGCGAGAAAGAGTTAGCGCTATCCGCTTTGCTAAATGACAGACAAGGATAGCAATACCATTGCGAATCAAACACTGCTATTATAACATGGACCTCACTACATACTCTGAGGCTGTAACATCAGTTATTCCACGCATCAGAATCAGAATTTGGAGAAAATAGCTTATGTTCTAAATGGATTCGTTAACTAATCAACTTGTTGTTCATTGAATAGTTAATGGTTGATTGAAAACAGCTTCGTTTTGTCAACGAGTCATGCATGTCTTTGAGTGGCCTGATGCCTGGTCAGTGAATCGTAAACGACGTGGCTCGTAAAGCGCACTCTTCTCGAGTCGATGTTCTCCATCTTGCAACCGGATGTTATTATGGCAGATCTAAATAAGTCGAGGCTTTGAATTGCGCCAGCGCCACTGAATAGCTTCATTTTATCAGCAGTAAAGCGTTTGCAGTCAATTTCAGCGTGAGATATTTTGTCGGTGAATAGCAGTTGAGAGAGATAGCCAACTACATGAGTGTTATCTCCGCCATGCATTTTATCGACATGTGTATAGACTACTCTGTCTGAGTACGGTAGCCTACTGTATGTAGGTAGGACTCCATATAGCCTGGTCTGATCTGTGAGATGTATATAGGGAAGGTCAACAGAAATGCATTTCAACCTACTTTTACCAGTTATTGTATCTTTATAAGATACAAAAATAAAATTGAACATCGAATTGTTGTAGGCTTACTGAAGACCGATTCCCATCTCGCAAACTCAAAATTATTTGATTATTATTAATGTATTAATTTCTAATATATTCATTTCCAACGCAATTTCATTCTAAGCAATCTGGATAAGTAGAATAAAGGAATTATTAAAAAATTTGTTCAGGCAAGTTCGAATTGTTGTAGGCTTACTGAAGACCGATTCACATCTAGCAAACTCAAAATTACTTGATTATTATTGTATTAATTTCTAATATATTAATTTCCAACGCAATTTCATTAAGCAATCTGGATAAGTAGAATAAAGGAATTATTAAAAAATTTGTTCAGGCAAGTTCGAATTGTAAAATTTGTATGTTAGCACAAAATAAGACTTTGCTGGTAATCCTATTCTTGTACTACAGAAACATATCATTGATAATAATTACTTTCATCAAAATCATCAAAATTCAACTCTCTCCTTTAAAAAGAACGACTGGACATTAATTACGACTGTCCACTGCCGAAAATTGGAAGAAATAATTCCATCAAATTTTACGAATATAAAGTTTGAGTCCTTCAGTTTGTTCGCTAAGTAATGGATTTTTTCAAATGAACAATATTATAACTAATGAATTACATGAATCTTTCAAGAACTGTAAATTTGTAGACCAGATTTTAAGATGTACATTATAGACAATAGACAATTAATTCAATAGTATTGCATTAGCACTGGAACAATTTGCTGTGGGTAGTGATTTGATGGTCCGCTTATAACGGTAGAATTAGCAGGTTGTTATGCGGGACTGCTGTTATGGATACTATATAGAATATTACAGTAAATATTGTCTTGAATCCTGCATGGATATATATAGGACACTCTTGAGTCCCGCAAGGATTCTTGGAAGTCATGGGATCCATGGAAGTCAAGGATTCATGGAAGTCTTGAGTCCTGCATGGATTTATATAGGGCACTCCTGGGTATGAACTTCACATTATTTTCAACAAATAACTTTGCTGGCTAAAATGGAAAATCAAAAATTCCGATTACATGTGAATAAACATGCAATAATTTTGAATTTCGATGGGTATTGATCCTCTGTAAAACGTTTGAGGTTTATTTTTATTAGAATTGTAAATACTGTTATTCGGTGGTGGACAAAAAATATCATTACCATTACAAGGAAAAGAGTACCTAACCAAATATAATTGCTGGATCATTTCCTAACACTATTCAACAGTTTCAGCACTAATTTCTGAAGTTCGTTGAAATTTGATTCTACCTCAATATTAATTAATTATTCTAGGTAGTATATTTTCGTTTCATTGACCAGACGTGTCAATGAAATGACACTTGAGCGCGATAAATAAGTGCTTGTTACAGCAAATTTTACAATGCTTTAGTCATGCTGCGTAGGAAATTAATTTTTGATACTGAGACTTTGAGATGAGGAAAAATTGTAGCATGTGTAGCATGGAACCATACTTCAGTATAAAAGAGTAGCCTATTTAAAAGTTTGAAGATTCACCTATAAGCCACGAAGGCATATCTCTGTGGAGCAAACCATCAAACCAACCCATCAACAGAAATATTCCATAATATGATAATATCAATATTTTTGGCCTCCAGTCCAGCTTAAATCTGGTCCAAGAACGGTCCCAGAGCCGAAAATATGACATTTATGGGTTACTTGTGTACTAGTCTCATAATTTGGTCCAAATATGAAAGATTCTCCTTCAGTCTGCCTGATGAATTTGGCACATTTGGAGTAGCCTGTTATTGCAATAAAAAATTGCAATAACATGCAATTTATACATGTATTGGCAATAAACAGAAATGATTACTAATTCATCCACCATTCCACTCATCACAATATGTTCAATTTCTCATTCAATTATTATTATTAATATAATTTATTATTATTATTATTATTATTACTATTATTATTCAATTATTTCATAATTAAGATTGTTTGATGGAAAAAATCAATCATACGACTGACTCGACGGAAGTTGTGATCCGTCATCAATCTCACTGTTCAAATAGGTTCACTTTGTGACCGTTATCACGTTGGTCGTTCATTAGAGACTGGCTCAAAAGTCAGATTGCAGAGACGAAAACACCGTACGTAACAACAGCGTAGATGCTTGATGATAAGGAGGTTACAGGTTACATGGATGGGGCATGGGGCACGCACATCAAGTCATGTTGAAGACATAATGTAACACAAACAACTCATTCTGGTGTGTGTAGCCTGTCACGTGAGCCCCCAAACGGTATGCTTCGAAAAGTGTCGGGTGGGTGGTTGTGCGTGTGCGTGGGAGGGAACGTGACCCCCTCCCCCCCGACCGTCCTGCAGCGAACATCTGCTCTGAAACCAAGCAGTAACCAGCGCTGCTACAATAGTGGCCGTAAATTACCACCCTGCCGCCTTTACATGATAAGACGCATCTCTTCACTGAACACGATTTTTCACCTCCCCCCCCTCCGACCAACATACACTGTCACACTCATTTTCTTGGGCGCAAATTTTCGAACTTCTCTAGTCGCTTCACGATAACATGATTTATGCTCTTTAATCACAGGTTACGTGGAGAACTAGTTAGTGAACTTGGCAATGTGTCAATTCCCTCTTCCCTCCAAACCTACTTAAGTAATTTGTATGACATTTTCTACCCAACTCTTGATCATGTTTTGCATAATACGCTTGCAATGCTCCAAACTTCTGATTTCCTTGAAAGCTCCTCATCTTTTCTCCATTGTCTTCTCCACAAATTTGGTGATCATGAAATACTAAAATTGACATAGATGGATAACTGTTCTAGGATTCAATATTTAAATTTATAACTATTTTTGGTTATAATTGCTCCCTAGTAGTTCCTTCCCCTTGAAATCCATAGCTATAGAGAGAAAATAGAATTTGTTGGAAATGTTTAAAATTAACTTGTTCAGTTGTGTGATCTTGTTTTTGCTTATAATTGTAAGTACAGTATTGTGAATTGGATTGAATGAAATTTGCTGACCTGTCAAACTCGGCGTTGTCCTCGTCGCAGCGCTGATCCTTGCGCTCCTTCCAGGTTTTGCCGTGTCGGCAGGTGGTGACGAGGACGACATCGCGGTCGTTGTGTAGGTGGTAGAGGGCGTTGCGCGTCTCCGAGCCGATGCCGTACAGGTAGCGTTTGCCCTTGAACGCCAGCAGGTAGCGCTTTGTCACCGGGAAGTTGTTCGATGTCACAAAGCCAGCGTCGCCGCCACGCTCCGGGTGGCTCTGCAACATTCATTAACATTCAATCATCACATCTGTTCTATGTACACAAATTTATTTATCTACGACCATGTTATAATATAAACATAACAGCATCACAATCGACCCCATAACAGGGGTCTTTTAGCAATGGAGTTTCAAAACTATACTATAATGATGACTTAATGGAACGACTTGAACATTATTGCCATTCTGAATTTGGTTCAATACGATATGGCTAGCTATGGCTAGCTAGAATATTTGTATTCGTTAATAATTTGCTCATCAAGCACTTTGTAAACTCTTTAACTCATTATTCGATGCTGGTGGCATCAAAATTAAAACACGGTTTCTGATCCAGGCAGCAGGTTTCAGTTTATCAAGTTTCCACAAAATCAAGTTTCCAGTTTGACAAGTTTTCAATTCGTCAAGATCTCAGTTTATCAAGTTTTCATTATGTCAAGTTTTCAATTCGTCAGATTTTTATTTATTTACAACAATATGGGAGCATTCGGGATAATCCCAAAAATTTTTAGTCCATCAAGTTATTAGTTTGACAAGTTCTCAGTTTATCAAGTTTTCAGTTTGTCGAGTTCTCATTTCATCAAGTTTTCAGAACGTCATGTTTTCAGTTTGCCAAGTTTTCAATTCGTCTTGTTTTCAGTTTGTCTTGATTTCAGTATTATAAGTCCACTCTCTCTGAGTAACTTTTTACCAATATTGTTATTTCAATCTTTTTACCATAAATAGACTAGTTGGTTGATATCTAACCATACAACAAGTCAGCAATGTGATACTTTGCTTGAATGGTCGATAAAATAGTGTATACAACAGTTTTATAAGGTTTTCAAAGAACTCGAGCGTTGAAGACCCTTATTATTAATCTGTTGTATAAACTATTTTGTTGAATAGTCTGAAAAGAATAAATGATAACCGGACAGTTGCGACTAGGGCATTTAAGACCTACTGAAGAAAGGGAATTCCTCAGATGTGCCATATCTGAAACGCCAGGGTCCATATGCCACAGTACCACATGCCATGGTCATTCTGCTTCTACAGAAGAGGGTACTACGTGTTATTACATAAATAGTAAGCATGATGCTCATTGCCAGCCCATCTTCCGCAGATTGGGCATTCACAGTCTGTGGTCATTACATTTTGGCTTCTCTGCTACATTTAAAGAACAACGTATGAACACCGCAGAGGAAAGAGTAAGTACGCCACTACAACACTTAAAGGAGGTCAAACTTGGATGTGCCACGCTGTCGTCTGACAAGAGTGAGGGACTGTTTCCCGAATCTGTCATTGAAAATGTTCAATTATTTGCCAGAGTTATTGAAAGAGAGAGAGAGAGCCCAGAGAGTGCTTTCATGACGTCTTTGTCAAGGAGGCAGAAGTCTTTAAGAAATAGACGATTTCTTTAACGAGTATACACATGATCTTTAATATTGCCATCATATGATCATGTTAGTGTGTTGTGTGGTCTATTGACCATTGTTATAAATAAACAGCTTTCATATAGCTCCTGCTAAAATTATTGTTCATGTTAACATAAAAATGACGCGGATAGCCCAGGAATGTTCTGGCCAACGATATAGAAATTGGAAATGTGCAAGTGAATGAAATAAGATCAACATAATCTAAAAGGATCTGTTTAATTAGGGTTTAAACGGAAAGGTTGTGCTTTAGATTTTAAAAGGCAATATGTAAATATTATTTGAAATGTTTTGATAATTTTAGATTTTGAATGAAAAAGACTAAGAAATTGTCAAAAAAACCACTGATTTATTGATAATTAGAAAGACCGGTTTCGGTTATTACACCATTGTCAATCTCTGATAAACTCTGTGTAATAATGGTGTAATAACCGAAACCGGTCTTTCTAATTATCAATAAATCAGTGGTTTTTTGACAATTTCTTAGTCTTTTTCATTCAATATGAATAATTACCACAATATCAACTTCTCAACTACACAAAAAGATTTTAGATTTCTTTTATTTTTTTCTATTGGTCAATACTATAGCCATCTAGTCTAAAGACTAATGAGCTAATTTTTTCTATCCTAAAATACTACTTGAAAAATTGAACAATGAATTTCGCATTAGGAAATCTTACTGCTACTGTTTAATTAATCTGTACAATGGTTGATTATTGACAGCACTATAGAAGCTGGATTCAATCAATCACTGCTCTGCTCTTTCACTGGACACTACTTGAACAAGCACTACACTAGTTCAAACGGTTTCCTCCTTTTGAGCCTCCGTACCAATCCTCCATTGTCTAGCAGCTGGATCGCCTCGACGTTGTCATGTTGGTGCAGTCGCCCCTCGTGCCTCTCCGCATGCATCTCGATCTCGGTGGACACCAGGTCGACGTGCAGGTCTCTATGAAGATCGCTGTTCCTGACATACCAAGGAGCTATACCAATATCCACAATGTTCCTTAGCAGTTTGTTTTGAAAACGTTGTATGACATTGATATTGCTGTCTTTGGTACACCCCTGAAGTTGTATACCAAACGTCCATACTGGCTTTAATATCCTTTTGTACAGAAGTACTTTGTTTCGGATTGAAAGGATAGAATTTCTTCCTATCAGTCAATACAGCTTCTTATATTTGATTCCAAGCTCTTCTCTATTCTTCTTCTTAACCTGGGCCTTCCAGCGAAGCTTAGAATTTCTCAGCGATAGAATTTCTTCCTATCAGTCAATACAGCTTCTTATATTTGATTCCAAGCTCTTCTCTATTCTTCTTCTTAACCTGGGCCTTCCAGCGAAGCTTTGCGTCCAAGGTCATACCTAGATACTTGGCATCATTAGCATATGTTACAACTTGGTTATTGATAGTTATTGGTATGGGCAGATCCTTCTTATTGGTGAAATTGATGTGAATAAATTTAATGCTAATAATTTTAGATATAAACACGAATAATGAAAAGTTGAAATACTTGCACATTTGAAATATGACACATATGAGTGACATCATGGAATAAACAATCTATAGCATGATTGTATAGCTATTCTCTGGTGACACCCTCGAGAACGGAGGGCGGCATTTTCGAAAAGCTCCGAGGTTTCTAGTTTAAAGGTCATTAATAAACAATAACCAGACCTTCCGAAATTCTCCTAACCTCCTGTCAGTGTTTGAGATTTATCAATAGACTCAATACTTTATTTTATAATCACATGAGACCTAAGATAGAGAGTTGTAATGTTATTATGTATTCAAATTCTCTTTCCTAGAACGGAATTTCTGTTATCTTCAAGCAGAAAATAAATCTATATTCATCACAAAAATTTTCAGTCTCGTAAAAATGAACAGAATTAGTCTATTCTCCATCCAGAAAATACTATAAACATTCCATATAGAATATTATCTTTAGCTAACTAATTTTAAAGCTATTTGTTTTAATTTTTACTGTGCAGTTTGATGGAGTTGGGTCTCTGAGAATGAATGCTGATCCATTGAATTATCCAACTGTTGAAACTCAACTTCCGCTGGGGTGAGTGGACTTGAATACAGTGGACTTCAATGCGAGCCCATTAAGAGTGGACTTTCTTACGAAGCAAAATTCAACCGTGAACTTTCCGAGAAACTGTTACTATATTCAACTGCACTAGAATAGCCCGATGGAAATTTTGGAACAGATAAGTACCTTCTCAAACCTGTTACTTTTTAACTGAAACGCCTGATTTTAACGACTGAATTGAAATTTTTTCCATGAGATTCATATTTTCTATTGTTCTTCAAAGTATAAGAAGAGGTTCAGAATATTATAGAAAATAAAATTGTGAGGTTCAGAATATTATAGAAAATAAAATTGTGGATAGAAAATAACATATAACACAGATGCAATATTAGACAAATATGAGTAGCAGATCGCAGAAAGTCCACGGTCAAATATAAGTCCACGACACCATGGCCGAGATGAATTTTGAATAATACATTTAAATGGAGACAACCGAAAGATATTGTTGATGGGAAACTATTCAAATAAACAGGAAATGGTCAAAAAAAATAAAAAAGTACAGGTAGGGTCTAGAAATTTTGTCTCAAAAGGGCTTCAAAATGTCGCCAAAAATACGTCTAAAATCAGCGGTTTTTCTAACTCCTTCAATATCTAATTAACAGAAAATGCTCAAAATCGACAATTTTCCAGCGTTTATCTACGTTTTCTGATAATTTTCGAGAACTACCTTAATCGACAGAGAACGTTCAAAATTGATACAAAATTTCAGCTAGGGTCTTGAAATGTTATAAGGAGATGACTCCATTATTTTGACAAAGTTACTTCCGAAAGCGGCGTTTTTCTTTGTCAACCCAGCTACTTTTAGAATGGATCTATCAAATATTATATTATCATCACTAACATTTCAACAACTAAATAATTCAATAAATTAATATTCATGAAATATTTCATCGAAAACATTATAATTACCTATTTGATGTGATTCGAATTGTTTTATTTCTCAAGTAGGTACTGCATTGAAATGTACAATCATACATCATGATCATGCATACAATGAATCATGTAAAATTAATTATTATTTATAACAAATAGAATAATTTTGGGTAGTTTGAAAGAATCATATCTCACCAGAAACAAGTTCAATTCAATAGGATTTAATTAATTTGATACCAGTCCCTGTATTATTCTGAATTAGATAACTTATTCAAATCTCAGTATAAGACAAAATTTATTTTTAAATTGTCGGTAATTTAATAGTTGTCAAATAATATGGTTTTGAAAAATGTATTATTGATTAAATTAATGGATCGTCCCAAGTAGCCTATCTATATAATCCAGAACAATTGTCTGTAGGATAAATCAAATATTCCCTGATCTTAAAGGTAGATACTTCAAAAAGTAATTAAAAGCTTTCATGCAGTAGAGGCTGTTAAATATATTATTCTAGAAGTTCATAAGAGTCTTGAGAATAGATGCCTTGCTGGGCACACACTGTGTGACCTCAGCAAGGCATTTGACACCATGGACCATGCTACTCTATTGGCCAAGCTCGCTTCCTATGGAACTGGTGACAGTCCTGTTGTGTTTCTCCGCTCCTACCAAGGGACACGAAGACAGATGGTGTGAGGTCTCAAGTTTCATCAGTGAACAGTGGGGTTCTCCAGGGCTCTGTACTGGGGCCTCTCCTGTTTCTAATTATGATTAATGATGTTTAGCTTTTTAGAAACAGGACAGTGATATGCTATGCGGATTACACATCAATGCTGGATTTCAGCAGTGACATGTCTGTCTGACCTGGGCAGGATGATGTGCGCTTCTGAGAGGGCAGTTGCGGACTGGTTTCGGGCAAATCGATTCCTTCTCAGTAGCGAGAAGCCCAGAACATTTTGTTTGGCCTCAGGAACGGTGTGCTATACGATTCTACCTCAGTAAAGCTCCTTGTATTCACTCTGGAGAATCCCTTCTATTCTATGAGAGAGTTTTAAGATTGTGAGTAGATAGGTCTACTCCTTGCCTCAGTCTTACTGCTTCTTCTGATTGCTGTTTGATTTTATCATTGCATGCTTCTTATTTTTTCTTGTTTGTTTTGACATCAAGTTATTTTGCTTGTTGGACTGCCTTAGGGCAGTTTATTATTGTCCTTGACTTGTTCACTTGTGGACATGCCCATGTAGTAGGCCAATGTCCACGCCATGAACAGAAACACTTTATTATAATAATTATTATGCAATCAAACAGTAACTTACCTCTTATATGAAATTTTTCAATTTTAATTTCCGGAACTGCTTCATTGATACCAGTTGGAAAAATACTATGTAACAATACTAAGAAAAACCTATTTCAACTCTGTTTTAATACAAATCAGTAGCGAAGTATATAAATTATATGATACAAGTGTGCTTTTTACTTACCTTAAAAAATAAAGGGATCGATATATCGAATCCTGGGCGAAAACTCGACATTGACATGCTGGCTTTGGCTAGGATTGCTTCACCGGTATCAAATCCAAGATCATCTTCAACATAGTCCGGCCATGTTCCTGAATATAAATTAAACACTACATGATTGCGACCGTTGTTCCATAACTTCAGTCTGTGGAGGCGAGACTGTACATTTCTAACATAATCACTCGAATGACTATCCCTATCTAAAGTATCAATAGCAAGTACAAAAAGACAAGCTTGACTAGGATCGGAAGTATAATAACGCGATTCTAAAATTACATCTAAAACTTTTTGATATGCTGGGCTAGGAGTTAGTGGAGTTTCGCCGTTCATTTCATCATTCAAAGGATAAACATACACTTTGAAGTCACTGTGACACTTTCTGTAATCAAAGCAAGTCTCCATTCTACAATTTCTATAGGAATTATTAACTTTTTTATAAGTACTGCTACCTATCCTCCGGAATTGGAGGGATGATTCAATGTCTCTACTGTATAGATGATCACTCAAAACATCAACGTACGATGGTAACATTTTATGAGGAGAGGTTAGGTTTGACTCATTTTTCAATCTATAACCTCCAAAGTAGCAATACGCTAAAAATGCACAAGATAAAACTAATAAATAACGTTTTTTTGCTTGCATGATTTCAAACAACCTAATAATTTTTCAGGCTAGTCTTAAAAGACTAGTCAATTACATTTAATTGGAGCAATAATCAAGTTATTTACATTGTGGATTATTCGGAGAATGTTCTAACGAATGCATGGCATCATACTTTACTTAATCCTGATTAAATTCCATAATAATACAAAGCACTACCAGGCACTACCTAACCTCTCTTTCACTGTTTTCAAATAGTGTATAGATTTGGACGTTTGTGATGGCAAAACTATGTAAACTGAAGCACACACGTTTCATTTTTGATAGCAAGAGTTAGTATTCAAAGAAAACCCGTTTGAATTATGGCACAGGTTACGAGAAAACAATAAAAACACAAAATAGTAACGATCAACCGACCCGAATAACTTTCATAACATTTTTAATCGGACTGTCTTGACAAATTAGATGACAGTAACCAGCCATCTGCACCGCACAATGAATTGTGGACAGCAAACAGCTCTGTTCTGGTACTGAGTTTATTTTCATATCGCACAAAGTTTGTGATCGATTCACCAACTCAGCACTACCTAGCGGTTGAATTTGAAACCTTCCTAAATAGCAGATGTTTTCAAAGGCGCCAATGTATTTTAATTTCAAACGTCCGAAACTTGAAAGGTTCGAATTTATTCAATACAATTTTTTTAAATACAAGTACGGTAAACTGAAAATACCAACTACTGTGGTAGGTACTCCTTCACATATCCAGTATCTGATTCCTGATACAAGCTCTGCTTTCGTGGGGCTTACATTCATCCATTTATTTATTTTTCCTACAAAAACGTTGATGTATTAAATGTTAATATAAGTTATAGAAATGTAACCCACAGAAAGAACCCACAATTCTTCATCAATATGAATCACCCGCAAGGAACACGCAGAAGGAACATGGACTTGGCAATTCCCAGGATGACAACATCAGCTGCTCAGAGGTCGACACATATTTAGGACCAAAATTTTTCAATAAACTGGCAATTATAGCTATTAAAGAAACAGTTCCAATCAATTCACTCAAATCGAAAACAAAAAAACTGGCTCCTGTCCGTAGAATCAATCATGGAGAACAATATTAGTTCTATGAAAAATTTTTCCATACTGTTTCATTCTTATTTTCTTCATTTTAATGTTTTTTTCCCATGAGTATTATAAATGTTTTCATGTTAAATTTTTATACAATTTCCACATCTTAGGTTATCAATGTTCTTTTTCAAATTTGTATATATAAATGTAGTTTTCATAAACTTCTAATGACTCGCAGGATGTACCATAATATCTTTATTAGAGTTTTTTACTTTTGTCATAGTCTTAAACAATAGCAAAATTAGTGGCATCCCGACACATATTCATATATAGTGGTGGCCACATTTTCATAGATCAGCAAATAATCAACCAATTGCATTAATACTTTGTAAATAATTGTAGCTTATAATAAGCTTTTTGTAATCATGTCTATAATTTAATGTATTAAAGCTATGTAGTTATAAGTAGTATAAAAACCTATTTAAATGTTCTTATCTATTTTCATCTTGTTTTTGTATTAGTTAATGTATATTTTTAACTCATAAATGAATGGAATGTAAGACAGCAATAAAAAATGAAAGTCCTGTACAATGTAGCACTATTTCTATTACTGATCTCAAATCTCAGATTACGGTAATTAGTCATAAAAGTACGGTACGTACTTAAGGTAACGTACATAATTCCATATGATAATTAGTTTCTTCATAGTTGGTGTAATAATTGCTATCCCTGAGTGACATTATTATTGAATAATTATAATAAAAGTTACCGGTACTTACTACTTGATAGTTCAAAAATATTCTTGACACGTCTGTACCTACTTCTTCTGATCTTTATTCCTTTCGCGATTTCATCCATCCTGCCTCTGCCCAGAATGCCCAAATCCGTTATGTTAAATTAAGCACTCATTATCTTCAAACTTTTTTCATGCACCTGGATTGGCTTTATTGTTTCATGTTTTTACTGAAGACAATGTCAACAATAGCTCTATATGCTCGATGTGCGTGCTTAATGATATAGATGACATATATTATACTAAAACAGCTTTGCAATTGGTAGGTAAGGATCTTGACTATAATGGGAAGTGAGTTTGAAGTTGTAATTTGATCACTTTTATAGCTTTCATTTGTTCCACCTTCGGTCATTTTCAACATCAAGTGGTCACCAACTAAAGTAGAGAAAGCACGTCGTTACTCATCTATCTGTGTGATTGGATATAACGCCTTCCCCTGTGCAAATATTGTGTGACAGTTCATAAAATGTTTATGCAGTTGAGGGTGCATCAGTAAATAGGCCTACATCAACAATTATGTTTTACACAGATAAGATAGGCACAGTGTACACCTAAAACTGTAGAATTTATGCCATTCCTCTTTATTAAACACGAGCAAACCTGCGAGGATGGTCCTCGTCCACTGGCTTGTGAGAGGGTAATGAGTTGAGATGTTCAAATATTCGGGTGACATTCACTTCTTCATGGTTTCAATTGTTCAGGAATCGGCTATTTGGGAGGGTCTCATTTTGCCGTACGGTAATATCAGTTCATCAAGTTTTCAGAAAGTTTAGTGGATACAGTAAAATATATTTCGAATAATACCAGCATATTGCCATATAAAAGCAAAAGCCTGACCCCCTGACCTTCCTTACATTTGAAACATCTTTTAGGTTATGCCATGAGATTCGACAAACTGAACGGCGGTTCAACCTCCCACTTGTTTCGGTTTCTCACCAAATGATCAAAATAATAGGCACGTGATGAACTGATATCGTGAGGAATTGAGGCACTCCTAAATATTCACGCCCTGGGCAGAATCGAGACCTCGACTAGGTGTAGCTCAAAGGTGCTATATTATTATCTATTAGTATCTATAACTATATATTTATGCATCTTAAATATAGTTACTGTAGTGTAGCCAAGCAGGGTGAAGTTGAGAGCCTCAGACCATGACGGCAGGAAAATAATGTACCCTGATCCCTTCTAATCTTAAATGCAAGATTGATATTTTGCTGAGATGAAGTTTCAAATATACAGGCTCTTCTGTTACAGAGTATTTGTATTCAGCTTTAAATATTGAACAAGTCAGCGCCGCTGACCTTATTTATTAAAATTTGCTGTCTCTTTATTCCGAGCAGTTCTGTCGAAAACCCACCAGATGGCCCTAACCCTTATCATTATTTTTTCAAAATGCACTAACAAAATCGTCAACCAATGTTTTGGTACAAACTGCATGTATAACGGAAATAGTATCCTGTTTTTAGAAAACCCTTTTCTATCTTTTTAAATTATAAAAACATTAAAAATTTGATTTTAAATTGGTTTATATTCTGTAAATGGCCATTGCTTTTTAAAAAGAAGTAAAAGGAGGTTTCTAAAAAATGATACTATTTCAATTTTAATTCTATTACTAAAAGTAGCCTTGTTATTTATAATTATGCATGTATTATGTTTACAGTGACTGTCATTGGCTTGAAAAAGTATAGCAATTTAATGGTTTTTCAACTAACCAATAAATACAGTTATTGACGAGTAATAATTGGTTAAAAAGGTACTATTTTAAAGAAAATTCGCTTTTGTTTGAAGGAAAACCAATTTCGAATTTCTTTGAAAAATTTGAATCTTGATATTTTAAAAACATGTATTCAAATTTGAAGTGATTCTAATTTAAAATTAATATTAATTTTATCATGCAATTAAACAAACTCCTCATGTTAGAACTGATAATAAGAAGTATCAAAACTCAAGGTTTTAATAAATTATTTTTATTGGTATATGAAAAGGATAAAAAAGAAATGATAATTTATTTGACAATTTGCTTTTATAAAACATTTCTTTTGAAGGAATGTTATTGACTTGTGATAAAATACATAAAATAATATCAAATAGTAGTTTTGTGCCATATAAATACAGTGAAGCTGATCTTGAATGAAACACTTGATAAACTTTAATTATTAAAAATTAGGTAAAAAGTGCAAGAAAAAGAGATCATACTTGAAGATGTAATGTCAAAGTAGTACTCTGGACTTCCAAGTAATTTTTTGACAATAATGACTGACTAGTCTAGATTAGATACATGGTTCCTTTCGATCACCATTACTAGTAAATTGACCAAAAGCCTATAATTAAAATTTAATTTACATTAAATTCTATTATTCTAGACTATAATTTATTGTTGATCTCTAGGTATAGTCTTCTATCATATCTAGATATGACAAGAATTGTTATCCTTCATTACGATTATCGAACTTCTATAGTAGAGTGCTTAAAGAGTGTTTAAAATATATTTCATAGCGTGAACAAAAATATACTAAAATTACTACATAAAATATATGAATATCATGCTAAATATTGCTTGTTTTAATAATAGTGATATATAAATACGTAAATATTGAATGTTTTTTAAATGTACTATTAAAAAAATATAGTTTTCCGTAAATATAATGTTGGGATTCATGATAACCCAATCAAATTTGTAATCGATGATTGTATTATACGAATGTAAGGACTATGGAGATAAAACTATATGAGCAAAATTACAATTCATTAAAGAAAAGTACATAATCCTAGAAAGCTTATGGAAAATTAAGTATGACAGAAATCTATTTAAAGTTATGAATGATTCCAATATTCATAAATATATGAAGAAGAGAAAAAACTAAGAAGCTAGTATCATAAAAAACGTTACAAATTCAAACTTACAATTCTTGTATGCTTATTCTATGATAGTATAAATTACTCTCACAGAGAATAATTATTATTGCAGTGATAACGTGAATGTGAAGATATTATGAAGTGAAGCGGAAATGGAAATTAAAAAAAAGTTTTGAAGATGATAGTACAATAGTTGAAATTATATGTAATAACGAATACCGTAATCCTATTATTGATATACTTGAAAGAATGAATAAAGCATTAGATATGAGTATGAGGTTCAGAGTTTGAATTAATATGTCAGGAAAAATGTTTCAAGATTGAATAAGTCTTAGTCAGTATCTCACTCAGCAAACGTCTCACAACATCAGGCTTAATTCATTTTCTCTCCAATAACAACTATTAATGCTAATAAGATTTACCAAAGATGAAGTGCTTAATTGAATAATTTTGATATTCATTCCTCGTTTAATATTATATTATACTGTGATATTTTGTTCCTCAGATTTTGAATCTGAATTATAAGTTTCCACATGAATTTAGTTGATAAACTATCTGAAAGACTGTGGAGATTATTGAAAGATACATCTCCATTCGATGTTATTCTAATTGCTTTACCTCGTTGATTGGATCAGCCTTTAGCTTGTATGTTCTTTGGGTGGCAACAGTTTCTTGACAATTGGACGGTACAAGTACCATGGCATCCATAAGATGTGTCCCATGAAGTAGAAGCTCTTATGGACTTGCCACCATTTATGGTAAGAGAGCAATACAAAGGGTGCCATACAGTAGCCCATGAAAACCAGAGTGTAGACCTTCAGAGCCAACCAAGTCAATTGCTTCATTCCAGGTTTGCGGAGAAACTCGAGAACAACTCCGTTGCGCTGCAGTATTGGCTGTAGCTGCAACATAAATTAGAAATCGTTTAGTACTACTGTACCGAGAATCTATGTGTTTCAATCTATAAAAATCAATCGAGAAAAATGTTTCATCATTTAAAACTAGGCTATACAAATGCATCACCTATAGTATATTGTTCAATATAAACATTAAAATATATTATTTTTAATAAATTATTATCAGAATTTACAATTATTATTGAGATAAGTGCTCAATAATATTAGATATCTACAGAAATGAAAGAACTATACTGTGTCATACATGACATCAAAACCCATTCAATTCTTGAAATATTACTTTGTGAATTGGAGATCTGGCAGCGGATTTAATTATTAAATGTAATTGATAAAGCGAGAAGTTCTCCAATGTACAAAGATGAAACGTGTGTTTTATCACGTTTCGTGAAGGCAATATTATGGGTTCCAGCTCCATGCTATACAAACAAGAGTGAGTCGACTTTTGGTCTGTGAATCAAGGCTGCATGTTTCTTCACATAAATAGATTTTGAATTTTTCTTTCGAGGCCCGTATTCTTTGAACCGTTTGTGAAACATAGTTGTTGTTGAGTTAAGGCATTGGTTACCTGAAGGATTTTGTCTTGAGAATTCAATTGTTATAGGCTGTCGCAGTTCTGGCAGTTTAAACTTACATAATTGTGTTTTCAGGATTTGAATCTTGTAGGGAAAGCTGGTGTTTTGATTCAATCAGCTGGCATAAGTTTTTTATATTTTTTTTTTATTTAAAATCGGGAGTGCTTCAACTGGACCTTGAGGAGCAGGCCAAGGGACTCTTTTTAAGGTAAAGTAAGATAATAGTTAATTGTACATTTTTTATTTTTCAGACCCATAATTCTAAATAATAATTTTGTTTTTATTTTCAAAAAAACTGAACGACCACAGATCAGATAAGCGAGTAGTCCTTAAACTATTATCTGATTATTATAATCAGAAATTTTGTTTGCTGATTATAGTTGTAATCTTTCCTTTATCTCAATTGCACTTTTTTTCTCTCTCTCATTCCCACCATATCGCTTACAACTGTTATTTTCAATAGAAGTATGAAGTGTTATGATTAATAGTTGGGACTAGAATCGAGATATGTACTCTATAAGAATGAATCATATGATTCTACTACTTTAAGAATGCAATAACTATGAATGGTAAATGGTATATTCTATTACTCAATAGAAGTATGAAGTTCTATCGCTTCAGGACAATTTAGTCACCGAAAAAACAACTCAATTTCTCGTGATTGGGTCGATATCTTTAACCGAGTGCTGAGTTCAAGATCGACATGTATCTAGACTCAAACATCGCAGTCAATATATTGATAACGATTCAATAACGATTGGTGCTCTGGAAAGATTCATAATACTAGATGATTCAACTTCCACTTACATCTTTCTCCATAATCATACATATGAACTCCAAGAAAAAGCACATGTAATATCCAGAGTGGAGACCATGCCAGACGGCAAGGAAAACCAGTACACCAAGTTGAGATAGCTGCCTGTTGCCAAGGAACTTCAATCTCTTGTAAATGTATCTGGAATTAAATTAATTAATAAAGATTGATTCTAGTACTGATACGATTGTCTAACCTACTTGAAATCTTTCAAGTTCCTATAACCCAAAGTATGTCGTCACTCTAAGCTGGAGAGGTTTCAATAGGGAAACAGCTGTGGCTGTATTTATGGTAGAACATAACGCAAATGTTGTTCATACTGTATAAATAATGAGAGTAAAATATTTTTTGATAACATTCTGAGAAACAAAATAAAAAATTGAATAGGGAGGAGCATAATGTGTTTGGATATTGTTCAAAATACGAGGGCAATTCACAAAGTAACAAACACTTCCATCTGACGCCCCTAGGCTCGCCCAAATCAATTAATTTCAAGTACAGACGTGTTCTCCTATTCAGTGGCTTTCCAGTTGTACCAGCAAAAGTGACATTGAGCTGCGCATTGTTGCAGCATTCACGTTTTAAATGTGTGTGGCAGTTGAAAATCCCGCGACTTGTGATGTCAGATCATTAATACGGGGTTTTCAAGCTAAAAAACCAAAAACCGATTGGAATTTATCGTCAGAGTTGTGCGAAGTGTACAGAAACAACTTTATGACTGAAAGTTCGGTCCGGAAATGTTGTATACAGTTCAAAAATGGCCGCACTAGGGTTCATGACGAGAAGAGTGGACGATCGAGCTTTGTCACAGATGAACTGGTTGCCAAAGTCGATCAGAAAAATCGGAAAAATCGCTGCTTTACAATAAGTCCAGATCTTGCTCCAAGTGACTCACTTGTTACCGAAAATGGAGGCTTGTTTAGCAGCACAGCGCTTTGGTGACTACGACGCGGAGTTGCAGTTGTGTATCACCGGGTGGCCATTCTATGACGAAGGAATTTCAAAGCTCGTCCACCGCTATGATTACTGCCTCAATCTGTTTGGTGACCATGTAGAGAAATAGTATTTTTTCTGCTCTTTCAAATATTATAACTATTACAAAATTACAATTATTGTCTCATTCAATCTTTTTATTTAATTTCAAAACGTTTGTTATTTTCTAATTGCCCTCGTATATATGATAAAGGGAAATCATCATCTGCACACGATACACATAGGTTATGCGACTTGATTTAAGATTTGAATAAACGTTGAAAATTCTCTTAATACAGAAGGCATCCTGATGATACTTACTGAGCAACCCAATGATTAGTGTTTATATTGAATGCTTCAATATAATGACCGAACAGAGTAGTTCCTTCGAACAATATCAGATTTATGTTGGAAAGGCCATTCCACTTTGTGTTGCCTTTATCATCCTTTCCATTGTAGGTTATTCCTGTAATTAGAACAATTCATGATACAATATTGACAATGAGAAACATGAATTGTTCAAGATTAAATATAAAATGAAGACCATGCCAAGTTAATCCAAAAGCTTGAAATGTTCACACATGTTCAACAAACTTGTCCTGTCGTTAGTGGCCACTCCAAATACTCATATGAAGTCATTGAATCAGTGATATTAATATAATATGATAGATTCCTTTCTGTTATATTGTTCTTTCTTTTTATTGAGGATGATGCCCTCATGAGATTTTTGCTTGTGCTTTGGTAACGGAAAGTGCGAGGGTGATTTGAAGAGATGATCAAACTCCTACCGGCGGGATTCGAACCCACGAACAGGTAGCGCTAGCAGACTAAAGGGTTCAACGTCTTGGCTAAACTGGCCGGCACTGTAAGTATCACGATTGTTGAATCCAATATCAAAAAAGTTAGGATTTGGTCATTTATATGGGAATTGCACATCTCGCAACTCACACAGTGAAAATGATGCTTATAACTATATAACAATAAGTACGCTATGGCTATTCTTAATAATGTTCTGTATTTTCTATTCTGAATATCTACCACAAAATTTTGATATAGATTAATCATAAATCGATATATTATTATTATTTGAGCACGTTGTTCCAAATTTGGTCTAACAATAGTTTTCTAATTTAAATGAATAATAATAAAAGAAATACCTGAGGCGATACACACAGCTTCCACAAGTAGCCATACAGAAATATATTTATATAAAGCCAGATGTCCCCAAATTGCAAGAACGGCGCAACGGGTTATGAAAGAAAGCTCCTGTAAATCAAATAAAATCATAAGCATTTTCAACTCCTCAACGATTTCACGAACGAAATACAAAATTCATAAGCGTTTCATCCAATATCTTAATCGTTTAATTCTATGAATATCATTACTTAATTTTTCATATTCATTAACACTGTCAGTTCAGTTGAAGGTCACGCAAGACATGGAAGTTATCAAATCGATAGAGTCGGTTATAGCAGTCTTTGTGAAATTGCCAAAAGCCAAAAATCATGTCTCCATAATTTAGGCTGTTTATTACAAACTTGGATTGAAATTATTCATTATCTGAATGTGCATGTACTTCTCTTACACGCTCAAAGCTAGCCTGTTGTTGGTATCCTTTTTACTTTCCTTGCCCTATTACCATAGGTAAGGAAAGTATTGCTTTCCGAAAAAAATTAAGGTACCCCAATTTCCAAATTTCTATACGTTTCAAGGTCCCCTGAGTCCGAAAAAGTGGTTTTTGGGTATTGGTCTGTGTGTGTGTGTGTGTGTGTGTGTGTGTGTGTGTGTGTGTGTGTGTGTGGTGTGTGTGTGTGTGTGTGTGTGTGTGTGCGTCTGTGTACACGATATCTCATCTCCCAATTAACGGAATGACTTGAAATTTGAATCTTAAGGTCTTTACAATATAAGGATCCGACACGAACAATTTTGATCTGATGCAATTCAAGAAGGCGGATGAAATGGTGAAAATGTTGTCAAAAACAGGGTTTTTCGCGATTTTCTCGAAAACGGCTCCAATGATTTTGATCAAATTTATACCTAAAATAGTCATTGATAAGCTCTATCAACTGCCACAAGTCCCATATCTGTAAACATTTCAGGAGCTCCGCCCCATCTATGTAAAGTTTGATTTTAGATTCCCAATTATCAGGTTTTAAATACGATTTAAACAAAAAATTCCAAGTGGAAAAGATTGAGCATGAAAATCTCTATTTTCACCTAAAATTGAAAATAAGCTCGAAATTCGAGAAAATGTTATTATTTCAATTACAAACTGTTGATTCTATTAAATCATTCACTATGAAGAGATAGCAGACCTCGTGTGTCTCCAGCGCTATTGTCCTGTCACCAGCTGGCTCAGATCTTAGAAAAGTAGACTTGAGATGCGCGGGAACACTAGCGTCAGTTTATAAATTTTCATAACGGCAAGGAAAGTTGTGTGAGTGCGCCACACCAGATTTTTTGTTATTAATGTACCAACCAATTAAAAAAAAATTAATTGATTGTGAAAAATCTAAAAATTTTCAAAAAAAAACTTGAAACAAGTTTATGAATTACTATTGTATGACCTTGATAATGCTATAGCCTCTTGAATTCAAACTAACTTATAGAGAAAATTGGAATTAATATTTCATATTGAAAAATGTAGCCTACATTCATAAACCGGTACGAAGTATTTTGTAAGAAAACATAGCGTACAATCCAACAATAACGGCCTTCAAGTTGTTTCATGTGAATGTGTAACCAAATTGGGTTATAATTGAGCACAATGAAAAATAATTATTACTGAGATATGAACATGCAACATTTCAACAGAGCCTACAAACTATTATTCAAAACCAAATAAATACCGTAGGCAATGTTCCATCATATAAATCAAACGCTAATCCCGACAAACGCAACGTCAGGACACATTGTGGCATTGTCCATTTTATATCGTAGGTATCGGTTGCAGTCATATAATATCCTGAAAAATTAATACAAATAGGTCAATAACATAATCCAACAAATTTGAATGCATTTTTTACGTAATGAAAATGATGGTTCTTGGTCCATTCCAAACTGCAATAGATTAACACATTATTTTGTCACTTCATAACCGAAATGCAGTCATTTATTTGATCCGATAAACAATTTGTTTACTCACAGTCTAAAGCTGCGTTTACACCAGAGTTGTCAACAAAATGCTGTCCACAAATAGTTTTCTACAAAAAAAGTTGTCAATTTTGTTCTTGAATTTAGAGTAACAAAGTGGAATTGGCCCAGAGAGCGTACACGGCGTGAACTTTTTTGGAAACTTTGTCAGTGTTTCCCTTACTTAGTGTACAACAAACATTTTGCTTAAAACAAGGGGTTTCACGAGTTGACTGACGAAAAAATAATCTTTGCTTTTCAAGAAATTGGCAAAAACAAATGCCGCAAATTGTTGAAAACTCTGGTGTAGACGCAACTGAAGATAATAGAGTGACACAATAATTAATCCACTCTTCCATCAACTAATTGATGCATATCAGATACAATATGCACAAAACTTTCTAGGTGAGTCAGAAAAATCATTTTGAAAACTGTGTGTCCCAACGCTCCGCAATGGGTAAAATAATTATTACAAATTACAAAATTATATCCATGTAATCTTCAAACAAGTTTAAAATTCTTAGCAAAAAAATATTGACTCAGGCTGGGATCAAACCAGAAACCTCCAGATCCACAAACAAGAATTAAAAAAATAGGTCTTTATCCATTCTTGGTAAATTCAGAATAAAGTTGCTAAATTTCAAGTTTATCATTTCGGTAGTTGAGATGTGATGATGCGTCAAACAACATACCCCAATCTGTCCTGAATAAAATCATTTCTTTATAATATAGTAGGGAAAGGGATGGTATATTGTAGGATGATAATAATAATAGAGGAAACTCAAATTTCAAAAATCTAGTAGCAGCGCAGCATTTTATCGAAACCATAACAGAAAATAATTCACGATTGGATATATTTTTCTGACTATCGAGAAAACCAAATTACTTTATATTAGTAAAAACTAATGTGAAATGGTAATTCACACCAACGTTCTACATCAACGTTCTGTGCTTGAATTCAATGATTCTATTTCAGCCAGAAAATACATAAAATACGAATAATACAGTACAATCAATATAACAATAAATAATAACTAATAACAATAAATATATAAAGGTAATACAAAACATGCAATGCAACAGCAGGCTTCATCGAAACTATTATCTGCCACAATTATCAGAGTATTATCAGTGTACTATTTCGTACAGCCAAACAGAGTGTTCTTGAATTCATTTGGGTAAGGCAGGTGAATAATAATTAAGAGGTAAATATAAATTTAAAATTAGCATTTTGAGTTTGTTAGAAGCCGCATTGTGATCATCCCACCGGGATTAATACAGAGATTATATACAGACATTATTACATAGATTAATAAAGATATTAGTACAGAGAGGTGTAAGGTTTATCAGTAAGATTTTTTCGCATTCAACGTTGTCAGTATTGTTCTGAGTCAGAATAAATCTAAATTAGTGTCAAGAACATTGAGGTTTGGAATTTCCTTTTCCATCAAGTGATCAAGATCTGTAAGTGCGAAACATTAATATATACTATAACTACTGGTGTCATTGTGATATGTTTTTGTCAAATCGTTTTCGGGATACAAATAATCGTGAACATACTGGCCGACCAAGTACTTCAAGAGAATTGCAAATCATGTTGGACACTTCTGGTAAATGTGAGTTATAATAATAATAATAATAATGTATTAGCATTGATAGTAGATTCAAAATACAATTTTCAGTTTTCCAAGTTTGTTGAAATGTACAAAGTATTCAACACTACCATGACAATTTAGTTAAAATAGCGCAGTTAAGTATTATAGTTCCAATATATAAAGAACGAGGTGATGCGGATAGAATTAACAATGCACACCGAATCTTACGACTAGGACATCAATAGATTTCATCCGTGACGAAGTATAACAAACTCATCTATTACTTTGTCACACAAATAAAAGAACCGATTGTTCTCTCAGTTCTACTTGAGCTTATTGATAACAAATCTTTTGTCCAGCATGCTATGTTCTAGATTTATTTTAAAAAATGAATTTTTTCAGTACCTATTTGAATGAAGAAGCTTAGAAATAATCCGTCCAAAGAAAATAAAATTGCAAAAATGTTGCTTTATTTAGATAGGGAAACGAATAAACCATAGGACTCTAACAATTCGCATCAACAGAAAATTATTTACTTATCTTCTTACAATGAATCAAGACTTTTTGTCCCATCGATGTATATTTTATACTTATATAGTTATCTTATAAGTTGTATCTATAAGTTATATATTATACCTATAGTTGGATTTTGTTGTTTTATACATTTTGTTAATCAGAGCACATTGATGTACGTAAAATATCAACGTTGAAATATTACATTTTGATAAATGAAATATCGTCTTATTCCATTCACATACAGAAATCTATTTATAGGCCTACCGTATTAGAAATCGTAAACAATCGACTGTTCAAAACAGGCTAACCATAGTCCTAATTAGTCTGGATTATTAGAACCCTTCTATTATTGTATCTTGAATTTTACGATACTAATTTAAAAGCATACGATCTCCGAATGATTTCTCCAATTCATTTCCACAAAATCAATATTATGCTATAGAGTGACACATTCCGAAGTATCTACCCTCTCATCAGAGAAATAATTTATTTTATGGGACACAACAAATAACTCAATATTGAATGTCGGTCTTTTAATTGGAGCATGCTTTTAGCACAACCCGAAAACAGATAAAAATAATAAATTATTCAACCAATATCCTAGTAACAATGAAATGACTTGAAGTTATCGAATTAGAGCGAATGAGTCGAAGTAGCAGGAGCTGATGCTCTTCAAACAGTAGAAAATAATTATTCAATCGAAAGCACAGCGATCCAGTCATAACCCAGTTAATAATCTATTGAGGAGTCAAGGAAATTTCTGGTAATAATAGTAAGTGAATGGTATTCGAGAAGATTTGTGTGAGTAACAAGTCCTTAATTTAAAATGAGAATTCATTATTACTCACCTATGAGCAAATAAGCCATTGTGAATGATAGCACAATTATCGGCCCACGATACGAATTTTGAAATACGAGAAGAACTATGTAGACAATTACCACTGTCACCACAGTGTGTAGAATATCAGATCCTGAAAAAAACGAGAGCATTTAAAAATAAATATTACATAATATTCATATTGAGTTATAAGGATATGATAGAAATTTTTGGATCACAAAAATTATACCAATAAAATAAGAAGAGATTATGTCAGTATCAAACTTTCAAACGGTCATATATTTATAAAAAGTTTATAGGCGCTCGTGCAAAAAAGAACTATAATAATTATAGTTCAATTATTGATACATGCAATCAGATGGCAAACTTTAAGCCTAATATACTTTCATTAATCTTCCAGATCAATTTCATTCAACATATTTAGAAGAAAAAGTGCAAGTAGAACTTGTAGTTTTAGTAGAAGTAAAAAGGTAAAGCGCTTAAAAAAATAAATATATTATATATGATCTCGATAAAAACGAACTGAATGATTGAGTTTTATATTATATATATGTTTCACAAAATAATTTGAAATGGCAGATTTTTTGCTCTTATTTACCGTAATAAATATTGTTAAAATTTCAATAATTTAACTCAACTCGAAATATACTCGATAATGCAATATTTCAAAAGATGATGAATAGAATAGTGTCTCCAGAGATTAGTTCACTATATTTATAGTTGAGTTCACTATAAGAGCAGCAAATCATAATGATAGAGTACTGATATACGAACATGAAATATTAGAGATGCCATCTTATCTTTTGCCTCCTTAATGAAAAAAATCAGCACTTCTAGAACAACTTCAATCGATTCATCTTGGAAAGCATGAACACTATTAAACCTACACAGAATAATGAGAAAAACACTATTGACTCACCATAGTTGAAGTAGTTTATCGCTAATCCAGTTAAAGCAAAGTACAAATGTTGAATATTCGGAAGTTTTCCAAAAAGAGTGTACCTGTGAGTCAGCACAATTGGGAAACCTATAGAAAAACAAATGTAAAGTTCAAATGCATAAATGAGAGCACTGAAGCAATGAAGATAAGCAAGGAATATAAATGCAATCTAATATATTAATCTCAGTTTCAATGCAACTCAACACAAAACAATCTTCAATAATTCATTCATCTATTTAGTTGTACAAATTATTGATGGAAATATAAACATTTGAGAATAAGAGACGGAATTTTCTACCTCAACAAAAAAAGAAACATCATTTACCAGTATAGTCCAGTCAATACAAGGTTATATAGAAGAAAACATTTAGAACACAATTTTTGACACCGCAGATGTGTTCAGGATAGTAAGGATATAAATAAATTATATCAAAAGTCCCCACCTCTTCCCCCTGTGCTGAGGGGGTGGGGCTAATTGAAAGGTAACATTTTTGGGGTTTTCGTACATATATATCTCGGAAACTATGGTTCTTACAGATATTCTATAAACAGATTGAAGATTACAAATTGAAAATTGATGTTTTCTATATCTTCCAGATTTTTTGAGATATTCGCTCTTCAAATTGTGACATGCTAAAGGGATGAGGATGAGGGTGGTTTAATAGTCGAATTTTTTTGTGCTTACATCTTGGAAACAATGCGTTTCACCTACATGACTGACAAATCGAAAATGGAGCTTGATAAAAATTTCCTACAGGTTATTTCAGTAGAATTTTGTGATATCTTAAACATTTTTATATAGGTCTTGAAAGTGTTGAAACAATAATTTGTTATCCAATTATTTGCTTTTTCAGGGCTAATCTCCAATAACCAATAACTATCGTGGTGTTGAAAGTAAAGTTTCCTTTCGTTTCTGCTGATATCGCTCTGTCGTCGAGAGTTTAGAGTATTTTTTTTTTTCAGTTAGTGGTAAGGGTTTGTCAGTCAGATCCTACTTGACTGGAAGGAAGCAGATCATATCCAACCATTGGAAGTGTTCTCTCACAGCATAAAAATTTTGATCGTGGCATGCCACAGGGATCGGTGATGGGCACACTACTCTTTCTGGTTATGCTCAATGATCTTGGGCTCCTTGGACTGGTGCTGATATTAGGGGATGACAACACAATCTACTCTAAAAAGCAGACAGTTGAACATGCTGATTTGCGGGTTCAGCCGGTTTTTGATAATGCCAAGCAATGGTTCTCAAACCAGCTTGTGCTTGAATGAGAGGAAATCCAAGCAACTAGAATGAGTACTTTACAGTTTGCTAGCTGCACATAAATTAATGGTAAAACTGCTGGGATATGTTATTGACTTGCTGCGTAGACTCAGACCCCTTCTCATCAGAAAAGATTTAATGATTATGTACCTCACCATTTTCCATTCCCATATTTTGTATGGACTCCTGTACATACTACCAGTGCATATTGTCTAGTCTGCTGCATCGTCAAGGGCACCGAGGGCAGACATATGCTGAGAGTATATCTTCATGTACAAGGAGACTTTAAATTGGCATACCGCTTTGCAGAAATAGCCCTCTCCTATCTTTGCATTGCGCCTATACAACGATCTGCCTGTTGGTGTGAAGAATCTACAGGGTTTTGCTAGTTGAAATCTGGTTGAAGAGGAATCCTTTCTACTGAATGAATATTTTTATGCACACAAGAACAGTAGGCTATAGTTTAGCCTGCTATCTAGCTTTTTGACGCTATCCATCCAGTTTAATGGTCATGGATGTAGAAGGAGGAAATAAAGAAGTAGTACGGAAAATATTTGTTTTAGTAGAAAGTTAGAAGTTTTAAGAAAAACGTAGAATGGTTATGGGGAACAAATATAACGTTTTTACTGACATATTTTGATGATAAATGTTGTTGCGGTCAAAATAGACATCTATTAGGATAGATAAATTGCATTTAATTATAAATCAATAAACAAAATCAACGACATAACCTAAAACTGCAATTGTTCCACAAACATAAATAAACAATAATTCTAGTACCAACATAGATGGTAAATAAGTAAGTAAGTAAGTATTTACATACAATATTATACAATAAATTAATTTTGATGTACTAACCTAGAAAAATTGAAATAAGAAGTCGAAGAGCAGCTTCCGATGCTCCGACAGAGCTTGCTAATTTAGCAATAAGTCCTGGACTACTCATGGATATTGAGTCCTCCATTTTTGAACATTAAAAATGTTTCTAATAATATATATTGCATACAGTTAAAAGTCACAAGAATTGTAAGAACTTCACAAGTTTTGTCTCCTCACGTCCGCAGTGTCCTCGGCTTCGCCATGATATTTGATATGACCGTCATCGTGCGTTGTCGACCTCGTCCTATGTATCGTATGATATCGATGATCGAAAAAAACGATGGAAATGGAAAACTCGATTGCGGAATGTGGATTACCTTTTCAATACATTCCAGCATGATTCATGATTTTTTAAAATTTGCATTCGAATATTATTCTTTTCAATGCATAAAATAAGTTAAAAATCGAAGAGAATGTAATTTGTAATATAAATTACACTTTTCCTATAAAATTTTAATTTGGATTAAATTGAATTTTAAGGTTATCCGCTGAAAAGACGTAACATGACGTAACACTCACAGACAAGAGAACAGAGCTGTGTACTGTCATATTTGAATACACAGCACAGAACCGAAAACCAACAACCAAGCAGTAGTCAGAAAACTCCGCGTATCGCCGTTTGCCGTATCCGCGTTTTGCTAAGCAGATAAAAAAAAACTGCGTTTACGGATAGCGAGGTGATTGCGTGATTCTACGTTTCTAAATTCTAATTTCTCCAATGTGTCGTTTCTTGAAATTATTTTTTTTCTTTGTAAATACAGAATCTGCAAATAATTAATATTATAATTTAAGTTTTTTCAAAACAATTAACAGGTGACAGCTAGGGTATCTAACACAGCATGAATTTTTCAACTGGCTTTTCTTCTAATAACTATTTCAAAATTCATGAAGTCATATCGAATGGTAAAAGAAAATAATGGTAAGGAATATAAATTCAATTCTATTAATATTTTCCTATTACAGTATCTCAAATCCTTGAAAGTTAATTGTTTTTTGAGGTTAGGATTCAGAGAAACAAAATATTAACGACAAGCAGACGGACGTATGCTGACAATGTCAACTTTAAAAAATTTTGCTGTGCATTTGGACTGCTAGCCCCCAATGCTGTCAAACCTCTGTATTCAGACGTAAACTCACATAATTCTAAAGACACGGTGGCTTCAACACGTTGCAACATTCGTACACCTTGGAAGGGCAGGGATTTTCCCTCAGTCTATAGCTGTGTTGAACATCTTTTAAGTAAATTGATAGTTCAAATGCAGTCACCCTGTCATATTTCATTCTTTGGCTTAAATACTTAATGTTGTAGAAAACTGGGGATAAAAAGATATAGCTTACAGTGTCACAAATTGAAGGTTTGATTAGCCGGTTAGGATAGTCGAGAAGGCGTTACACCTTTGCTATACCTACTAGCACTTAGTTGTGGGTTCAACTCCCGTCGAATGCATTGACGCTTAATTAATCGTCATAGAATTTGCATTTTTCAGTTTACTGGCAACTCCACACTGGTTCAATATATCATGTTGATAAATTTGTTGAAAATTTGCTTCAAGGTCAGCTGCTAGTCTTGTATTGTGGCTATAGACACAGCTTCCTAGTTTTCCTTTAATTGCTTAAGAGATTCAATGTCATGGCTGTAGGCAGTAAGCACGCCTAAAGCACTGAGAAGTGATTTTTAGTAGTCGCTACTTCCAGCAAAAGTGATGGTTCAGAATGCTATTAGCCGAACATCCTTCACTGTTAGTACATGTGCCCAAAGGAGTAGCCCATATATGAAGTGGTTGTAAAAGAGTGAGTGATATTCCATCACAAAACTCTCTCTGCCCATTGACCAACGTGTGTCTGAGTTTTTTTATCATTCTACATTTAGACATGAACTGAGACTATCCTGGATTGATTGATTGATTGAGTACTTTATTTATGTGGATTACAATATATACTGGCTTATACACTTATATACAATAGCTTACAATACAGCAAAATTATAGATGAATTTACATAATATACACTAAGAAAATAATTATTGAACTGTATATGATATGAAAAAGCAATTTGTAATATAATAACTATAGATAATTTAATCATATTTTTATGCATCTACATAAATTGGCGGAGCTTTGGACATATCAATGTCCATTCTTCGGAAAGAATATTAAAAATATCCTCCCCACTAACTCTCTACCAAATAATATGGATAGGATAGCATCCGTCACATTTCAGCCTTCCATCTAGTCAGAAGCTACCGCTCACCCATCCAGTTTGACTGGCTCAGGCTCTGCTCTCTATTCAGTGAGAAAATGATTTTGTTTGATTTTTATCAGTTTGAGTATGTTTCACTCTCTGCATAATTTGATTATTATGCTGACCTCTCACTTGCCTTACCTCTTGTTGCACCTCTAGTTATTTCATCTGCAAGGAATACTGCTTCCTTTTTTTCTGATAAGTCTTTTATAAGAAAAAGGAACAGCTAGGTTCCCTGCACCCAATGGTTCTCTGAACACAATGCTTGTTTTCCCTCACCCTTGATGTAGCTTCTTTCAGAGAGACTGCTTGCATTCTAGTATGCAGATAATTTTAATAGTTTCAGCACAGCTCCCCCCATACTATACTTCTCATGTTTTGCATTACTATTTGGCACGTAATTGAATTCTTTACTCAGATCACACAGTGAAAGCTAGTGCTTCACCGCCACACTCAAAGACATTCTGTATTTTACTAGTCTGTAGATTAGATCACTAGTCAGCGTATTCAAAAGCATTATAAATGTACGGTACAAGAAATAATTTTAATAAAAATGTTTGGAAATTAGTGATAAATCTCATTGAGTTACAATTTACATGTAGAATAACCCACGATATTTAGATGAAAACTCTTCTATATACCGTGGAATAACCCAATTGAATAAACTAGTATCTGTAATTTCTCAAACTTGATGGGTGGTCTTGGAAGCTGAATTAAGTCAACTCAAGTCTTAAGTGCCATGTTGCAGATCAACTCATCAATATCTGTAAAAATCTTGATGAGAGTATTTATCAAATTTTATACCTTCTAGAGCATATTTTGATACAATTTTCATGACCAACTAGAAAAAATATTTCCGTTGTACAATCCATCATCTGACCAATGTACTCTATGTACTGTAAATGTGCCGTGTACAACAATAATTGTCGCAAGTAACTTGTCTATAAACTTCATAACTCTTGTTTTTTTCAGATGGCCAATCTCTCTGATCTAGTTCGCTCTCACAACGCTGAATCTCACTGCATCCATTTGAAAAAACCGACTGGAAAAAATGAAGAAGATGGAACAGAGGAATCAATTGAGAATGATTATCCTAAAAACACCAGGCCTCTCGAAAGTCAAGTCGCTGGTCACGAATTCATGTGTGGAAAAATAAAAATAGGTACTTTCACGCAATCGAAATTCAATTTTTCTTCATCTGAGTTTCTTTACAAGCGGATAAAGATCTTAAATTAAATAACTTCAATTAAAATCTAGAATGAGTTACATAAATGCTGTGATGGAAAAAATGAGATTTTGATGTTGTCAACATTGACAACATCAACGTCTTATTCTTCCAATCATGGAGAATTACCACTACATTCCCTCCCATACATCCAAATTATTGTTTGTAATAGTTTGGTGACAAGCTCAAAACACTTGAATTATTCAAAATGAATCATGTTTAATCAAGTTTATTACTGGTCTATATTTTTGTAGAAGCTTGACCACCTACCAATACAAAGTATTTTATCGTCCATATTTCGTCGTTTGTTCAATATTTGAATGGACATCCTGTTCCTGAAAATGTTTGCACTGAATATCAATTAAAAAACAATTTCTCTTCTAAACTATTAGAGAGAAAAGTTCGGGGAATAGTGTTTCTACTTCTTTTACATGAAACCTATTAACAAATAAATAATAACGTCTGAGCCCTATAACGTCAACAAATAAAGTCATTCGGTTCTATTAACGAACTTAGAAAGACTCTAAAACCTCCAGTGTGAATTGATGTCATTGTTGAATATTTGTCAATATATAAATGTGTATCAAACAATTTCTGAACTCGTGTTTATAGGAATTAGTTTCCATTATTTTGAGTTTGAGAAGAATGAGAGAAGTTGGCCTTTAATAGTAATTTGCACTTTAAAAGCTTCAACTGAAATGAATCAGCTGGTGACGGTGACTCAAACTTAAAATGAATCACAGTATAACATGTTGTTTTGTACAGTATTTGATCGTTTAAAATGAAATTTCGTTCAAACTGGCACTGTAAAAACTGTGCATTCTTTATACCAAATTCTGCACTCGTATTCATAGCAGTTCATTTCTTATTAACTAAATGTGAGGAGACCTGTCAATATAGTCTCTCGGTTAGACCATTGCAAAAATTATGTTTCAAGTTTAAAGAATATAAATTTTATTATATTTCAGATATTATTTGTTTTTTCAGGCATGCTGAAACATGAAGATGGTTATTTGATGAAACCAATTGTTCGACCTGTACAGGGCGAAAGAGAATTGGCATTCTATGAACAAGTTCAACAATCATCCGATCCAATACTCTCCACGTTCAAAACATTCATTCCCGAATATTATGGAAGTTCGGTAGTGAAGGTGAATGGGACAGGTAAGAAAATGATAATAACTCCATGAAATTTAGAGTTACAAGTATTATTGATGCTCAAAGTAGTTCAGATCTAAATAATTTCCACTGGAAAAATGTTATATCTCAGAATAGGTCTCAATGATGCTGTTCTGTTGTGTTTTGTGGTTCCAGGACTATTGAAATCTATCTATAGTGAGCTCCACGTTGTAATGGCTGTGGATAAAGATAGGAGAACAACGTTGCCGATCCTCTGTCATGTCAATGCCTTCTATAGACGGTAGCTGATACAGGTTTATTGATGTAATATTAACTGTTCATTCTTCTTCTAAATAATCAATTATATTTTATTAACTAAGAAATTATATTTTTCAATAATTTCATTATTAAGATTAATATATTTATCATTATTAATATATTTTTAATTAATTATTAATTCTAAATTGTTAAAAGACGATCCGGCAACAGACCAAAGCAGAAAGAGATAGCACTATCAGCTTTGTTGAATGACAGACAAGGATATCAATACCATTGCTAATCTAACACTGCCATTATTACGTGGACCTCACTATAGTCCAAAAATCTTTTCTTAAGGTGCATTTTCGTTCGTGCGTAAATTAATTTCCGCAGTCGACGATGACAGGCATTGTTGACATTCATATCATCCAAATTTCAAGTGTGCTAAAACAGCTGATCTAATAACTTTTCATTATTTGTCTTTATTATTAAAGAATTAAACATTTCTAATAATATCAACATATTGCCATTTAAAAGTATAAGCCCAACCTACCCCATTAAAATATAATTGAAAATAATCTTTTAGTTTATGTAGACAAATTGAAATCTACCCAATCTGAGATTGTCTCCCTGTCTTGGTCGACGTCGGCATTTACGCACAAACGAAAACCCAGCTTTAGCTAGATTAAAAATATTTCTTCAGTTTCCTAGAGAAGTGGATATTTCTGCACTTTATTACAGTTTGCAATGCATTATTTGAAGCAAGCTTCACTTTCTGCACAATCTATCAGGCGGCGTGCAGAATGTAAAGTAACTTACTTTCTCCAAACCACTTGATTCTTGAGGATATACAAACAAGAAGCTCTAGCTTATCGTACCTACACTAGATAGCATAATAATGATATTCCATTATTGCCGGGCATTTTGGCTGCAATAAATAAATGTATTCGTCTCTTCCTCTCTTCATTCTTTAATTATTAATTTTATCGTTAATTTTCAATAAAATTGATTGATATTCATTTATTTATTCACATTTCATAATTCACAAATCAAATAAAATATGATTATTTATATTCATTTGTTTATTCACATTTTATAATACACAAATAGAAAAAAGATCAAAAAAGGAGGAACAGGCCTAGCCTAAAACTGTTACCTTTCCGAGTGAAATTAATTTGTATTTTAGATATTGAGTGAATAGTTGTTATTGCAACTGAAGCAAGTTGAAAATTAGATCAAAATACTCTATGAAAGTCGTTTTATTCTATGTTAATTGGTAAATTTTCTTCTGATGTGAAATTATTTGGTTTTTCAGAAGTGAAATTTATTTTGTTAAAAGACATGACTCATGGATTTAAAGAGCCCTGTATAATGGATGTGAAGATTGGGAAGCAAACTTGGGAGCCAGGAGCCTCTGCAGAGAAAGAAAAATCTGAGAAGGTAAAAAGTTTCATGAATATTTAGTTTTATTAGGAACAACCTTTCTTGCAAGAAATGTAAGAGTACTGAAAAATAGAACTATGTAATTTCTTTATAAATCTAAAATTTATTTATGTTTTACATTTTTTAATCTCAACATTGATAATTTTTACTCATAGTAACTCCAACTTTATGTTTCTTTTCCAGATAAAGTATGCTGATTCGAAAAATGCTTTATCATTTTGTATACCAGGATTCCAGGTTTACGATGTAAACTCAAAAATATATTCGAAGTTTGGAAAAGATTACGGGAAACAAATGGATGCAAATGGAGTTTATGAAGGTACGCATATTTATTGATAACTGTCTGTCCCAATTAATGCTCCAATTAAATGAGTTACATACAATTTTCATCGCTTTCTCTTCAAGTAATGAAATAAATAATATGTATAACATTCATTCTATTCACTTGGGTAGTAATATGTAGAACAAGATCTGTGAATGGCTATGACCGAAAATACAGTAGTCACAGAGTACTCGATTTAGTGCTTGAATGGCTTTTCGATCAGCTTTTAATAGATAACTTTATCACTGAACGCATGAATGTATCTAAACATCTACCTTTTCATATTCTCCAACTACCATCAAGCTTTTTCCCCCAACAAGGCTCCTGCCACATTATTTAGAATCTATTAGAACTATATCAGGAGTTCAGGACATAAAAATGTCAAGATGAAATCTGTAAAATTCATGAAGAATTACTGATTGTCAATTGTACAATTCCGCTCATTAATAACAGTTATATTTTTCAACTAAGATGGATTTCATTGACTGATTTCAGATGTTGACTCACTGACATCACTCAAGGATTTATTTTTACAGTGCAGTTTTATTTGCAGTACAGTTTGTGTGATGTATTGTTTATACAATTTATGCTGTTTGAATTTTCATCTTTAATGAAGCCACTAAACAAGAATGTGAGATTTTGGCTGTAATACTGTGAGGTTTACAACGATTGAAGTCATTCGGTAATTATGGTGTTGAAGTGTTTACTAGAATCGTACCTTTCATACACCAATTGTACTTTCGCTACTCCAATGGAAGTTCTCTACCGTGGTTCAATACCGTAGTTTCATTGTAAAATATGTCAACATAAAATTATATTTAAGAACAGTCAAGATATTTATGTAATACTTCTTCCAATAAGGATTTCATATACTGTATATAGTATCAGATAACGTCTTGCTATCCCTTCTCATCTTTTCCCCTTCTTTATTCTTCTCCCCACCCATTCATAAGATTCATTTCAGTTAAAAACATTAATTAATGATGTAATTATGTTAACTTTGATTGCAATTTTTTTACAGCACTCAGAATGTTCTTAAATCATGAAAGCGGTGCCAGCAAATACATTCTTCCTCCAGTCATTGACCAGTTGCGAACTGCATTGGAATTGTTCAAGAATCAAAAAGTCTTCCATATTTACTCCAGCTCAATTCTGATGGCATACGATGCAGCAGTGTTGCGGCAGCTCAATGCATCTGACTCCCAAAACAGTGTTCAAAGTCAACAAATAGGACTAAAGTCTTGGTACTGTGTGTCACTTATAGATTTTGCTCACGTTGTTCCCGCCAATGACCAACTGGATTTCAACTATATTTCTGGAATTCAAAGTTTGGTTAAAGTTCTTGAAAATATTCAGTCAAGCTAACCGTTAAAAGTACATCGATTTCTTGCCCAATACTACTTTACAGACAGTATTATTCGTTGAAAATTTATATATTGAGAAAATATAGTGAAGTCATTTAATTTATTACAGTTAAGAGTGAAAAACACTACCATGGTGCATCCAAGACACAGTAGAATCTGATACAACGAATTCCTAAGTTAACTTACTGTACCGCATCTATTTTGAATTTGCTGCTCTTATAGAAGTTCAAGTATAAATATTCTCAATTTGTAACGATAGCATTTCTTACTTATTGTTCACCATATTAAAGTGAATGTGGTAATTCAATATTTATCATACTAAGGACTGCCTTCTGCCTTGATATACCAGTACAATATACAGTTATTAAACTATGTGATACTAATATTCAATAATTTTTGTTATGTAACTGTTGGCAATATTTTATGAAAGTAGTTATTCAATATTAAATATTTATTTTTATAACATTTATTTTCTAATAAAGACGTTTTCCCAAACTAGAGTTTTCAATTTCTCAGCCAGTAAACACCAACTTGAATCAACTCGCGATAACTGGCGAAGATTTTTTCAAGATTCCTTTATCAAAAGATTGATTGATTTTTATTATGATGTGCTAGGGCTCCACATACCCACTGAGAAGAGTTGATGAAATATTAACAAGTTTTGAAAATTATCGAAATATAGTTTTCATAAAAGTCTATATTTTCATCTACTTACTTTCCCATATATCATGTAATAAGAATTGTTGTACAGTAAAGTCTGGATTTCCAGTGAATATCTGCTGAAAGGAAGAATAGTAATACCATTAGTTGTTATGATAGTGTTCACATATTGACAAAATAATAGTAATGATATTGTGTGACCTGGCTGGCTCAGGTCTCGTGTCAGAGTTTTCAGTCGCACACCTGATCAATTTCAGGGCCTCTGATATGAAAGACTGTTTTTAGGCGGCCGGGACCGTAACGTGTCTATCCGAAACATGGGAGTTGCCCGAGAAAAATATCTCACCCGGGCCGGGAGGCCTGTCCTCTGAATTATAATGCTAGCGTCTAAGGGTCAGACTATATTATTTAAGCGGTTTTTCAGTCGGCAGGGCAGGAAGCTCTTCTGATTGGGTTGTCGCCTCAAATAACGCTCAATGTGGTCTGGCCCTAATCCAAAATTCAAATTCAAATTTTATTCAATCCAATTCACAATATTTACAAATTATGAGAAAAATAATACAGCTTAACAATATTAGAGTAATAAGTTAATATTTTATAAAGTACATAAAAGTCTAATTTATTAAACAAGTAACAATAACATCAGACAAGAACTCGAACATGCTAAACCAGGACTAATTTGTGAATTTGGATAGAAAAATACTGCTTGCTGAGAGTACAAAACTCTACGTCTGCGAGCAGGAATGAATATCTGATAATTTATGAATTTATAGAGAAGTAGAAAAATATAAAAAGAAGAAAGAAAGAAAAATTAGCAACCAATCACTCACACATTCACACTAACCATGCTCACTCTCCAATTCCAGCTCATTTAGCCAATGCATAGCCACCATTATCAGAGTATTTTAACTAAGAAACCACATTGAATAAGGTCTCTAGATAGTCAGGCATAAGACCTCTAAGCCATCCAAGAACTTTTGTTTTAAAAACAAGTCGATTTTGTGTTCTCTTAATTTCAAGAGGAATATTGTTGAAAAACTTAGGGCCGAGAAATACAAACGATTTCTGGAAACAAGTGGTATACGATTTAGGAAGTCTTAGTAAATCAGATGTCACTCTCCTAGTTTGATAACTAGGAACATCCCTGAACAACGCATGACCACAATTTCCAGACATAACATAAAACATATACAATACTTTGAAAACATAGATATATCTGAGAGGCAAGCATCTGAGACTCTGAAAGATAGGAAAAGAATGTTCATATCTACCCTCCTTCTTGATGGCACGAACTATGGATTTTTGTATAGTTATTAAGGGCTTCAAGTGACTAATGTAAGTGGAGCCCCAACAATTTATACCGTAGCTGATTTTTGATTCAAAATATAGCTGCCTCAGGACACTCATAGGGAGAAATTTATTCAAAAAGTAGAACTTCCTCAGCATTAACAGCAGATGTCTTTTTATATTAGTAATATGATGAGACCAAGTGAGCTTTTCATCAACAATCACACCCAAATATTTTAATGAGTCAGTTTGACCAACCACCTCACAGTCACAGTCATCACTCGCACAGCTACCATGAAACTTCAGTGCAGAAGGCAATGTCCATGATGTTGATAGTGTAAACAGCATGTATTTTGTTTTTGAAAGATTGAGCTGAATCTTATTGTGTCTAAACCAGAGCAACAGCTTGTTCAAATCATCCTGCATTAATCTTACCAAATTGGGGCCATCCAGATCACAATATGCCAATGCAGTGTCATCTGCAAAAGATACAGGCATACCAGAGAACCTGAACGAATAGAGATCATTAATAAAAATGAGGAACAAGATTGGCCCAAGGACTGATCCCTGTGGTACACCACAGTCCACTACCTGAACCTCACTCTTCACACCTCCAATGGCTACATATTGTTGTCTGTCATTCAAATAGGACAAGAACCAGTCATGAGCCACGCCCCTGATGCCAGCATTATACAATTTATTTAACAAGATCGAATGGTTCACTGTGTCAAATGCCTTTTTTATATCTAGAAACAGTCCTGCGACACAGCGTGCTGGCCTGAAGTTGAGACCAGAGAAAACAACTGCCATAAACCTTTCAAGAGCCATTTCTGTATTCATACATTCACGAAAGCCAAATTGGTTACTATAGAAAAAATTACATGAATCAAGAAATTCTAGAAGTCTCCTTTTCATTATCTTCTCCAACAACTTTGAAAATACTGACAGCAGGGATATAGGTCTATAATTGTTCAACTTTAATCGAGAACCCGACTTGAAAACTGGCACCACTCTTGCCAGCTTCATCCCAGAAGGAAACACCCCTGTAGAGAGACTACAATTGAAAATATCAACTAGAATTGGTACTATGGCCAGCGCAACATTCTTCAATAATCCAGAAGATATACAGTCACCCCCACAAGATTTACCATTTTCTAATCCTCTAATGTAAACTAAGAGCTCATCATAGGTAACAGCTTCAAGGAATATAGACTTCTGCTGATTAGTTTCCTTGAAGATATTATGATAGTCCATGTTATCAGCTCCACCATTAGAATTAGCAGCGACATCTCTGCCAATGCTAACAAAATACTCATTAAAAATATTTGACAATCTTTTTGCATCACTAACAATTTCATCCCTGTGTTCTATTTTTAATTCTTTTAGGGGTTTACATTTTTTCGGATTTCCACACAGCTTATTCAAAACTTGCCATTTTTGCCGTGGAGGCATTTGATTTAATGAAGAATAATACTTTATTTTTTCAATTTTAATCCAATTTTTTATTTTTCTAGAGAAATTTTTGAAGTTATTTTTTAATCTTAAGTTATCAGGTTTCTTTTCATTATTTTAAATAATCTATCACGCGAGTGGATTGCTGCACACAGACCATCAGTTATCCATGGTTTGAGTTTCTTCAAATTCATTGATTTTATTTTGCATTCGACTCTCACCTTTGAACAATCAATATAATTTTTAAATACCTCAATAAATTTATCAAACTTATAGTTAACATTATTACTTAAGAAAACATCACCCCAATCATGAGACAGGAGGAAATTATTCAATTTGTCTAAATCGATTTTGTATTTTTCTTTACAAGAATTCCTTCTACTATTATCTAGGTTAGCGCGAATTGTCAATGTTATAGCTCTATGATCACCAATTAAATCCTCAATAACTGCACATTTTTCAAAATGTGAAAAATTTTGTGATCTCATAAATACGTGATCAATGCAGGTTGATGTTGTCTCCGTTACTCTAGTAGGTATGTCTATAATCGATTCAAAACCGTAGTAGCTGAGAACTTCTAAGTAATCATCAACTTTATTATCACCAGTCGCCAAAATGTTGATATTAATATCTCCTATTATGACAGTATCACAAGACGAAGGAATGTTTAAAATAGTGTCAAGACTGGTAAGAAATCTATCGCATTCAAAGCCATGCCATCTATAAAGAACGATTAGATTGAATTTATAGTTCGATAAGGTGCACTGAAGATAAAGAGCGTCCGCACCATCCAACTCACATTCCTTTACACTGCAGTTGAAACCAACTAATTCAGTGGAAAAATAAACAATCAAGCCGGTGGCTCTTGTGAAAGAGGAAATACTTGAACAAGATTCATAGCCATCAATATAATACTGGGACACCTGCTCATCTGTATCCAACCACACCTCAGTCAACGCTATAATAGCTGGCCTCACTTTCCAGCAACTAATATATGTGACAAACTTATCAAAATTGCTGCTTATACTTTGTATGTTTTGATGGAAGATCGTAAAACTATGACTTGATGAAATATGAGAAATATTAACTTCATCAATAGAACTCAACAAGACACAACTATTTTCATCCTCCATCATAACTCATAGAATTTAAACAATATTTGATATTAGAGATTTGGTGGTACACCAGAAATTCAAAATGAATATCGAATTCATTTACCTTCATTGGAATTTCATTCACACACACACTCACACACTTAAATAAAATAAGAAATAGCATATAGAAAAAGAAAAAGAAATGATCAAAAGACACAAAGGAGGTGAAAGAGAGAAAAACTTGATTCTCTTCAACATGTGTGTCAGCACCCACAATAGAATATAGGTAAAATACAAAGCTATTCATAGATTCAAATAATACATCAACTCATAATAAATCTATATAAGATAAGAATTAAATATTCAAACGGATAGAAAAATCTACCAGAGCCTGAACTAGGCAGCCCTTAGTACTCAATGAACATGTAGAATGGAAAATTAAGCAATAATAATTATATATTAAGAGATTCGTGAACGCAATTTTCGTTCACTGTATAACATTTTATTGTAACTTTTATATTTCGAATATTGATAATTCATTATAAAATGTTTGATAAGTTTAAATAAATAGAGCTATAGACCAGCATAATTCATAACAATTATAAGAAGATATGATTCAGATAAGAAGTGTCAAGCAAGGATGAGATTATATAATTAATATATCTACAGCAAAATATTTAAGAATAGATTAAAATGAAAGATTCCTGTGATTTAGGAAAGTTTAATATTTGATATCGTTCATATATTTTTGTTGCACCATCTATTCATTGAAAATAATCCAAGTATGAGAATTATTCTAATTGAATTGAAATTTAAAATATTTTTGTCAAGAAAACCACAGGAATGAAAGAGTATTATTTATGCTATACCATGTTTTCATCCGATTATATTTAAAAATAGATTTGTGAATAGCAGATTAGCAATTCTAACACTTTAATTTCAATAATAAATTTGAAAATCACAAAAACAAACTTTCATAGTTCAACAAGTAATTCAACTAACTACATAAATATATTGCAATACATAACACTGGCATGGATTGAATCCTCATAATTAGCAACAAGAAAAATTAGATATAAATAAAACAAATAATAAGAAAAACAAAAGTATAGTCCTAGCATTTTCACGAAAAAAAATTAAAACACTCTTCCTCGAGGATACAAAACTACAAAAGTTCAGAATCAAATAGATAAATTGAATGCTCTATAGATCTGTAAATAACTGCAATAAGAAAAAAATCCGTTTTTCAAGGAAAAATAAATGATTCAAGCATATTACCATTATTCAAAAAATATTCAACACTCGCAATTCGATATCCTCAACAGAGGTAAGTTAGATATACTCAAAGAAACTCCAAAACTACTTTAACCCTGAATAAACTTATCAAGAGAGGCCTCCCGCACTATTTGCTTGGCCGGGGACGCAGCATCTTTCCTCACAAATATTTTCCCACTCTTGACCCAAACAAATTCAAGCTTTCCCTTTTTTTTTAGCTCTTTAGCCTTCCCAAGAAGCTGTTTATTGTAAGGAGACAGATGATCATTGATGTACACAGAAGATCCAGGAAGCCCTAAGCCAAGATCATTTGAATTAATGTCTTTTTTCTTCTTCGCCGCTTTGAGCCACGAAATCTTTACTCTTCTTGCAACAAATTTGACTATTATATTACTACCACCCTTAGCGTTTGGCACCCTATGAGCTATAGCAATGTCCTCCTGTCTAAACGCGACCCCAATCGTCTTAGCAACAGCCCCTAATATATCATAAATGTTCTCCTTTTCAGTTCGTGGTACACCCCCAATTTCTAAGTTTTCAATCCTAGACCTCTGTTGTAGGAAATTAACCTCATCTCGTAGCTGGGAATTGCTTTTTTCAAGCTCTGCAACGGCCGTTTCCAACTTGATATACTTCTCATCGCGTTCTTTAGAGAGTTTTTCAAATTTTAACTTGGTTTCCTCACTGCTCTTTTTTAAAGAATTGACGTCAGTTTTAAGTGCTGCAATCTTAGGCTCAAACAGATTAATAAGCTCAGTACGCAGATCAGTGATAGATTCCAATATTTTGTTCAACTTAGCGTCTATACTAGTATTATCAGGGCCGTAAATACACTCATCACATTTCCAGGCTGACTTTGCTTGAGAATTCATCTTTTTAAACTTATCTACTGTACCAAGTCTAGTACAACTCGCGTGAAACAGACCTGCACATTTATTACACTTGATGCCTTCCCCAGCATTCGCGAAACTTGAATTACATTTATAGCAGTCAGCCATATTAACAGATGATATGAGAGAGCACGCACACTATAAGAAGAAATAAACTATTTAATTGTTCGCAATCTACTCACGAATAATATAGTGGGTCCAACACACAAATAAGAAAAAATCAGTATTTATGCATGTTTACGCGAACAAACAGCATTGAAGTTGAAATAGAAACGAAAGCAACTTCCACTTTATCTACTATTGACGATAACGGAGCTACGAAAAGTACGACCGCACTCCTTCGCTCCTCGATAAACACTGAAACATCCACTCGAATGCTGTCACTCCATTGGTAAAATGAAAATGTGTGATCTGAGACAGCTGGTGACAGGACAATAGCGCTGCAGACACACGAAGTCTGCTATCTCTTCATAGTGAACGATTTAATAGAATCAACAGTTGCCAACAGTTTGCAATTGAATAATCTCATTTTCTCGCATTTCGAGCTTATTTTCAATTTTAGGTGAAAATGTTACTGAACATAAATTGTAGAGATTTTCATGCTGAATCTTTTCCACTCAATTTTTCTTGTTTAAATTGTATCTGAAGCCTGATAATTGGGAATCTAAAATCAAACTTTGCATAGATGGGGCGGTGCTCCTGAAATTTTCACAGATATGGGACTTGTGGCAGTCGATAGAGCTCATCAATGACTTTTTTAGGTATGAATTTGATCAAAACCGTTGGAGCCGTTTTCGAGAAAATCACGAAAACCCCTGTTTTTGACAACATTTTTGCCATTTTAGCCGCCATCTTGAATTGCATTTGATCGAAATTGTTCGTGTCGAATCCTTATAGTGTAAGGACCTTAAGTTCCAAATTTCAAGTCATTCCGTTGATTGGGAGATGAGATATCGTGTACACAGACGCACATACACACACATACAGACCAATACCCAAAAACCACTTTTTTGGACTCAGGGGACCTTGAAACGTATAGAAATTTAGAAATTGGGGTACCTTAATTTTTTTCGGAAAGCAGTTCTTTCCTTATCTATACTTTCCTAAGCAGTTCTTTTCTTATCGTAATAGGGCAAGGAAAGTAAAATTGCTTTACACATGACCGCCAATGATTGCTCTCTTAATCTCTTGGTGTCTCACTGCTCACTGGCGACCCAGCCTGCTGGCCTAACTTAATACTACTCAATACTCGTAACTGAATTTAAAACAATTCAACAATTTAAAGTGAAAAGAAAAGCTAAACACAGTGCTTCAAGTCCTCTTTCATAATATGTACTTTTTACAATTTATTCTCCCCTTAACTGTTTTTGAAGTAGTTTTACAAGTGTTGGTAATTCCTCACCATTTCCAGTCAAAATAATAACCGAAATATACACCATTAACTACTTTAACAAATGTGCATTCACACTTACAACAGCAGATTGATTCCAAGAAATTTATTGAAATTGCCAAAACATTTGCTGCTACTATTCTTCCCTTCCACACCCTATTCTTTGTTTCATGACTGGACAAACCATTCGATTTCGAACAAAGAAAGCCGATGTTAGGCACCATGCCCCGCCCTGAATAAGTAAAATTCGCTGTAAAATTATACACAAAGTATGTTGGACAGATACAAATTGCCCTTAAAAATATAAATAATCATTTTTGCTAAATAAACCTAAAATTGTTCATAAGTATATTCTAGAAAACAAGCTGTATGATCCTTTTAAATGAAGAAGACATTGATACAGTTCATTACGATGATTTATTTTTCAGATTTTGATAAGAGTAATGTTGAAACAGAAATACAATAGTATCAGTCTTGTAAAAAGAAATCTGATTATGATAGAGCCTGGCCACACTGAAAAAGAGGTCAAGCTTTTTAAAAACAATAGTACATAAGACAATCAGACTTTTTGATACTTTTAAAGCACATAAAATCTGATTGATATTTAGAAAATACCATATTGATGGTTGAGCTATATAAAATATGGGTTTTCAATTTCAATTTGAAAATGAAAGTGAAAACCAAAACTTATAAATAGAAAATTTAATGTTTATTTACAAGTTCCAACAATCATTGAACGGAAGTTTCTACAAAGTCGATTCATTTTGATTTTATGCACATAATTAGAAAAGTTTTTTTTCGATTAGAGTACATTAAGCTGCGTTTACATAAAATCGTTATAGTTTCTATTAGATTGAACGGAACTCGACAAACACATATGTTTATCATGTGTATGATAAGTTATGTTCAATCTAATAGAATCTATAAGGATTAAGTTATTAAAATTTTGTTAATAACTTTGGAGTAAACGCAGCCTTACACGAAGTGGCAATCAAAATTAAACTTCTTGAATACAACTTCAATACAATTAATATAAAGTATCAAAATATTTTCATCTAAAAACTAATACATACATACAACCTGTATCACCTAGGGACACAGTTCTTGTCAAAGACAATTACATTTTACCAAAAAATATGATCACAGTACAAAAAAAAACACTTTATCGGAACACTAGCTTTCAATAACGAAAAAATACTCTTTGAGGTCATCAGGGTTTCTGCACTGAATTCTGGGAGCTTTTCAAGGGCCTGAAATGTAGTGTAAGGTCTGTAGGAGACTTCCAAATGAAATATTTAACAGTTCGCAAGTCCATATTCGAATCGAGGACCTGAAAGAGATAGAAAACACAATGAACGGTACGAGAATATCAAACATCAGTTTGGAAAATTTATGTCGAGTATCGATGAAAATCATTCATTATCTAATTCCTAAAAAAAGTGATATTCAATCCAAAAATTGACTTATTTAGTTTTAACAAGACTATAGTATTGTTTCCTATATTGGAATAGATTCCAATCATCATCCATAATGATGCTTGATTGAGTTTAAATTTAATCTAAATCTATTTTTAAAAACATCAGTGGAAATATAAAATCAATTTCTATCACAGATCACGTAGACGAGAAAATTAAAAAAAAAAAAAAACAGTTACAAATTAAATAACTGTTTACTTGATGAGATACGGTGAGATGCTGTATAGAGTGATTACCAGGTAGTGAACGTCTTTCAAAAAACACAAAACACTCGAACAGAAACACTTTCAATTTAAATGGTATTTTTTCACGTACATGAAATTTACAAGTAATACTACTCATGGAATTTAAAAACTAGTAGTTTGTGATAATTTTGATGTACGCCGTTGTACTTTTACGTAGACGTTCAAAACTATCTTGATCACTTACTGCCATGTCAGTCTTGCTCTGTCAAGGTATAAGCTTTCTGTAAACTTGTGATTTGAGGGACCAAAACAAAAAATTCACTAGTCCTTAAATCTGCTGATCTTAGGGTCACAAAATGTCTCAGAAGTGTGGTTGTGGATGCAACCTGTATCCTTTTTCAAAGGATACATACTTGCATAGAAGGAAATGAAAACAACCTTATTAATTTTTATTCCATTCTTAAGGCTAGCTTCACACACATTCGGTTTAATTCGGTTCGGCTCGTTGTCGAATATGACGAATGAGGCTTTCATACATATCAGGTTTTAATTAGGTATTTTCTTTTCAAACATAGCTGTGCTTGGTTTTTTACAATAATTCATGCTGGTATCAAAATAATATAAAAGTTGGTGTTCAAATAGTAAGATGTGATTTCTTGAAAAACAAAATTTTCAAGTTGATTAAAATTTGTGAAATATTTGAATAGTTTATTTCTGATTATATTATATTAATTTTGGATATTCAGAGTGATTATTTTTTTAAATCGAAAATTTGTTTCAATTTTGACAGATAGTACATAACGTTCATCTTTTCTCATTTCAGACGCCCTGAAATTGATCAGTTGTGACCTGAAAACTCTGACACCAGATCTGAGCCAGCCAGGTCACTCAATATTATTATTATCATCTCTTCTCTCCATTAATGAAATCATGTAATTTTCATGGAAAAATGAAAAAAAAATAAAAATTCTCCCTGAGTTTTAATTAATCCTTCATATTTTGTTTAGCAAACTATTCATTGAAAAAAAATGCTCTAGTGAACTAACAGAAATGGATTGACCAAATGATCTCGACATGGAAGATTTTTGACCGAGCGAAGTGAGGTCTAAGATTCAAGTTGACGGTTTGGCATTTCTCTTAATGTTTAAATGTTTGAATGTTTATATGTTGCGCATTTACGGCGAAACGCAGTAGTAGATTTTCATGAAATTTGACAGGTATGTTCCTTTTTTAATTGCGCGTCGACATAGGTTTTTGGAAATTTTGCATTTCAAGGATAATATAAAAGGAAAAATGAGCCTCCTTCCTACGCCAATATTAGAGTAAAAATCAGACTATATCATTTATTATTAATCATAAATCAGCTGACAAGTGATTACACAGATGAGTGGAGAAGCCAGTCTATTGCTGTATTTCCATAAGATCTATAGTTTCAATCAGGTACTTGTTGATGAGAATACTGCGTGAGGTCTACTGTTCACAGAACTACTAGTTAAACAGATAATCACGATATCAGGTTAAAATAAAAACAAGCGTGTGTAGAATACTTTGTTTTTATTTCCGGTTTCTTGGCAACAAATTCAAATATGATAAAGCCTATTTCTGTCCGGTGCTAAGCGGTTGCTATTCGGAACCGAATTCAAACCGAATCACCGTTTCACACTTATCCGAAATTGCCGAAAACGAAACGAACCGAATGTGTGTGAAAGTAGCCCTTCGCTAGAAACGAATTTGAACCTGATGGAATTTATTAGTCAAGTGGGTGTTCGGTTCTATGCGGTTTCTATTCGGTACCGAATTCAAACCGAATTACCGTTTCACACTTACCGGAATTTGCCGAAAACGAAATGAACCCGAACCGAAACGAATTTGTGTGAAAATTGCCTTACAATCCTCTTGAATTGTATTTGATCACAAACATTTCTAAGTAACGGATTTTTTTTTGTTGAAAAACTAGTAATCTATCTTCATTTAGAAACTCCCAGTTGCTAGTGTATATGAATAAATCTGAAATTATATAAAGCAGCACGTATATAGACTAATCGATTCTGGACAATGATTTGAATGACAAAAATTACCTCATCGCTACACAGCAACTCAACCTTGTCCTCAGCTAGAGAATTAGTTTCCTGGTCATCAGTTTGCTCCGCACCAGGAGAGCTAGAAACTGCAACAGTGCCACTTTCCGCTCCCAAAACCTTTTCAAATACGTGCTCAGCCACTTTGTTCATTTGGATGAAATCGTTTGCAATCAATCGGTCTCTGGAGATTAAGATAGAAAAGGTTCAGAATAATAATGACTGGGAAAATGATTAATGTAATAAATATTCCTAAGTCCCTTCCATTACATTTTTCTATAAAACTACGGACTCTCGAGTTTAAGTTAATGTTATAAAAAGTTACAAGCATAACCTACTTTTGAATTAATTCTATCAAAACTTGAAAAATGAATCATGCCTAACGCTCCGCTTTAAACATGATTTTCATATTCTCACAAGAAAATATATTATCTTATAAAAATGGTAGTCAATGCACAAAAATTATCAAATTGTCTGTACAGCTACTAAAGGATGAAACAGAAACAGGAATTTCAAACGGTTTGTAGTCGAGCTTGATATTAATAAATTTATACGAAAACAAATTTTTATACAATGATCAACAAAAACTACTATTGAATATAACTAGTTTCTAATTTCAGAATAAGTAACCATGAGAGCCCGTAGGTCACTGAAATGCTTCATGACAATAATTAACTCATTAATTTCTTCATGCATGTTGACAGGATAATTTTATATAAAACATACTCACTTCTTCAAAGTTTTGAAATTGCATGTACCATGTGGTTGAAGATAGAATGATATTTTTGTGAATTTTGGCATGTTCTTCTCGACAACTATATCTTTGACCCATTGAGGTACAGTCTCATTCAAAAGAGTGGCCTCATTATCACCGCCTACATCTTTCACAAGCAACCTGTACAATGTTCGCCCACCCACTTCACTGTAAAACACAATAAATTATATTAATAAAAAAACAGAGGTAAACGATAAAAATATAAGAAGCTCTCAAATAAAATATGTCTGCCTTACTACATGTACTAAATAATACTATATTACCTTACATTATGATGACTGATTACATACCTGTACTATGATTTACCTAGTACTAAATATTACTTTATTAACTTTGACTGACTACACAGGGCGATTTTAAAAGAAACCCTTCACTCTTTGATAGCTATGACTATGCTAACGACTCTGTAGAAGAGCGATAAGGTCTCATGCGTAATTCTAAATTAGGGTTCAGAGCAGTTTTGGGCGATTTCCTGCTGTTTTTACCTACGTATTGTCTATGAATCGATAAATAAATATGACAAAGTCAAGGCGATCGGTACTAGGACTCAGTCTACGACGGATTAAAAAAAACACAATTTTCAATCATTTAGATATTCTTAATGTGTATATATTTACGTGGGTACTTTATTACTTCATAGTATTTCAATGTAGTGCATTATTATTATTATTATCAGTAAGCACAAGTCCACTAAAAGTTGAAAAGGTACTAATAACACTTACGAAACATTGCTTTCCTAGCAGAAATTGAGTAAAAATAATTGAATGAAAAAGAGAAACTTCTATTTCTAGACATAATACATTTTTTAAGTTTCTAGAGAAGTATATGAGGAAAAAGATTTTTCAGTTTAGATTGAATGGAATTGTACGGTGTAAATTGAATGATAGTGTAAACCTGCACTGATGATTAACTTCGTAACATAACATACTTCGCAATGCAAGGCATATAGGAAAACACAAGTTGATGACCGAATTAAGAAACATTCTAATAATTAAAAACATTCTTAGCCAAGTACAAAACAGGAATCAATCCTGGTAACAGGAATTCTAGTAGCAGCTTGAGTGGTTCTAATTGGTTCTTAACCCTGTCTACAATGCAACCAAGTGATTGGCTGAAAACGTTCTTAAGAATCGTTAATCATTCACCAAGAAGCGGCTCTCACTTTCTTGGTGAAGACCTCCAAGTTTCCGATCTTCACTCTTGTTGAAGATTCATGAATGTGCTGCACAGTTATTGTATTGTGGACCAATGTAAAAAGAACAAAACTAAATACCAAACATTGGATTAGAATCAAACATTGGCACATCTCCTGAAAGGCTAACAGACTTCAATAAAAAAGTTGGACCTACCTGAATATCAGAGGAGTATGATCAGGAACTTTGAAATAGTCGTTATTTGTACGGCCATGTGGAACACTCTGATCATTTGTATCATTGGCTATTTTTATCCACCACTTTTCAAGCAGTGCTCTCAAAACCATGCTCCCATAATTGACTGGAACAGTAGAGAACAAACTTCTTAAATCACCAGTGGTACTTCAAAATTGAAGCCAGTTATCCAAACTAATAATCCCCGGACGGATTCAAGGCTGTGCAAAGGCTAAAAATGAACTTTCTACTGGTAATACTTTTCAAAGTTTTTCGATTTGTATATCATCAAGCTATCAAAATTGAAATGTTTTCTCAGGAAAAAATTTTTCCGATCATTAATTTTTGAGATAGGAGCACCTAGTTTAGATTTTTGGGACAGAGCATTTCAAATTCGGTAAGAGATAAATTCATCATGATTGAATTGTTGATGAATTGATTGTATTGTTGATTGAATAAAAAAAATTGGAAAAGCAATTTTTGAGAAAGTTATTCAATTTACCAAAAATGACCAAAAATAACTCAACTAAAACTTACTTTTAGTCATTTATGGTAAATTGAATAACTTTCTCAAAAATTGATATTTTCAGAAAATTTTTGTTTTTTTCAATCAACAATACCAATACCATGGAGAATTTACCCTAAGAGTCTCATGGATTTATCTCTTATAGAATTTAAAATATTCTGTCCCAAAATTTAAACTTTATGCGCCCATATCTCAAAAAGTAATGATCGGAAAAAATGTTTTCCTAAGAAAATATTTTCATCTTGATAGCTTGATGATATACAAATCGAAAAACTTTGAAAAATATTACCAGTAGGAAGTTTATTTTTAGCCTTTGCACAGTCCTAATCCATGGGGTAAATCTGAATAGCCGACAGAATAATTTTAAATTCTTTTTGTTTGTAAAGTATTAAACATCATATATAGGCATTCTCATTATTATACTTAATTATCATCATGATTATTATTGATCAAATTCATCACTCAAACATTTTCAAAGATCTATGAACAATCAACTCAATAGGAGATAAGGATTTCTAATCAAAGATTCTCTTCATACTAATTTCATAAAGGAAGTCTATTTAAAAAGAAGAATTATAATATTTGCAACTAGGAGTGATACTGCTGATTAAAATGTATATTAATCACTTCCATTCAGAAGCAGTTTATAAAAAAAAGATATATTTTAGTCACCTTTCTGCTCCATGTTTTCACTCATTATCAATTCAGCTTCTTTAGAGGAGACCCATGCTGAAAAGCAGTCCGTTTCATCTTGGCCCAAGTGTATTGTAAGCATCTGTGCGGTAAAAATTACAAGAATTATTATTTTTCATTCCCAGTTGAGGAATACATTGTGAGAAAACTCAATTGAAACTTCGGTAGAGTAAAATTTAAAAAAAATCGTAAGCTATTGAGATCTGAAAATAATTGAGCTAACACAATCTTGATAGTATTATATTTGATATCAATACAGATGTTAGCAAAAAAAATCTAAGAAAATTTAATAAAAATAATTAATAAAAGTTAGAACTTCAGACCAATTGAAAATTTTGAATTACGAGGGTAATTTTTCTCAACCTCCGATCACATATCATAAGACACATACAGTGGTAGAGGTGCGACTTTACAGAGATGAACAGTTTGTCATCCCCACCAAACGCCCTGTGATCGGCGCGGTCAGTTCGTCAATTGTTGTCCAGTTATACACCCACAAACATGGCCGCCAAGTGCTAGATACATAGCGTTATTCGTTTTTGCAAGCAAAAGGCAATAGGTCCGCATAAATGTAAGGAAGAATGATTCAATTTTATGCAGGAAACGTTATGAGTTATGATTTTGTTCGTGAATGGTCTCGGAAAATGAAAGACACGTCAGTTGGGATGATTATCGGAATCGTTGTGATGCATGTTAACTGGGAATCACAGTGCTGGTGCAACCAAATGGCTTCTCCAGCAGATCAAATAGGGTACATCACCAACCTAATTCACACAAACCTAACTTGGCCGCTAGTAACTTATACCATTCCCCCAAACTCGAGACATGACTTTGAGGGCAGAGTTTTCCAAACTAACAAAGAGCTCCAAAACAACGTCATAGCCCACTTAAACTAATTTGGCAGCAGCATTTTATGAAGAGGAGTTTGGTAGACTGGTTCACTGGTATGACAGATGTATCTACCTTCACGCCAATTAAGTTGTGGAATAATCATAAGTGAGAAAAACTTTTGGTAAAAAAAATTCTATATACATTCGTCTTCTATGTATGGCCAATCGGATGTTGAAAAAATGACCACCGTATTGTCATTATACTAACGTGTAGCGTCACTAACAATATCCAATCCAATATACAATATACTGTACGTTATTTTGAATAAATCTTATCAGTGATACGTGGAATAACAGTCTCCACGCAGCACGCCACCAAAACTATTTGGGACACGCTGAATTGGATTATACTCAATATTTACGTAAAATTGAAAAATAAAACATAAAAAGAGGTAACACCCTCATAAGACTCAAAAATTTAAAGCACATAAATATTTTTAAATTTACACCGCAATGGTCCTAGTGACTATGTAATATATATTATAATACGTATTAAATAATAAAGAAAGCATTACTTACTCCAGTTTTGAGATCAACACTGAACCAAGTAGGGACGTACACCTTTTTGAAGCGATTTTTTATTTCTGTTTCAAAATCAACTTGACCAAGATCTTTTTCTTTCCTAACCTACATAAGAAAGAGAAACTTAATTATCGATAAATTCGATGATTCATAAAAAAATACACTGTGAATAGTAAGTTTAGCCAAGTACATGCCAAATCACGGTTGTTTATTCTATTACAAAACAAAATCAACAGGGAAACTCGTGGAACCACAACCTTTCAATATGTAAAATACAGGATAACAATAATTATGAATTTTTATCCGATTAGTCGATGGACTCATTTCAATAAATAATTCTTATCAGTACTTGTGAACTTCTCATGCAGTTTCTAAATCCTTAAAATTTTAGGTTTTTATAAACATTCAATCCTCCTGAGAAAAAAACATTTATGCTAATATTAGAAAAATCCAGGTTTCTTTTCAAAATCTTTAATGCAATTTATCCAATATTTTTTAAATTTCATTCATTTTTTCATTCCAATAGAAGTTATTTTGTATAGTTTTGTAATTTCAATTAACTTGATTTCATCGTGGAATGATAAATACTACCAATTTAGAAAATAGATAATTCAGTATTTGTAATTGAAATCAATTCTAGTTTATGTTATTGAATTAACTGTTCCTTAGAATAATATTTGAGATGCGTGAGCTAACTTAGCCACCAAGGCATCAATAAATCATGGTAATGGTTTCAATGTGTTTGAATGACATCTTAGTTATAGCCATTAGTTTGTTACGAAAATAGCAGTTTAAACCATCTTTTGAAAAGTTGGTCATTATAGTAATATTTCGAGTTTTAATGTGTTTGAATTACATCTTGATAAGTCATTGGTATATGATACGGGTTGCCTCAGGGAACTGTACTTTCACCAATCCTTTTTATTATTTATGTGAATTATTTACTGAGCCTGAAACTGAAAAACTCAACAACTATATCATTCGCAGATGACACAGCAGCTGTTTTCTATGGAAAATCGTGGATCGAGGCTGATGAAATTGCAGAACAGAATTGTTTTCTCATTAAAAAATGGTTAGACAAAAACACTTTGAGCTTGAACATTGATAAAACCAATTACATCACCTTTGCACTCAATACAACTGGTAAACCCGACGAAAATATGAATCTGAGACTACATTCAAACTGCAACATGAACTTCAATAACTGCACTTGTCCCATAATAAAAAGAGTAACAAGCACAAAATATCTAGGCGTCATAATAGATGAATATTTGAAGTGGGACATCCATATCAAATTTTTATGCAAAATAATCAGATATCTTTCTTATAATTTCTACGAAGCAAAAAAAATTCTAAACTCAAGTCATCTTAAAATGGTATACTTTGCACTGGTACAGTCCATAATTTAGTATGGTATTTCAGTATGGGGGGGCTGTTATAATTCCCACTTGGAAGAGCTTTTCATAATTCAAAAATCAATCATTAAAACAATCTTAAATAAGCCTAGAATTTTCCCAATCAATCTGACTTTTGAAGAGTTTAACGTGTTGAAAGTTAGACAGTTGTATGTAATGAATGTAGTGAAGTATATATTTAAATATAAAAATAATTTCATTTGCACTAATAATACTATCAATAATCAATACAATTTAAGACCCACCTCGAATAAGTACCTAATCTATCATACTAACATTGAAAATATTAGAAGACAACTCATATATTTAAGCACTAAAATTATAAATAAAATTCTTGAACAAATTATTAGCTGTGCCAAGATAACAAAAAAAGTAAAAACAGATATCAATGCTTGGATCAAAATTAACTACTTTTTCTACCTTTGAGAACTATAATAAGTTAACAGAGAACTTTTCTGATTAGTGCGCTCACTTCCCCTACTTGTGCTCAATCACATCCCTTTCCCAATCCTTTCCAAAAATTTCCAAGGATCAAAAGCCTTCCTATGACATGGATAGCCATAGTTGGAAGAACTTTTGATTCTCTACCCTTCTTCACCACATAACATGTATAAATTGCCTTCTAATATTGTAATGTGTTCTCATATTTATGTTATTTATTTTATACTGTAATGTTTTTTTATTGATGTAATTAATTTTTATTTCATATTGATGTATCTTATGTGTGTGTGTGTGTGTGTGAATAAATAAATTGAATTGAATTGAAAATACATCACTCTCAATGAAATTGGTTTAAACCAACTTTTGGTTAATTATTTTCACATTTAAAGATTTATAGTGAAAATACTGGGAAATGAAAAACTGAATGCTACCGAGTAGAAACCATCAGTCTCTTCCCAATATTTGAATAGTTGACAATTGTTGGACGCGTTCACTAATTAACTTAATTATAGAGTGTACATGAAATAAGAAACATACCTGTAATACATCATATATAGCAACATTATTTTCAGTGTCGCAGGTTAGTATGTGCCTTTTGTCGTTCAATATGTGGAACTTGCGAACGGCAGGACCACCTTTGATGGTCGCCTCTGGTTTGCTATTCACTGGCTTCACGTTGCCACACTCTGTCTCATCACCGCTGCCTATTTCTGTCAGCGAATCTCGTTTTGGAATGCTCTGCAATCGAAATTACTTTCATTTTCTCAATCAAAAGGTTCCCTATATATGATGTATATGATTCAAATTCAATTTATTCACAGCCAACAATACAAATCGTAAAACAATATCAGTTATTAGAACTTGAAGACTGAGTGTGATACAAAGATATAAATAAGATGGTATAATAATAATAATATCGAGTGACCTGGCAGCTCAGGTCTGGTGTCAGTCGCAACTGATCAAATTTCAGGGATTCTGACATGACCTAACGGCTGCTTTTTAGGCAGCCGGGACCCACGGCTTAACGTGTCCATCAGAAACACGGGAGTGGCTCGAGAAAAATATCTTACCCGGGTTGGGATTCGAACCCGGACCTCTGGATTATAAAGCCAGCATCTAATCCACTCGACTACGGCCACTCCCAAGAAGATGGTGCTTTGAATGAACAAGATTATTCTAAACGCGACAGGCGTCATCGATTACAGTGTGAAATAATTTATGAGTGTACTCTATATTATTCTACAATTTTACTCGGGTACAAGAGTACCCGATCAGCACAGTGAAAAGTATTCAACAATAAATGCTACATCATACCAAGTTACAGCAATGTGAATGCTAGTTAGATTCTACAATAACATTTTTAAAATCTGATAGCCAACTTCGAACTAGAAATGAGTTATTCTAAACAATTTAGTAATTTCTCTTATTTTTTCTCTTCCGATCATTTTCATGTGATTTTTGTAAAAGTAAAGAATAAAGAATGAAATTGAACGTACTGAATATCGTGTGAAATATTGCTCTAAACTTTGTTGATGGAATAATTTGTTATACAGAAGATATAATGGAGGCTCAATAAAAACATTCAAGATTGATAAAAATTGAAATAATTTTATCAATGAAGACAAACATCCACTAATCATTAATGAAATAATTATTTATAAAAATTACCTAGACAACGCGACACAAGAACAATTATTGCATCTTATAATTTATTATTTTATTTCTTATTACGCACAGTAGAATAGTCCACATTGCCATTGAATGTGAAGAGTACACAATATATTTATAGAATAATTAACTCTAGCTATTGTAAAATTTGCAAAACGTATCCTCATTTCTTACTATCATTAGTGGCAAAAACGCAACTGGAATAAAGCTCACATCAACACTAAGGGCCGGTTTCCGAGCTCGAGATTTAGCTAAGTTCTACACTTTAACTGGCTTTATTCTCTGGAGTCAGAAAATTAGCTTTCCGAGTCAGAGCGTTAACGTAGTCGAGGATTCAAATAGACCCTGGAGTTTGGAGATCCCTTTAGACGCTTGAGTTTATAATTTCGTTTTTTGAGTGAAGGGCTTAAAAGTCCAGGACTTTAATTAAATTCTCGCCTCTTTCCAAGTCAAGGATTTATCTAAAAACGTTAAGTCCAGAGCTTAAAAAAGTGTGATTCTAAACCCTAGACTGAGGTAGGTTTTGAAACACATCTCAGTTATTGTTTTGGAGTAGATGAATAGCCAAATAAATGTCTTGGAATACGTAAATTATTTGGATTAGTACATCTAGATTCTTAATTTATAGTTTGCAAGTATATTTTAAAATATAGTTCTATTAGATTTATGCGTAAAACGAACCTTATTTTACGACTAGTGTGACATAACCTTAAAATTTTCAAGAAAAATAATACAAGGATTGCCTTGGAATTCTATCTTTCAATGTGAGTGTTACTAATCAAGTCGAGAACTTAATAGAGCCCTGAGTTTAGAAGATAAACCCGAGACTCAGAAAGTCGATTTAGACCCGAGTGCTTATTTCAGTCCTGGACTCTGTAAGTTCAGAACTTATAGATCCCGAGCTAGGAAACCGGCCCTTAATGTTAGACTAGAGCATATCTTACCCAGTAGTTGATGGTAGAATCGGACGTGGCAACCCAGAGCCCGCTGGGGTCGGGGGTAGCCACCATCTTCAGTATTGGTGCTTTTTCTTCGCAGATAACTACTTGTCTCTTTTGATTTTTCAAATCAGTCATGACTACTTTTTTGTCCCTACCCCCCGATATCACATGAGAGAATCCTTCGGTTGCCTGAAATATCATCAAAAACAATTTTCAATAAACTGACCCGGCCAAGAAAAATTATATTGTATTTATCAAATAGTGATAGTATAGTCAGAAATTTATTCATATGATACATAGAAAAGGCTCACAGACAAATTCCAGTACAAATCTTAATGACTTATCTAATAAACTATTAGATAAGTTTATTTAAAAAAAATAATTTATTATTTTTAATAAATAACATGACAGTACAAAAGGTAAACAAAAGAAATTACTTCATTGCTTCAAATGTTTCTACCGTTTGATACAAAACTATTTTCAACTTAATTCATGTAGTGAGTTTTAAAAGTGCATTTCAAATTTCAACTGTTTGTTTTATTCCGATTCATAGTTTCAGATTGATGTAGGTGTAGAAATTGAAATGAACATAACCTACATAATATTTGGACAATTTTAAACTAAATTGGGAAATTGAAGAAGTTTTGGACAATAGCCTGTGTTTTCTTTTCCGATCATTGTATTGTTTGTTCTATCTAATAAATAAATTCAATTAAATTTGTTTAAATAAAGAGGTTAAGTAAGAGCTGGGTAATAGCCGCACGATTTATAAATTTCAAACAATTTTTAAAATATATAAGCTATAAATTGTACCCCTGGCCGACAGAATGCAGCAAAAGACTTTCCAAAGATGCATAACAATAATACATCCAAGTATACTTTTATTGTTATGACATGAGATTTACAAATGGTTTCATGCTAAAAGCTAATAGCTGAAAACTCGGGTTTCACACTAAAATTTAAGATCGAAGCAAGCGTAGTAGATAATTTATTCTGTCAGACAATGGTGATGCTTCTACTATAACTAAAGAGAGATCCAAAAGCTGTATACAGTCTGACAATGAATATATTCATTTTTAACAGTTTTCATTTCAACACAAAAAACCATCACTTCGTATTTTCGTACATTTTTTTAAAATTTACCTCATTTTTTTTTATTGCAGATGCCCACATGAGCTTTTAGCTTGTGCCTGGGTAATGGGAAGTGCATAGATGATCAAACGTCCATATCTACCGGCGGGATACGAACCTTAATAATTGGAAATAAAATGTGTTTTCGAAATATCAAACTACGATACCAAGTAATATGTATGAATGTAACGTTATTCAAGTTCTGTTCACGTTCAATGTCAATTAGTGTATACTTTTGTACTCCTCATAAGTTATGAAAATAGAAGCATACTACATATTGAGTACAGTGAGTTGTGAGAATACTGACGAGAATGGCCCAGACACCCTCGTGGTGCGCACGTATCGTCTGAATGCACTGCTGCTGACCCAGCGACCACAACTTGATCGACCCATCCGAGCTGCCCGACAAGCACTGTGTTCCATCTCTATTTACAACTAAAGCTTTTACATTATCACTATGACCTGCAAAAAACAAATTTTTATTATTGTATATCATTGTGAAGCTATTAACCTAGAACACTAAGGGCCGGTTTCCGAGCTCGGGATTTAGCTAAGTCCTAGACGTTAAACAGCTGGAGTCAGAAAATTGGTTTTCCGAAACGGGGCGTAGTCGTAGTCATTGTCATAGTCACGTTCGATTTAAATTTCAAAGAACTAGAAAATTAAACACAAAATAAAATAGAGAGAAAATAATGTAAAGTTTCAGCTATTTTGAATTATTTAAAAATGTTTAATTTCGTCAAGGAAAAACGTTTCCAATTATAGAAATGAGAAAATAAAAACTGCGACTACTGTTATAAAAACTGCGACTACGCCCCGTTTTGGAAAGCTAATTTTCTGACTCCAGCTGTTTAATAAAGTTTAGAACTTAGCTAAATCCCGTGCTCGGAAAACGGCCCTAAACGTTTCACACTGAAGCAGCCTCAACACAGAAACAATATTAACTTCCACTATAGTGAGGTCCACGTTATAATGACAGTATTTGATCAACTTTGGTATTGCTATCCTTGTCTATCAACCGACAAAGGCAGTGGTACTATCCTTTTCGAGGTCCACAAGGATGACAATAATGTTTTTGACAGTGTAGAAATATAATTAATTAATGCAGAGAATCGGCATCGCTATTCTTCTATCTTTATCCACTGCCATTATAACGTGGACCACACTAAAGCTGCCGCGGGAACACGGGATTGGAAATGCCATGTACATTTGAGTATTATTGTATCATTTCTTAGCATCATATATTGAGTAAATTTGCGCTCTTACCAATTAATTTCATTTGTTTAGCGCAGGTCCTTGGATCCCAAACCCTCAGAATCTTTTCTGTACTTCCAGAGACAATCACAGTGCCAGCAGGATTCATTGCCAGGCTATAAATTGAGTTTTTACTGCCAGTCATAGACGACGCTGGAAAACAAAACACAAGTTGAATACATTATAAACGAAATAATTAACTTCAAAGAAGTTTTAGACTATCAGTGAGAATAGAATCATTATTATCTGCCTTCAAAATTTTAATGGACTTGGAATAGCATTGAAACGCCATAATATCAATGTAGGCTATTTTATTACTGGTTAAAATACAAAATGTTTTATGATTGATCAAAATATCAATACTGTCGACCCTCTCAAGAACGAAATCTGTCAAAAATTTAAAATGTTATATACTCATTAAAATTTCAATACTGTCGAATCTAACCTCTCAATAAATAAATCCTCTCAGAAACCTCTCAATAAATAAATCCTCTCAGAAACGGATTTTGTCACATAAAATTTTGGATTTTTTAGAGGAATTTGAACTTTATGTTTGATTTTTCTGTACATGAATTTTTTCAGGATAATGGACTTTGTTAAACAGAAGTTCAACCATATTTAATAAACTACTCCAAATGAAGCATTTTATATGTCATTTGAGGCTAATTAATTCTTAAAGTAATAACCGATTGAACAAATTTTTATGTATTTGAAGAAATGTATTTTCATTAACACTAGAGGGGCGTTGAGCGTCGTGACTGTAGATTGCTTGGAGCTGAAACCAACGCCCATGCTTGGAATGTGGACCATTTACGACACTTCTCACCAGCTTTGCTGGCCCACAAGAAGAGTGACACAACTCAAAATTAAATCTTTCAGGGGGGCCAGAGTGGAGTTTTCTTTTTTCAACATCTTGTAAATCTTACATTTTTTTATTATTTGTGAAATTTTTCCCTGAAGTTTGCTCTTAAAAAGTATAAAAATTAGAATTAGGCAAACATTTTTTCTCAGTAAATGTTTTTCAAACATTTCATTCTCAGGAAAACATTTTCTTCCGATTATTACTTTTCGAGATATGAGCGAATGAAGTTTGAATTTTTGGGACAGAACATTTCAAATTCGTTACGATATAAATCCATGAGATTTTAGAGGATGGTTTCTTCATGGTATTGTTGATCTAGTAAAACAAAAATTTTCTGAAAATATCAATTTTTGGAAAAGTTATTCAATTTACCAAAAATAACTCAACTGAAAGTTATTTTTAGTAAATTGAATAACTATCTTAAAAATTGATATTTCCAGAAAAGTTTTGTTTTACTAGATCAACAATACCATGAAGAACCTATCATTTAAATCTCATAGATTTATCTCTTACCAAATTTGAAATGTTCTGTCCCAAAAATTTAAACTTTAGGCGCTCATATCTCAAAAAGTAATAATCAGAAGAAAAATGTTTACTGAGAAAAATTTCTCATTTTGATAGCTTAATGATATACAAATAAAAAAACTTGAAAAATATCACGAGTAAAAAGTTTATTTTTAGCATTTGCACAGCCTTAACAACGCATAGCTGCGACCAATAAACATTACTAACTTGAAATGCTTATTCGTAGGAATGTCAATAGTAAAAAATGAATAGCTATTGATATTGATATCATTTCAGACTATTATTTCTTCTTATTTTCTTATTAAGAATTCTATAAACTTGAGTAAAAATAAGTACTAGGAAACATAAGTGTACAATGGAAAAACAAGTAATTACAAAATCTAGTACAGTCACCAGGTACTTTTTGCTGGAAAAAACTCTGAACATGCTAATTTTTTCGTGCAATTATTCTGGAGTATTGGACAGCTAAAATACAAAACGTTGACCTAGCTCTGGAGTATTTTACAGGGTGCCCCAAAAACCGCGGATTCTCAGTTTCTTTTCTAGTATTCTGTGTTTTTTGCCGAATCGAGTTTGAAATTATTATCCTTGAGGTGCCCTTATGCGCGCCTATCCACCAGGAAAAACTGAAATCAAGTGCTTCTAACGGGTGATTCTGATCGATGATGATCTCAGAAACCTATATTATTGTGAAAAATATGAATGTGAGAACAATTAATTTAATGATGGTTAAAGCTAAAATTTGGATGTTTTTAGAAATGCAAGAAAGATTGAGTACGATCTGGGAGGACCTGATCCACTGCCCCTGGTGCACCGGGGCAGGCAAACCGCGTTCCATGGGAGCTTTTGACAGTTCATAAACCGGTCGCCTACTTTGATTATCATGCACTGGTACAGAATTCATGAACCGGTCGGAAACAAATGATCCACAAAAGGCTAACCGGAACCGGAGTGCTACTATTGGTCGAAAGTTTTAGCGTCATTGAAGTGAACAGTAGATGCCTACGAAAAATGTAAAAGTTGAAATGGAGGAGCAAAGCAAATATTAGGTACTTCATTCTTTTGTAAATATATCCCATTATAGAGAACGAGGAAGTTAATTCATTGGCGGGTAAGTTTATTTTGTATTATATTATCGACAATTATTAACTTAGTTTGGTATGACTATCTTATTGAAATAAGTTATGTATGTGCTCATTACGGGATCTATCCAAAAATGTCTTGGCGTTGATTGGGAAATTGTAAATATTAACGCTTTGTCAATATTCCATAAGGACATGATCATAGAATAAATTTATTTGTTCACAGTAATTGTAGAATAGAAGAGAGCATAAGTTTGTTTGAGAGCATAAGCATGTTTGTGTTTTGTAAGACATAACCTACATTTGTGTGAAACTAAACAAGATCTGACAGTGTTTACACTGAATAAAATAGATTTCAAAAATGCGCGCCAAACTGCATGGATCAGTTCATGTCAGCCATCCCATGGGAACACTAGCGGTGCACCATAAAAAGCTGGTTTGGCAGCCATTTTGTGGTGCACCAGGGGCAGTGGATCTGGTCCTCCCAGAACCTACTCATTGTTATCAGGTGTACCTGGAAATCTATTAGGAGTAGAACGGTCTACTTGGTCTCAGGCTAGAGTACAAGATTACGCCCAGAGGGATTTTAAATCATGAATTTAAATTATAGAAATCGGAAGATATAGTTGATTAAAAACGGAAACTCCTCCAAATTTGGACTTTTTCGAAAATGTTGAAAAATTGTAACTGCACTCAATGCAGATAGAGAGCTCCGAATTATCTCATTTTATTCGAAATTTTATTATCTAAAAAGGCAAAAGTGATTTTTTTCTGTCCGATTTGGCAAAAATCACAGAACACTGAAAAAGAAACAAAGAATCCGAATTTTTTGGGCACTCTGTAAAACGTTTCAGGGCTTGAATGTCAACTTTTTGTAATTAAGCTGTTCAATACTCCAGAATAATTGCACGAAAAAATTGGTATGTTCGGAATTAGTCCCCCCAACAGCCCTTTTCACTAATTCGTATCTGGACTATTTCCAGGCCCCTCACAATAAAATACTAGAATCAGGAACTTGAAGCTACTTTTTAGTCTTAACAACGCATAGTTGTGACTACGTTCAGATTATCATTTTTATCTACGACAATGTTATAATGTGAACATTACAACATACAATCCCATAACAGGGGTCTTTTCGCAATAGATTTTCAAAACTAAACTATAATGTGAACATTATGCATCGACGTGAGCATTATAACACGATTTCTGATGCTGATGGCATCAACATTGAAACGCTGTTTCAATGTTGGCAGAAGGTTTCAGTTTATCAAGTTTTCATTTCGTTTTCAGTACGTCAAATTTTCAGTTCAAGTTTTTTAGTTTATCAAGTTTTCAGCAGGTACGTCAAAATTTTTCAGTACGTCAAATTTTCAGTTCAAGTTTTTTAGTTTATCAAGTTTTCATTTCGTTTTCAGTACGTCAAATTTTCAGTTCAAGTTTTTTAGTTTATCAAGTTTTCATTTCGTTTTCAGTACGTCAAATTTTCAGTTCAAGTTTTTTAGTTTATCAAGTTTTCATTTCGTTTTCAGTACGTCAAATTTTCAGTTCAAGTTTTTTAGTTTATCAAGTTTTCATTTCGTTTTCAGTACGTCAAATTTTCAGTTCAAGTTTTTTAGTTTATCAAGTTTTCATTTCGTTTTCAGTACGTCAAATTTTCAGTTCAAGTTTTTTAGTTTATCAAGTTTTCATTTCGTTTTCAGTACGTCAAATTTTCAGTTCAAGTTTTTTAGTTTATCAAGTTTTCAGCAGGTACGTCAAAATTTTTCAGTACGTCAAATTTTCAGTTCAAGTTTTTTAGTTTATCAAGTTTTCATTTCGTTTTCAGTACGTCAAATTTTCAGTTCAAGTTTTTTAGTTTATCAAGTTTTCATTTCGTTTTCAGTACGTCAAATTTTCAGTTCAAGTTTTTTAGTTTATCAAGTTTTCATTTCGTTTTCAGTACGTCAAATTTTCAGTTCAAGTTTTTTAGTTTATCAAGTTTTCAGCAGGTACGTCAAAATTTTTCAGTACGTCAAGTTCACAATTCTTCAAGTTTTCAGTTTGCCAAGTCTATGTTCGTCAAGGTTTCAGTTTAAATAGTAAGTTTTCAATTCGTCAAGTTTTCAAAAAGTCGATTTTTCAGTTTGTCTTATTTTCAGTATTTCAATTTTTTTATTTCAGCAAGTTTTCAGTTTGCTGTTCACTCTCTGAGTAGCTTTACACCTATTGTTATTTCAATCTCATATAGGCTCTAGTTGAAATTACTATATGAGGAAGTTACTACTTCTAGTTACAAGATGAAGTTGGTTGATTAACATTACAACAAGTAAACTCACTTTGCTTGAATGGTCGTATATAGAATATAAAACAGTTTTATATGGTCTTTAAAGCACACGTGAGATGTTTGAGATACGCGTTTGGTTGCTACGCTTACTCACTTGTGTTTCAACTCTACATCTAACTCGTGCGTTATAGATCCTCATTATAAATTTGTTGTTTAAACTAATATTACTGTATTAAAGAACATTAAAAAGCCTATTATGAATAGATAATTAGCATAAACCAGTACGAGAAGATTTCAGTGAACGAATGAATCATTTTTTCACTTAATAAGTTGATTTCATTCAATTGTATTCATCAGTAACAAGAAGTACTTGGTAGATCAACAACATAAAACATTACGAATAATCATAATTGAAACATAGACAGTCAGAAACAAACGCACACATATATACCTATGATCACCCAAGTGAATACACGCATACATTTTCATGAATGGAACACTAATGTTTTCGAGAAAACTCACAATTTTTGCCGCCACAGCAGAGAACAATGTCATTGACCCAGTCGGTGTGGTGCTCCATGGAGTGGATGTAGGGGTCTTTGCCCAGCTTGGCATCCTTGCAGTTCCATGTTCGAATGATGCTGTCTTGCCCGGCCGAGAACAGCCGATTGGTGGCCAGGTCCAGCTGCAGCGAGTTTACGCCTGCTCTGTGCTGCCTCTCCACCTCATCTCGGATCACAAATGATACCTACATCATAGATACATTTTTACAAGTGAATAAATGCATAAATGTTAAATTGAAACATTTATCTCCCTATTGATCAATGAAGGGAAACAGCAAGATTGGGTTCATTGAAATTATTATACACTCGTCAAGTGAATTGGAGCCATTAAGGTTTGGAAGCATGAATGCAGTTTGGTATCAGATATTGGAATTGAAGAATATATGCGTCATTGTATGCAAAAATGGCAACTATCCTATTTTGAAAAACGAGCCTTGTAACATCTAATCTTATATAATAATCTAGTTCTTTTATATCAATCTAGATTTACTGAAAAATAAATTCATAGAACATAAATTTAGATAGATAGATAGATATATTTCTCGATCCATGAAACATTTATAGATGCATAAGATCACGTCAAAATATAAGAACACATACATAATAGAGTACAAGTCAAATTATTATATACACTAGACACACTGGATGTATTTTCCCAGTTTTCTTCTTTCTTGGTTTGAAATCCAAAGAAATTGACTTATTAATTAATTATAAAAGTACTTTAAAATGAATTGGCGGACTTTTAGGGGCACCAAAAATTTCAAGAATGAAAAATGGCATCCAAAAAATCTGAAGTTTGTGAAACTGACTCTTCAGTTTGAGTTCTGTTTCGTATCATAATTGTATTTTGAGAACATTAAGAACACAATACGAATTACAAGGGCAACGTATCCAAAGAAAATTAAACTAGGTACATGAGGCTCAACTTACACTTACGCGAATCAGGTCGAGAAGAGACTCGACTCTAGTCGAGAGCATTTGTTTTCAAATGGTGACGTCCCGGAGACTAGAATCGACTGGTCTGAGTGTCACCATTTGAAAACACATGCTCTCGACCAGAGTCGAGTCTCTTCTCGACCTGAGTGGCGTAAGTGTGAGTTGAGCCTAAGAGGCAACAAAATGATGTATTGTATTGCACGTGTGTTGGGGTGAGCGCTGTGCCGTTTACACACTGAGGTCCGGTTGCACTAAAGCCTGTGAAAAGGTTTTTCTGATTAGTTCTCGTGGCATTTAATCACGATTAAAATTCAACAGGCTTTTATGCAACCGGGGCCAAGACTGAAATGGATATGGTAGATGTAGCTTCTATGCAGGTGCTATGCTCAGTGTGCAAACCTCAAAATTCAACGTTTCAGTTTTCAAACAGTTTGATAAACTTTAAGAGCTTTTATCCAATGGGTGTATGGATAGACTGAAAAGTTTACAAATTTATACATATTACCAGTCTTTAGTTCTAAAAAAATACAGTAGGGTAAGTCTTACCTACATTACACAGTAAATAATAACCATATTCTATATTCAATTTCAAATAGCAATGATAATCTGCATAATCCTACTCGAGTGAACAAATTCGGTTGTTATAAAGTGTATGAAAATAGGCAAATCTTTGGTAAATGAGAAAAATGTAACATGCAATGCTGATACAACTATAGCCTAATAATGTTTGAAAACATACCTGGACTTTCTTTCGTCCGGGCTGTCCTCCTGCTTTATGTGTGGTCATCGTGAAACCACTAACTAGACTCTATTCAACTGAGGAATCACATCTGAAAAAGACAGGTTAGTTCATTCATAAATTCAACTAGTTACAATATTCAGTACAACAAGTTAATCTGAAAACATGAATAAATGATCGGTTGTATTGTACTACTAATATTTTGAATCATAAGTTACAACCTAGAAATGAGGATAACACCATAAAAAAATGGGGCAATAATATGAACAGAATATAAATAAACTCCAAAATCAAACAATATTCCTGGGATATATGTTCATTTTTTTTCAACTTCAAGATTATTAACTCACTACCCAGTAGGCTGTTTTTAATGGATAATTGAGTTTAAATATTATGGCATTCATAAAAATATTAATCTTTTTAAACTGAAAAAGTGCATCCAAAGCATTTTACAGATATATTGCAATATTATCTGAATTAGTACTTGAGTCACACATCAAGATTTTCATTACCTAATTTCAAGGAAATAAAAGCAGGGTTCTGCAAGAAGTATTCTAGGACCAGTCCATTACCTACTTTATAGTATACTAACAATATTTCCAGCCTTGATGAAAATGCTGCAATATAATTTGCAGACTATACAGCCGAATAAGCATATTTTTTTCGTTTCTTCTTTTCCGGTGTCTTCGCCATACTCCATATATCGGGGGAACGTCATCTTTTTCGGAAGATGAACTTAATCATATCCTACAGTGTTTGAATGTATTTTTGTCAATGAATTCCGATGTGATGTAATATATCTCATCAAGGAATGAATTCCCCTATGGTGTATTATGGAAGTATAAAAAATACTGTTTCAGCTTTAAATTGCAACAGAAAAACTGCAGAGATTCATCATCAAAATTGATGATTGAACTAAAGTGGTGAATGAAACTAGATGAAGGTAAGTCGGTTCATATCGATTCCACCAACAAAAAACTTAATCAGTTGCGACCTAAAATCTCTAACACAAACCTGAGCCAGCCAGTTTACTCGATAATATTATTACCACAAAGACAAACGCACACAGCAGCATACGGACGTATACAGACAAACGGATAGTCCAGGCGCTAGCTTACATTGAGCATACATGAGAGAGGCAGAGAATTTGACTTCGGATTATTGTTAGGGGATCTTTAGTGTATATGAAACTCGATGTCGTCACGTCCCAGGGTGGTCGACAGCTTGGGGGGGAGGGGGGTAAGTTGTAAAAAACGCGCGCTTATAAAATCGCCTGCCCTGCAGTTACTATTCATAGTACATCTTTTAATTTTTTCTCAATATTATGTACACATAACTGGCTTTCAATGTGGTCCTCTACATTTTTGCGATAAACTGCATAGTTTTTCCGTAAAAAAATAAAATATCTCGAAAAATGTATTTTTTTATTATGGACTTTTTGTTATTTCTCAAATATTGAAGTCATTAGCCGACTTAGAGGAAAAGGCTTCCAATAAACGTTGTAGGCCGTTTCTTCCTGAATCCAATGATATATATAGTTTGGGGGTTACGATCATAGATGCGGCGTTGGGAGGGGGATAAGTAGCACTGTTACGCTGCGGCGCGGTCCTCCCCCATGATTGATGCTCGTAATGGCCTGTCGATCGCATCGCTCCTACTAGTCTGTGCATTCAAATTATGTATTTCAGGAACGCTATCTTATGTATTTTCGGTCGCTGAACACGATTTTTCAACTCTGAAGCTCAATAATTGATAATTTTCATCATAATATACTAATTATGGTCAAAATTACAAACTTCATCTCATTATTATTATTTATGATTACATTGTAATGATAAACCATCTTGTTAGGAATCCTGTATGTGTTTCTCAGTCAATAAAAAACTGATATTCCTTTAAGAGAGAATAATTATTCGATTCAGTTCAATGATCACTTTGGAATTACGAAAGTCAAGTAATGGAGTAAGTTAAACAAATAATATAGGCTACCCCATATAGAGCACCGTGTAACAGGAGTAAAATATTTTAGTAATATAAATTTACAGTTGAAGCACAAATAATGCCAATTACTCCCATGTGATATGACTAAATATTTTATTACAAAGGAAATACAACTCTAATGCAGCGTTTACACCAAAGTTATTAACGAGATGTTAATATAACTTAATCTTTATAGATTCTATGAGATTGAACATAACTTATCATATATACATGATGGACATATGTGTTTGCCAAGTTCCATAGAATCGAATAAAGATTCTAATACAGGGTGATTTTTTAGTCCTGTTACCCTATTTTTAATACATGGTAATTTTTCCCCAATAAAGGGAAATTCTGTTTTGTTGCACGAAGTTTGTAGCCCTACTCACTCAGTATACACAAGGCAGTGCGAGTTTATTATCCTTAAGCTGTGTAACATTTTGTGATGATTCTGGTCGTGTTATGAACAGAATGTCTTTTACCATAGAACAACAGGTTTTCATTCTGGAACAATATTTTGCTACGAAATCGTACGCGAGTGTAAAAGAAGCATTTCAAAATAAATTTGTTGGTGTACCTCCGTCAGAAAAAATGTCAATTTCTAGGTTAGCAATCAATTTCGAGAGACAGGTAGTGTTTGTGACAGAAAACGTAGTGGTCGACCAACTGTCTTGACAGATGACTTTTTAGAGGATGTAAAACAAGATTAGTCAATTCTCCACGGAAAAGTTTACGAAAACTTTCCTCACAAGTGTTGGTCTATCATATTCAAGTGTTCAGAAAGCTGCTAAAAAATTAAATATGTATCAGTATCGCGTACAATTAGTCCAAGAGCTTCAACCTCCGGATTTAAACAAGCGATTGCAATATTGCCATTGGTTTAGGTCATTCGTAAACGATAATGGAATCGAATCTTTGAACACAGTGTTCTTTAGTGACGAAGCTTGGGTTCATCTAGACGGTTATGTAAACAGTCAAAACCGTCGAATTTGGGCAACTGAAAATCCTAACGCTGTTCAGGTAAAATCTTTACATCCTGCAAAAATTGGTGTGTGGTGTGCGATATCTTGTCAGCATATAGTCAGACCCATATTGTTTGAACAGACTGTAAATGGTGAATTATACAGGAATATTGTGCGTCAATTTGTGGCTCTACTGGAACCTCAAGAAAGATATTGCTGGTTTCAAAAAGACGGCGCTACCTGCCACACGTCTCGAGAAACCATGGATTTTCTGCAAGAGTTCTTTGGTGATTGAATAATAAGCAAGGGTTTATGGCCTCCATGGTCTCCAGACCTCACATCCCCTGAATACTTTTTGTGGGGCTACATTAAGTCTAAGGCCTTCAAAAACAATCCTCACAATATTGATGAACTGAAAGCCAATATTACAGACTTAATCACGATTATTTCCAATATAACTCTGAAAAAGGCTTCTGCTAATATGGTGAAAAGAGTCCGAGCGTGTATAACCTCAATGGGTGGACATTTTGAGCATATGGTGTAATAATTTTGAGTAACTAAGAAATGTGAGTAATAAAATATCAATTTTCTTTTGTAAATAACAAATATTCTTTTTTTATTAATACCCAAGTTTCCGTTTATAAATTACATCAAAAATTGGGTAACAGGACTAAAAAATCATTTCCAAACAGGAAACATTAACTCTATACAGTCAATACATTGACTCTCTGTCAAATGAAACCTTGAAAATTTAATAAATGTGACAACCGATCATGCTTTGGAGCAAACCCTCATTCGATCATCCAAAACTGAGTGATTGGAATAGCTAGTTCTTCAAAGGCTTTCCTAAAATGACTGCTACTATATAAATAAATCTTCCATCAAAGATATTCTGTTCAATTATGTTGACATCATTATGGATATCACTGGAGATTGTGAAGAAAGTCATCGAATGAAGTAAAACAAGAATAATGAGAGATGTGAATGATTTCCAGAAGCATAACCTTCTCAAGGGAACATAACATTTTTCTTCAAGACTCTGATGGACAACAGAATCTGCATAATGTTATCAATGGTCTGGAAGCAAGTGAAGAAGTGTGTGATTCTCTTTTGAACGTATAGAAAGAAATAGTTATTCGGTCTCCAATGATTTTTATCTGAACATATTTGTGGCAAATTGTAAAAGTGTATTCTCACCTATAAAAAGAAACAGAGTTCTTTCATTCTCCACAATGCAATCAAACAAAAATCCTAGTCTTAGTTGATTCTAGAACAAAAAGATCTGATCTCTGTATTTTTACTAGGCTATTAAAGATAATTCAGCATTGAAGTTTTAGTGCAGCATGCATTTCTACAATAACCGCAATCTCTGTCAACATCTGATGGATATTTGAAAAAAAACTCTTAATCTCACTTGGCCCATGAAATTGTGAATTTGTTAGTTGTGGATTTGACTAAATCCCTAAATATCGTTGACAAATTCGCATAATGATGACATGGCTCTCCTGAATTCAACTCCTACTTCACTTTTCAAAACTTCAATACGCTGCAAGATTATGGAAACTTTGTGATGAGAAGAGTTATGAAAATTCTTAATAAAGATGGAGTGATACAGATGGACATAGCTTTTCATGTCTATGGTCTTAAATCAAACAAAGGTAGTGAACATATTAGAAGCAGCAGAGTAAAAGAATCACTCCAATAATATGCTCTCCAAACCATCGAGACTTGATTTCTAAATCTGTGGCAGAGATTTATTAATGTGACATGCAAGAATCTATAAAGGAATAATCCATACGTTATGTACGTGCAGGAATACATACATTCATTCATTCATTTGTGGATGAAATTACAAATCATATAAATATGTTTGGGAAAGAATAACAGGCATGGCAAACTATTCGAATCCCAAATTTTGATACTGAATAACTTGTTACCATTTCAAAACAGTCTGAACGGGAATACCATAATGGATGAATCAATCAAAAGTTAGTGAAATATCATTATAATAATACTGTTAGAAATAATATGAATGAATATTTAAGTTTTAATTTCATTTTGATTTGACACATATCAATTTCTCAAAAGTTCACGACAAACTGAAGATTCACGAAAGATTAACATTTTCATACTAAACATAATCATTATGATAATGAATGAATGATGAATTCCATTTCCACCATGAAGGACTAAGAAATTCCACAAATATTTCTTGGAAATTAACTGACCACTATATCAAGTAAGCGTGGCCAGAGTGCAATTTTAATAATATAATTTAGCCTGCAGTGCATCACAATAAATTAATTTGAGATACAAACAATAGAACATAAACACATATAAATATTATCATTATTCTATCCTAATATATTTCTTGAAACCCAAGTTTCGTTTATTTCAAACAGTCATTTCTTAGTTTCCTTGCAGAATAAGATGAAGTTTGTAATTTTGACCATAATTAGTATATTATGATGAAAATGATCAATTATTGAGACTTCAGAGTTGAAAAATCGTTTTCAGCGACCGAAAATACATAATTTGAATGCACAGACTAGTAGGAGCGATGCGATCGACAGGCCATTACGCGCATCAATCATGGGGGAGGACCGCGCCGCAGCGTAACAGTGCTACTTATCCCCCTCCCACCGCCGCATCTATGATCGTAACCCCCAAACTATATATATCATTGGATTCAGGAAGAAACGGCCTACAACGTTTATTGGAAGCCTTTTCCTCTAAGTCGGCTAATGACTTCAATATTTGAGAAATAACAAAAAGTCCATAATAAAAAAATACATTTTTCGAGATATTTTATTTTTTTACGGAAAAACTATGCAGTTTATCGCAAAAATGTAGAGGACCACATTGAAAGCCAGTTATGTGTACATAATATTGAGAAAAAATTAAAAGATGTACTATGAATAGTAACTGCAGGGCAGGCGATTTTATAAGCGCGCGTTTTTTACAACTTACCCCCCTCCCACCTAAGCTGTCGACCACCCTGGGACGTGACGACATCGAGTTTCATATACACTAAAGACCCCCTAACAATAATCCGAAGTCAAATTCTCTGCCTCTCTCATGTATGCTCAATGTAAGCCAGCGCCTGGACTAGGAGGAAAAATCCCTCCCCAGATGTTCGAATGTTGTAAATCACATAGACTTTCGTCTGTATTGCTGTGCTCGTTGGTCTTAGAAAAGATCAGCCGATATACCAATAACTATCAACAAAAAACGTATGCTATATGATGATAACGATGAGGACAGTTAGAACTTGCTATTTTTGCCTATTATGTTGTAATAAGACGGAATCACTGGAAAATCGAAAATTGGTAATGTAATGTATGGCAAATTTTAATAATAAGCCAACAACTTTAGGCAAAAAGAAAGAAAATGAGTAAGGTAAGGTTTTAACTATAGAATTGAAAAGACGAGAAAATTTAGAATGTATGGTTTCTTAAGGAGTAGGCCTAATATATTCTGCCCATATAGTTTTCAAGAGGTCATGCATCCTGTATAGCTGAAAAAATCAGCACGATTATTATGCTCGTATATTTGGAGTCTTGACAAAGTTGCTGGCTTATCATTCATAGTTGGGTCTAACAATAAATAATGAAGATAAATTTTATCAATATTACTTGAAGTAAAAAATACAATTTGGAAAGCGTTTGTACTTTTAAATTCATAATAAAATCACTTGAATCTATCTATCAATTGGAAATAATAATAGAGCTAAAAACAGAAAGTTAAATATGAGAATATTGACAAATTGTTAAACAAGCCAACTGTCAATAAGTTAGGTTAAGCTACCTAGTAAATATATATAAGTAAGAAATTAAGAACAATTATCCATTTTTATGATGAGTACTCAATGATAGAGCAACTAATCATCTCTTTAAACGCATAATTCACATGTATAAGAAAATCATACCTCAAAATGCCTCCTGATAAAAGAGAAACATAGTCCAATTTTAACAACGCCAGACATTTTGATTTTTATCTTGATGACTTGATCTTGATTTCTCAATTCAATTCCACAAATTGTAAACTCAAACTTCTCAATCGCAAAATTTTTGCGCATGCTCAGAAGGCTTGAAGTGTCTAATGAGGTTAGAATCTCGGAAAAGTCAAAATCTGTGTTTTTATGTGATAAAATAAATTATTTGACTACCGATCTGAATATTATTTTAAAAAATATATTTAATTAAGAATTAGGAATGCTGTCATTGTAGTTGATAAAACAATCACATGAAACGCTGAAACTTATCAGCACATGCGTATTATGATGCTATTTCCTTGAGAGAGAGAAACAATAATTATGAATCAACTATCAGCTTAGAGTATAAATTAAATAGAGTGCTTTCGGTTTTATCTTAGACCAGTTATAGAATAGACACGGCCAATTGTATATTCATACTAAAAGTTGATGAAGCCAACATCTACCGTTGTGACGTCAAGGTGGGCGAATTTGGCAGTAGATATTGGCTTTAGAGGCTAGACTTCCCAGTGTGTCTACTCTATAACTGGTCTAAGGGTTTTATCTTAGACCAGTTATAGAATAGACACGTTGGGAAGTCTAGCCTCTGTAGTCAACATCTACTGCCATATTGCCAAATCGTGACGTCATCATCGGATAGAAAACTTCCAGATTGTGTCTATTTCAGAAGGATGTGAATTATTATTCATTAAAATGGTTAACTCCCGCTGCGCTCCCGCTAAAATAGACACAATCTGCTATGGAAAACAATGTAAACAAACTCCACAGAAAAGTTTTCTATCTGATGCTGACGTCACGATTTGGAGATATGGCAGTAGATGTTGGCTTCATCGACTTTCAGTATGAATATACGATTGGCCGTGTTTATTCTATAACTGGTCTAAGGGTTTAATCTATGGATGCTAGTTTAAACCAATGCTGTCTAGAGGCATCAATTTTAAAAATGTCAATTCTACGTCGTTAAAGTGACAGAATATTAATGTCTCTGAAATTATACTCCTATTTCTATATTCCTTATATAAGATATGCAGAGCTACTTTTGTGATAAATAAAAGAATATAACCCTTACCATTCTGCGATTCAAAAAGCAACACAGATTCTTCTTGAAATAATTTTTAAAATTCAGTATTTTTTCTATCATTGACTTGAGATACCATTGCTGAGGCTGGCTTGAACTGGAAATGTAGTTGTTCTGCGAGTAGTAGTTGTTCTAGCTGATTGAACACGAAAATTTACACTGCAGATTTTTTTTCATCTGAAGCCATGAAAAAAAAGGCAAACTTTTAGAATGCAAGTCCATCTAGCAAAAATTAATACAATTCTATAAGAATTTTAATTGGCTTGATCGCGGTAAAACTTTATAGTTCTAGTGCAGAATAAAATATTCAGTGGTTTTAGTTCTAAGTAAGTCTGTCAACTGAAGATTATTTCACATTGCACTATTCTATTTTGTAGATTTACAAAGAGCTGCTATTTTGATCCAGTGAACAACCAAATCCTTTTCTTTAAATTGTTCATGACTGGCATTTCTTTTTGAAATGCGTAATTGTTCCATACCGTACTTATAAATGCGGATGCAATATGCTGCATATTCAACCATTCTAACAAACTGCAAAACTGTATTTCAATTGAATTTGTTTTTAGAACTTTTGGGCGCAATCGTAAAAAACGTCAATCTGTTTTGAACAATACCTCATCAATAAAAAAATGTGAAGAAACTAGATATACAGCATTTATAGAAATGATTTTATTGCTGTAATGTTAAACAAAAATCCAAATGAATAATTTCTGTCAACCCCTTCTAGCAAATCAAGATTTGTTGTTAAATTTTCCCCTGTCACTTTATTCTTCCAATTTAATTGCAGTTTGAACACTTTTTGTGTTCACTGTCAATGAGAGTACAAGCAACCACAGGTACTGAGAAAATGTACAGTATCCTAAGACTTTCTTCACAATAATATTTATTCACTTATTCTCACGAAAGAAACCAGTCGCCCAAGAAAATTCCGTCTAATTCGGTTTATAATTAGGTAACTGTAATATACGAAAAAATTTATTCGATTTGATAAAATCCTTGGTATTGAAATAACATGAATATAAAAATATTTGTTTATTGTTATATATATATGTAGTATACAAATATCATTGATAAAGTTTAACAATCATCCTGAGGATAAAACGTTTTTATATATTGTCTAGTATTATCAATCACTATTCTAATAAAATAAAGAACTCTTAGTTATGTAATTCCATATCAATTACTATATAATTTACATATTTGAATATGTATACTTATAACATTTCTGAATGGTGTAAATATTAATTATTTAGGATAAAATATAATCAGATAATGTTGGATTATAGAATGTGAATGGACCACACATAACATACAGCAAAACTATATTTTTTCCAATCCAAGTAGCTTCTCACTCCATTAAAAGCTGAATATATTATTACGTTTGAAAACAGGCTATAGGCCTATTGGTATCCAGATAAACTATTAAGTTAATGATGATTTTCTTACTGCTGAATCCAAGCAAAAAGTAAACTCCTAGTTCCAAAATTATGGTTTTGGATGAGATTTTAACACAACATTTGTAAAATATGTGTAAAGCTGGATGATAAATAGGTCAACAGCTTAAAGATAATTACCGGTATTGGATAACAAAATTCTTCACTTGAAAATGCTTTCCAATATGGGATCAAACACACATATTAGACTTATCATATTTTTCATACAATTTTAAGAAACGACCGTACTGTATTTCTGTATAGTAATGAGAAAAAAGTAAAAGATAAATTAAAAAACTATTTTGTACGGAATATAACAGTAATTTCATGATAAAACGTTTATTATGTAGATGGAATGTAATTCAATTTAATAGGACATTTTTGGAGACAATAGTGAATGTGACAGAATGTTTTGAATGTATTATTTAAGTTAGTGAGTGTTCAATTTTGAATTTTCCTATTCCAAGATTTACGAGCTCCATGTTTTTCACAATGAACATTTTTGTAAATGCTCCAGATTAAGCGATCTTCAAATACTGAAGTCTAACATGTTAAAATCCGAGGACCAAGAGAGAAGTATTTCTATTGCCGTAACCATTCCTTCTCAATTCAACAATAAATATCATATTATAGAGTAACAAATCAATGTTCACCATATGAAAAATTAATTTACAGTTAGCATATACAGTTCAAATAAACCAAGGTAATTGGAATACGAATACCGTACATGCATTCTAATTACCTTAGAATAATCTACAAAACACGGCTTTAAAGCTCAAGTCTATATTCAATAATTCGTCTACTAAGTACCGTAATTTATAGTAATCTTCCATAATTATGCTAATTACTTTTGAGAACATTACTTTGATTCTTCATTCTAAAATATATTTTTTATGGTTTACATACTGACAAATGTTTCTCAAATATTTTATTGTGTTACTGGAAAGGTATTTTGTTTTTTACACTGTTGATATCATAGCAATAGCATTCTATTACATTGTGTTATTACAATTCTAAACTACAGTATAATAGTATAATGTCTTGTGAAAATATTGTCAGAAGAGAAAAATTGTTTATTCCGATATTCCTAGTGTACGAGTAAGTTTATTTCAAGAGGAAATGAAATCGAGCAGAAACAGCTTGAACGGTTATCAAATCAACTCAACACCTACAGTACCAATAATAGTAGATGAATTCAACAATGATTCTTTATTTCCTGCGATGTGGGTACGGTAACATGGAAATACTTTCATAGACAGTTTCTCCTAAAAAATAAGACTTGCTATTAAAAGCATGCGGTGAATTACAGCTTGAACTATCAGGATAAAATTAACTTATTAGAGCAGAATGCAAAGACCCGCAAATATGCGTGATCACTAAAAAATTACGCCACAATATAATAATAATTATCAATATTAGTTTGATTATAGATAGATTAGTATAGAATAAAATGTTGGACTCAAATAAGATGATTAGTGATCTCCGAAGAACCGCATCACTAAAATAACATTATTTACTAAAAAGAAAATTCTGTACCCTGTTCACAAATCATATGGAAATGATAAAGTCTAGATACTATTCATTCTTTTAACAATGGAATTGTTCATTTGAAATGATGAAGCATTCTGTTAAAAATACGCTTATTTAATACTTTATAGTATTGTGCACAAACATCTAACCCACTATTAGAAAAATAGCCTATATATCAAGGCATAAAACATATTGCCTTTCATAATAAAGTTCAGGAAGGCTAATACAATCAATTCTTAATCTATCTCTAAAATTTACAATAGCATTATTTTGATTATCTCCTACTTATCGAAATACCAGAAATCACAGTAATAGCATCGCGCAGATGTATTAATATTTTGATAGTAAGAGCTGTTCATATCACCTAGATGCTTTGTAATATTTTCCTCAGTGGATAACTTCACTTAATTTTATTAAAAAATAACAAGATGAGTAAAAATAATAGAAAATTGCTCAACTACTTTCCAGTGTCATGAGGGCAATGTAAATCATTCAAACAGGCTGATTGACCCTAAAACAAAATTATCATCATTTTGATGTCTTTTTAACTAGTATCATAATAATAAAACACCATCAACACTTTCAATTTTTTTTATAAAACCCAAGTACTTATAATAAATATATTCTATTTTAATTTTTGAATACTGAAGCAAATATACTCTATAATCACGAATCATACAGTGTAAGTAATTGAGATCTTAATTGTCAAAGATCTAGTAAGACGACCTTTGTGATTTAATCGACAAATAAAATACTTAGTTGAAAATATACAGGTTGTGTTTATTCTTCAGCCGGATCTTCTTTGTCGTCCTTTTTGCCATTCTCCTTTGATTTGAGCGGATGCAGATCACTTTCAGTGTGAGGCGGAGGAATGTTGCCGTCTGGATAGTTCCAGCTCTGCACCTCCGCTGTTCCAAACGCCTGATAGAAGAAGTACGTGCCCACTGATATCATGGCAGTCACTGCGAACACCTTCCGCCATTGCTCCAACGAGGTCTGCAACCAACAAATTAGTGCCGATGCAAGATTTTATTCACAGAAAGAAAAAAATAAATAATGAAACTAAAAAAATCTACATTACTTACTAACTTACTGCCATGACCATACATATCTAAGTAGATATTCAGCCGCACCAACAAAGCCCCTCCACCTCTCTCGATTCTCCGCGTCCTCCTCGGTTGCTCCAAATCTCTCCATATCGGTCTTCACTTGACTCCACCATTTCCGACGTGGTCTTCCTCTCGGTCGTCGTCCTTCCGGATTGCTTTTCAACACTTGATTGAGATTGCTGTCATGTTTTCTTCTCAAAACATGCCCAGCCCATCTGTTCCTTCCACACTTGAACTCGCATACTATGTCTGGCTCCCTATAAAGGTCTCGAAGTTCTCTGTTGTGTCTCTTTCTCTACTCTCCTCCCTCATTTATTGGTCCATAGATTTTTCTAAGGATCTTGTTCTCGAATACAATTAATTTCCTTTCCTCCCTTCTATCTGACTTCCATGTCTCAGCACCGTAGAGCAATATTGGACTGATAATTGTTTTATAGATGTTAATTTTCGTAGATAGCAATTTTGAGGACATAAGTTTGTTGCATGCATAGAAACATCTGTTTGCAAGGTTTAGCCTATTCTGTATTTCTGTTACTTCGGTGTTTTGTTCAGAAATGACAACGCCTAAATACTTAAAAGTGTCTACCTACTTTTTCAAAGTACTGACCGTTCACTTGGAGAGGACCTTGGTTTTTGTTATTTCGATTTCTTGTGAAATGTACATATCAAGTAGTCATATAATATCTACAAATTATCCTACACCTTTTCATGAAGATTAATTTTATTTTAAAAGTTCAAAAAATAGAAATTTCACACTAATAACATTTTATTTGTTAGAAGGTCGAGGGCTGGAAAACCTAAGTAGTTTTATTTTCAGTTACCTTAGATCTAACATATAAAAATCGACATAAGTAGTCATAATAGAGAGTATAAAATATCCTTGGAGTTGAAGCTTTTTCCAATAAACTAGTAATTGTTATTAAAATAATGTTATGATATTGATGAAAGATACGGTATGGATAACTCTACTTATATTTGCGCTACTAATACAAATTTCCATTAATTTCGATTTTCATCTATTAAAATAAATTCTTGATGATATTACTCATGCTATTCATCCGTAACTGAAAGTAAAGTTACTTAGGTTTTCCAGCCCTCGACCTTCTACCAAATAAAATGCTATTAGTGTGAAATTACTATTTTGAACTTTTAAAATAAAATTAATCTTCTGAAAAGGTGTAGGATGATTTGAATGATTCATCCACTTTCCTATTTCTATTATTTTCCACAAAATTCTGGTTCAATTACTTGTACGGGAATAACCCTTTATAACATTAAACAACTCATCATTCACATCTTGAGTCGTACGGTGATATTTGAATTGAATATAATTTCATATTGCACTATCTTGAAGAGTGTTCTAATCAAAAAATTATAATCAAGGGGTGTGAAATAATTCCTATACAAAGGTTCGCATGTTCTAATTTTAATATTAAGTATTGGTAAATGGACAGAAATTCACTTGGCTATTTACCGATTGGCTACAAGATTTTTAATCTTGAGCTTTAAAATGAATATTTTTTTTATCAAGATGAACATCATCTGATAAAGGAGAAAATACACTGATTCAAGATTGACACTGAAAGATTTATTGTAGCCCACTTAATCGCAGTTCAAAAACGTCTTATAATTTTATTAGTCGTGTAATAGGTACTCACATTTTCTTGGAGGAAAATTCCAGCCACAAGGGGCGAGAGGAAGCTAGCTGTCATGTGGATTGTTTGCGCAAATGCCAGAATGGGACCTTGAAAAAATCACAAGCAAATGTAATTAATCAAAGTATTCAAGCTATAGGTGAATAAATTGCTGTTCTTTTAATATTGATTTTTAGTTCAACAGCTTCCATTGCAGTTGAAACTGACCATATTTTTACTATCTATTTTTGACTGTAGTATAAACTATAAACAGGGTAACTAAACTTTACTGCAGTACCTTCTAATAGATCAATTAAAATTCTCTGATTGAACCAAAAAACTAATGAAAAACAACGAAATAAACGCCTTTATTATTAAATGAGCTCATATCGAATTGAATGGCTCATATCGAATGGCTGTGTTTTCAACTCAATAATAGACAGTCACACACAAGATGAGTTCTGTTTGATAGGCTTACATTCGTGCGTGAATGCATTCCCATCCTTTATGGGGAGATTAAACTAATAAATAAAGGCCTAATTGTTATTGAGATTTGGTTAATTTGTCATTTCAATAGACTCCAACTAAACAAGAGAGAACTAACCGTAAGAAGTTTGTTCTTTGTACTCATAGAGGTCTCTTGAATAACTTTGTTGTAGTTCAGACACTGTGTTACTTGTAAATATTTGAAAAACACTTACTTTTCTTTGAGTATTGAGGAATGCATGATGAGTATTGAGTCTATGAGGCTGATGAAGCTCCTCCTCAGGAGTGAAATGCATTCCTCAATACTACAAGAAAAGTAAGTTTTTTCAAACAAGTAACACAGTGTCTGAACTACAACAAAGTTATTATATAGTGTTTCGTCATGGAAAGAAACATCAATCTCTTGTATAGTTGAGAAAGTATCTTCTTCCTACTTAGGATTCAAGATTCAAGATTTGTTTATTGTCAGAACATTAAAAACAATAATGCAAGACATCGTCAGAAAACATACAAGCAATCACAAATTTAACAATAAATCACAGGTCATAAAATTCTATCACATTATTAAATATTTCAAACTGTAAGGATAGCAGTCAATTAAAACAAATTTAACATCAATATGTCACAAGTTTGGTACCGTAGGGAAAGAGTCCTTACCAGCGAGATTGGGTCCAATATCAACAACATTGGCCATGGCTCCTCCATAAGACGCAGTGATGAGTGTAACGGCTAGGAACCACAGCACCAGCACGGAGACGATGTCGCAACCCAAGTAGCCGATTATCAGCACCAATATTCCCGGTATCACTTGAGCTGAAACCAAAATCACATTATTCATAATTCGGCATTTTTCAAAGTAGGTACTGTAAGTAGTTGTTCAATGAATATTAATGGATTAAGTTCGCATTCAGCCTACCAAAAATGCTGAGAAATTATTAGCCTACGGTAATCAATAGGCATAGTTGGCTTACCAATGGATGATCAGTTACTTCATTATTTATCAACTAGAATGCAAAGTCAATACTCCTCCTGTTATTTCAAATAAATCCCACTAGTCGATTTATTCAAGATACCCAGTAAAGATACAGTAATTATTTTATTTATTGACACTCACAAATAAATCACATAGTATTTCCCAGCCCCCGGGCTTAGGTGAATGGCGCCCTGGGCAAATGTTCTATTGGCGCCCCCCTTATTACTATAATGTAAAAGCAAATAATCTATGTCACTTATATCTTATATGAGGTGAATAACAAGAGATAACAAAATCTCGTATTTCAAACACAAAACTGTAGACCTCTTAACATTCTTCAGACGATTCAAAGCGGAAAATTCTCTCTCTGTAGAGCAGTTGGTGACTCTGCTCTGCTTAGAAAAATAGACTGTTGAGAAAAATGTTCTAACAGCTACTTCAAGATTTGAGAAAGTAAACGTCAATTCATGCTCTATAATTCATTCAAACACATCATGGATTCCACGAAAAGTTCTTCCTGTTCTCCATACATTTTGAAGTGCAGACATTCATTTTTTTCAAATTCACTTCTAATGTCATTAGGGCGTTGGAGGCATAAAGTTTGTTCGCAGCCTGTGGTATGTCCTCTTTCTGTGATACTTTTTGAACAAGAGCAGAGTATGGTATTCAAATCTTATCAGATAAATTTTCAAAAGCTGATAGTTCATAAGATATCAGCTTATAATTCTCATGTTTCTTTCTAGTATGGTACATTTTACATTTCCGGTAGCCTGTATTATATTATTTGCATGTTCTGTTCTATGTATTTTTGAAAATATTGTGTCAGATATTTTTAGTGGGTATTTTGATTCTCTAAATTATTTTTATAATATCTTATTTGCGCCCTCAAAAATTTGGCGCCCTCTGGGAAAATTCCCAGTCTGCCCATTTATAGCCCGGGGCCTGGTATTTCCTCTATAAGAGGGATATCGCTTTCCATTTTGCTACCCGTAAGTAGTAAAAAATGCATTGTAGCCTTTTGCATCAAATCAATCTGGATTAACAGTGAATTTACAATCTACATTTGTTTTGTAAATTAGAAATTTGTTCATTTCTAGATGAATGTATTTATTTTGCAAGATTCACAAGAGTAGCCCTATAAATATGATACTTTTTATAATTAGTAAGTGTTTAAACCTTTGAAACCCTTTTTTATTCATACGACTTTCACAAGATATGGAAGTATTACCATACTTGTATGCCGTAGCCATGAAATATACAATTTACCATATTTACAAGATCAAATATGTTGTAAGGAAGGCATGTTCTATAAAGATCAAGAAGTTTTCTTTTGTTCAATTCACTTGGTATCAAGTGGAATACGTGCTTTTCACACTGAAGATGTGTGCATCAAAGATGAACTTTTCACATCTATAGTGAACTTGTTGATGATTGCACCCTCTCATCCATCTGAACAAGGTAAAAGCACAGATAAAAGATAGCATAAAAATATATCCAATATCTATAGGTCGTGTAAGTTCCAAATTTCAAGCAGATTTTTTGTCAACTCAAGCTTATTACTGTCGATTATTATTGTTTTGGCTGCTGGGTAAGAGTGTAAGAACGGCGGCACAGTATGAGAGGCTACCAGCGTCACGAAGAAGAACTATAAGAGGACTTTCGGCTGGGAAATTTGGAACATAAACGACCTATATACAATGGAATATCTTCTTATGCTATATCTTCTCTATGCTATTACCTTGTTTAGATGGATGGGAAGGGTGCAATCATCAATATATGCTCTAGATTTGATACCAAGTGAACTGAACAAATAGAAACTCCTTAATCTTCATGGAATGTATCTTCTATCAGGATCTCCTATACACCTTAATAAGAGGTCCTGTTTCTATACTGTATATTTGATGTTGTAAATAGTATATGGTTTCTTGCAGGGCTTCGGTAATGGATATCTTGTGTAAATGTCGTGTGAATGAAAAGGGTTCTAAAAGTAATTATCATCAAACGAAAATCCCAATTAAATGGGATTATTCCCATCTGGTTCTAAAAGTGTTCAATCTTGTAGTAACATGAACATTACCGGTACTCTTTAAGGCTGTGCAAAGGCTAAAAATAAACTTTTCACTGATGATATTTTTCATTGTTTTTCGATTTGTATATCATCAAGCTATCAAAATGAAGAAGTTTTCTCAGGAAAACATTTTTTCCCATCATTACTTTTTCAGATATGAGCGCCTAAAGTTCAAATTTTTGGGGCAGAACATTTAAAATTCGGTAAGAGATAAATCCATGAGATTCAGTGGATAAATTCTTTATGGTATTGATGATTGAATAAAACAAAAAATTCCTGAAAATATCAATTTTTGATAAAGTTATTCAATTTACCAATAATGACCAAAAATGACTTTTTTGAGTTATTTTCGGTCATTTTTAGTAAATTGAATAACTTTCTCAAAATTTAATATTTTCAAAACATTTTTGTTTCATTAAATTAACAATACCATGAATAATTTATCCTCTGAATGTCATGGATTTATCTCTTACCGAATTTGAATTGTTCTGTCCCAAAAATTTGAACTTTAGGCGCTCATATCTCAAAAAGTAATGATCGGAAAAAAATGTTTTCCCAAGAAAACTTTTTCATTTTGATAGCTTGATGATACATAAATCGAAAAACTTTGAAAAATATTACCAGTAGAAAGTTTATTTTTAGCCTTTACACAGCCTTAAAGCCATGTTTTCCAATGAATTTTGGCTCTGATGGGCTGAATTATAGAACAATATTGGACCTTATATGAATTGGCCAACTGGAAATGTGTAAAAACTCCCATTGAAATTTATTGTTGGAGTCTATGGTATTAGCATAGAGAAAAGATAGCATAAGAAGATATCCCATGGTATAGGGCAATTAAGTTTCGAATTTCACTGTTAATTCAATCCCACAGCCCTAGTAGTTATTATTCGTGAAACTATGTGACGCTGGTAGTTTCTCATACTGTGCTGCTCTCAGGTCCGCCGCAAAGTAGACCCACGCTAATCCACGAAAAGCAACCCACGCCGTGGGATGTTTTGTAAACCATTGCTATAGAATGATTCATAATCGATCAGCTGACAAGTGAATTATTCATTGCATGTATTACACAGATGTTTGGAAAAGCTTAGCAATGGCGGTTTACAAAACATCCCACAGCGTGGGTTGCTTTTCGTGGATAAGTGTGGGTCCACTTTGCGGCAGGCCTTACTCTCTCACTCGGCCAAAAAGTAATAATAGACAGTAGTCGAGAATAATATTCTTGAGTTAACAAAAAATTGGCTTCAAATTTAGAACATTAACTACCTACCGTACCTATAACCAGGGGTCTCCAATCTATTTTATCCAAGGGAAACATTGTTAATTCTTGGGAGGCTTAGAGGGTCAATAACAATGATGTACGTGGAATTTGACTTGTGGGGACACACGCGACGGGAGTTTGGGGGTGTAAAATTATTATATTTTAACTAAAATAATATAAGAAGTTTTAAGAAGGTTTGATAAAAACAAAGGAAGAAACAAACCAATTCATTTCATTTTAATACAAAGTCAAATGGTCAAAGAGTAAAAAGTAAAAAGGCCATAAGAAAACTTTACAATTCATGAATCTAGCAAGATAAATAGAATAGTAATAACTTTTTAATAGTAATAAGACAACATGACAATACACTAATTTACAAAAAGTTACCAAGCTAAAAGAGAATACTTATTTTTAGTGAGAAGATTGCATTTGTTTTCCACTTAAAATGTCCGCCCATTTAGGATCTTTGTGGTTCCGATCATTAAAATTGTTTTCAAATGTTCATCTGACAAGGAAGATCTGTATTTGGATTTAACAAACTTCATTTTTGAAAATGTCTGCTCACACTAAGGTAGATCCAAAAAGCTGCTTGTTTACAGCTAATTTTACACTTATTAAGAAATGGAGTGGCTAGTGAGAGAAGAGTACTGAACTCACAGTGGTTGTTGTCAAAAATGTGTATAAATATATATTTTAAAAAATCTATTGCAATAAATCTCGGCGGGCCGGACAAAATCCATCCGCGGGCCGGATGTGGCCCGCGGGCCGTAGGTTGGAGAGCACTGACCTATACCATGGGATATCTTATGCTATGTTTTCTGTATGGTACCTATTAGAGATGTGAGTACTCACAGACAGCAGTGAAGAGCTTGCGCACATTGGTGAGCCCGATGAGGTTGTGGTTGACGAGGTAGTCGGCCAGCAGACAGAACACCACCGACGACAGGTAGCTGCAGAGGAAGGGCAGGCCGCTCATCACACCGTTCTGCACACAGACAACACAGCCTGCCGGAAACACGCATCACACACTACAAATCAACTCGACCCCAACACACACAACCCATCCCCCATCCCCCATCCCCAATCTGTTAGTATTCCTACAAAACTAAACAGCGCCTCGCCTTCAAATTGGTTGTATAATTTCTATCCCACACTGTTATTATTCCTAAACTCTTTTGTAAAACTAAACAGCGCCTCGCCTTTGAATTGGTTGTAAAATGTCTAGGATAAACTTTTAGCTGACTGAGTTGGATATTACTTTTGCACTCATCAAGGATTGCGATTGGAATGGGCCAATGTTTCATAAAGCAATTAGTATTAGAAAGTAAATAGAAATATAAATCTGAGTACCCTTATAAATTATTTCGTCACGGCATGTTTCGGCTATATAATGTCATTATCAAGTGATTGGAAATAGTTATTTGTGCAACTAGTGCGCAAAGTGACAGTTTGCTGCACCGAAAGAAACGTTTACGCCCGAGCCGTAGGCGAGGGCGGAATGGTTTCTTGAGTGCAGCAGAGGAACTTTGCGCACGTATTTCACATTAAGTTTTTCCTACAGTTACCATTGAATATGAAAAGTGGGTAATTATGGGTAAAATTGCCTTAAATCCATCAAATAACTTAGTAGTGTTTGAATGGCGGGGGGCAGCTGTGTGGTGTGTGCTGTGGTGGCACTGTGCTGTTGCTGTCCTCGATATAATATATAATAGTAATAATTAGCGCGTTGTGCTTCGTTGCACCTCTGCTCACTATAGCAGCCACAGCAGTCACTGTTACCAACTTCATTTTGATTTTGCTGCACTTTTGCTCCATATAACCTACTAAGTATTTTGCGTTGCCATGTTGCAAATCTGGAGTGCAGAAAAATTTTTCCCGCACTAGAGCGGAAAAGTGATTCTTTGCGTTCTGTAATCAATGGCCACTTTTCAACGTAACTGTAGGAAAAATAAATAAACACACTATTGCAAGATTTTTATTTTCCAAACACTTGATAATGGCATTATATAGCCGAAACATGTCGCGACAAAATAATTTAAAAAGGGTACTCAGATTTAAATTTTTATTTATATTGAAAAGTAGCCCTAAAGAAAAAAGACAGTATTAGAAAGGTTTTTATGCAAATCGTTACAGTAACAGTTTTGCAAAACTAAGTTCTAAGAAATATTTGACTTTCAACATGTTCCAAGTTTGAATGCATTAAATATCAGAATAGTTTCAATACCTACTCGTAAACTGTTTTGCAGAACTATATTCAAACAATTTTTAGAATATAGATTTAGATAAATATACCGACAATAAGAAAATTGTGTGGTTAAATTGCTTTTGTACTGGTGGCTTAAACTATGTATGGATCGAATTTAACTTGTAAACTTACTGTTCTGCTGAACCAAACTCAACAAGTTAAACTGAACACTACACCAAACCTTTCAAATTGGTTGTAGAGGATAATTTGGTGGTTTCTAGTTCAAGAATTTACATTAAAAGCCACTAAACTAAATAACGTTTACCATCAACTTTTCCTAAAAACTATAGCAATCCCATATTTTTGAAAAATTTGTTCTGTGAAAGGAGCATCTCAATGTTCATATAGTGAATAATACAAATGTGAAGGGCTCACAACTTGTGTCAAGATTATCCAAGAAATTCTTGCTTTAAAATAATATTTGCAGCCTCTTCTCAAGTATGAATAATATACGTAATGCACGACCCTTTCATTATTAAAGACTATTTTATTATGTCCACATAGTACGATACTTTAAAAAGATATGAACACATTGACTGATTTCTATATTGCCATCTTTGATGTTTTTTAAAAAGGTTTTGTTCTTGAGAAATGTTGAAAATTTCTTCCATTTCCCCTTCATTCGAATTCCACTCCTTTTTTGAAAAAATCAAAGTAGTTTCAATGTACTCCATATCTTGATATCCAATATACAATACCAATCATTATTGACAATCTATCATTCTATAGTTACTAACCATCCAGTAACTTGCAAATTCAATTTAGGTTTTATGAGGTTCAGAATGGAGAATGTTTATAGATTCGATAACTTTATCATATTGAATAAGATGAAAAATAATGGATGAAAATAATACTGAATATGGTGTAGGCATGAAGTTTCCAAGATGAAAAAGTACCTGACAGATTCTCCTTTTCATATTTCAAAAGTTGAAGTGCACAATTATCTGCATCAATATAGCTACCGTATATAAATGAAATAAATCAATTCAGTATCCCAACTATTTTTCCTCTGACAATAAATTATATTAAGTAGAATTATTAGGAGAAGATCAGCATGCGATGAGTACGGAGCCATAAAATTTGCATGTGCATTATTCGATAGTCTTATGACTAAGTTAGGTTATTATATGTTTGTAAGTGTATATTGTTAGTAAATTGCGGCTGTTTACGCTTATTTCCACCCGGATTGACCGAAGCCGTCAGTCATAACCAACGATAGGATCTGCAACACCCCAATTACTGAAATAAAGATTCAAAATGCATCTGGAATAGAATACATAAACCAGATTATCAAATTTGATAACGCATACTTATACAATCATGTGAAAAAATAATAATCAAGAACTCATACTGCAAAAAGCTGAAATTATGATATCGGTTAACACTTTTCAATATTGAGCTCCACACAACCTAGCATAGCGTGTAAATAATGTGAATAAATGAAATATAATTGAATGGCACAAGAAATAATTGGGCAAATTCAAGAATATAATGTACCGTATGTCATTCAGATATTACTAAAGAAGTTGTTTAGTCAGCTACAAGAGGTGCTTGAACGAAAGTTCACATAGGCCTATGATATAATGAAGAAAAAATGGCAAAAGATTTCTAAACTCTCTATGAAGAGCAATAAATGTTTATATTTACACTAGAGCCATTCTCACTAACGATACCGTACATAAAAAGTAATTGGATTAATATTATTGTTTCGATACCGTACCTGAAGTGAAGACAGTAAACAATATTATTGCTGTTCAAAAAGCCTCTAACTTAGATGCTTGGGGTAGATCATAGAACCATGATTATGTGTGCTGGAAGAGATCTAATATTTTATTCTTTCTGGTAGTACCGTAATAAAGTGTTTAATATCAGTGTGGATAAAACTGCATCTCATACTTCTTGTTCATAAAAAGTGTCAGTAAATGAAGGCTGATAATATCCCGTAGGAAAGAAACCTTAGTTATTTATTTATCAGGTTAGCAAAAACAATACAATGATCGGAAAAGAAAAAACAGGCTATTGCCCAAACTTTTTCAATTTCCTAATCTAGTTTAAAATTGTCCAAATATTACACAGGTTTTGTCCATTTCAATTTCTACACCAAATCACAATACCTAAATCATTAGCGAATAGATACAGTTTCAGAAAAAATATTTTTCCCAGTTTTAGTCAAGTGACAGCTCAATACAAAAAGTGCCAATAATTACAGTTTTCAATTTTTGCAGTATTTATTGAAAAGGAGAAAAAATTGGTTTAACCTGCTATAAGCGTCATTGATTCCATCCCAAATAAACCTACAACAATTTTCCCAAAATAGAAATAGTACAAAATGTGAGAGATTTTAGAGAAGAAATAATTTTGAATTGTTCACTTTTCAGATTAGATTTTATCATGCAACTTTTGAAAAAGGAATTGAGAAACTTTCAAGAAATAGTTTTGTAAATCTCAATTTTTTACAGGCTGTGGATTAATAGTTTCGAAAGAGCTGCTGTTTATTATTATAGTATTTTAGAATGTTTATTTCTTCAAATGTCAAATATTTTTCTCTATCCTTTTATGTTTGTGAAGTCGTCATTCATTGCTAACGTTGTAGAGTCATTCTAAGGCAGTAGTAAAAAATCGAATCTATAATTGTTTATAAGAGAACATTACAACGATTGTGAAAATCAAGAATTGTAGACAATATTATTTATAAAATTAGGTAGGTACCTAGTTTGAAAGTAGGCAACAGCAATTTAATTATCTTACTGTATATTGGAAATACTATTATAGGTACCATAAAATCAGAAAAAGGGTATTATTATTGCGTGAACAGCATTATTATACTTCAAGTTCGTAAAACAATAATTACTGTATTGCTTATTCTCCAGATTTCAGCCATTCAGAACTTTTATCCTCATTGAGTAAACTTCAACTGAGAGTTATAATAATTTCCGATTTCAAATAAAACAGCAATATTTGAAGGATCTATGATCATAGATGCTTACCCAATCGCTCAAGGTATTCTCTCTCACCCAGTCACTCAAGACATCTCCTTCCATAACATACACTCATTCTATTATAATCTAGTAAAGTAAATTAACTGATAAAGTTTACCCACAATACCGAAGATGTACATAGCCCTTGATTTCGTAGAGAAGATGATCTTTTGGCAAAATTGATTACCAAGGAGTAGAAGGAACGAAAGTTCTATGCTATTAATGGACGTTTATAAGTAAGCTACATAATTGGTACGAATCATTCAATTAGGATGGTGATTTCAGTTAGTCAATATTTAATACTTTCTAAGAAATTGATCTTCAAGTTTTGAAGGACACTAAGATTGATAGAAATTCCAAAATAGATTTGGATTTGTTGATTCACGACTGGTGTGGGTGTCTCGTTTGTACTGTACAGGCTTTTTGAATCATGAATAAACTGATACGGTTGTTATATTACTGTGATAGAAACTTTTCATTATGTCTGATACAGAAAAAGAAGCGATAGATTTGGGAATTTGAATTACATTTATTCAATTAATCTGAATTAAAATAAATAATGAGTGTATGAATGAACTTCTTTAAATTTTGCACAACGTGTTATTTATTTGAGATAAACATATCCAACCAACTAGAGAAAAATAGGTTCAACAAGGGAGTGAGAAGGCAAGCTGCTTGCTTGGTTATAGTCAACAGAAAAATCGATTAGAAATATTTCTTTCATTTGAGAAAAATTAAATTGACAAATTTAGGAGGTGACTGTGTGATTTTTGCATCTAAGAGAAAACTCCGTTAATGCTTAACAGATGTTCTCTGTTACATGAAGATGGAATTACATTGCGGATGAGTCCACAGCTAGACAGCAAACAATTCTGCTGCCTGGAAATAAGTGAAGACAACACACATTCAATACACAGCTCTTATCAGAGTCAGAGCACACCAAAAACATTCGTCAATCTAGTAAAGAAATAAATCGATGACTTTTCAGAACACACAGGTAACAGTTTCCTCTGATTTGAAATGATTATTAACTATACGATACTAGACAGTGTACGGTAGTGAACTCGTAAAAGCATTGTTTTGTTATTATGATTATCAGAATTGAGTATTCAATAAACCAATCCAATGACCTCTCAGAACTAAAGACAATATTGCTAGTGATTAAAGTAGAGTATGATTGAGTTGAAAAAAATTATCAAGTGAGACTTGTATTGATTGATAGAAATATCTCATTTGGTAAAATATGACTAATAGATATTGACTTTGTAAAATATAAGCTAGAAGTATATAAACTTCTCCAAATTTTCATATTACCCTATGAGAGACTAGGATGAGATGATTTGGGATGATTCTAATTTTATCATTTATATTTGTGTCCCTCTATACAAATTTAAAATATAAAAAAATTATAATTATAAGAAAATTTCTTATTTAATATCCACAAGTCATTAAAATCAGAATCGCGATTGTTCTTTGACAATTATTACTGAATGAAGAAAAAATCAACTTACCAAATAATTGAAATGTCTGCAATCTCTAATTTCTGCTTACACATTTTAGAACTTCATGTATAATTTCACCCTTTACAATGAATATAATGTCTGAGTCTCATTTTTTTTTGGAATTTTCAAAAGAGCGGTATATATAATAATTTAGCCGATTAGTGAAACACACAAGCATTAATGTAAGCTACATGTACAAAACACATGCGCATCCAAATTTTTATTGTACCGGGTTCAAATATTTTTATGGAGAGAAAATAATAGTTCTTGATTTATGAACTTTCAATTTATAGCCTAAATGGTTTTTGTCATAATTATCAAGTAGCTGTATGAGGACGAAATAGAGATATCGAATGTAGAAATGAATATCGAATGTCTGTAGTTTTGTTTCCTTATGCAAAAATGTTTATTTATCGAAAAAATCAACTCAACACTTTAAAATTCCTACTACCCCCAACGCAAGTGGGTCTGATTTCAGTACGGTATCGTAGGCCTACCGGTAGAGGGGTATATTTGGAAGCGTATCTCATTCACTATTCACTATACAGAAATGAACTCTCTGTCTCAAATACTCAAATCTGCATTGAAAATAATTTTTCAAATTCAACAGTTTCTCAATATTATTTATAAGTATAAATATATAAGAAGAAGTTGCTAGGTATTTTGCTTTTTAAATATATGGATAAGATGGATGTTATAGTTATTCCGTGAATTGACACAGTCACATAAATAAATAAGATGATTGGATTTACTTTTTGCCATTTCATAAAAGCAGACACCATGTTTGATATACAATTTGTAGATAGAGGCGTAATGAACTTAGGATTAAAGATATCGAGCGACAATCATACCAGGCTGAATTTTCCACCAGTAGAGTTTTGAATGTGATGAGAATTTTTCAAGGGAATGCACAATGTAAATCCCGAGAATATCAATGTAATAGAGCATTATTATCGTAGAAAAATTTCAACACAACATAAATTTTGATCTTGGAACAATTACACGAAGGTATTAATCCAAAATAAGAGCCATACTATTCATAATGAATTAATAATTTTCCAGAAAAACTTACTTCTATTCAACTCAACAATATTCTGAGTTACTCTGAGAAGACTATTTTATAATTTCTCCAATATCAATAATAAAAGTAAGCAAAAGTATCCCACATGTTTCTTCATTACCGAGGAAATTACTCAAATCATTCCAAGCTAATAAAATAGTAGGCTACAGTAGACCTAGCCTAGTAAATAGAATAATTGAATAACTTTTTCAATAATAAAGAATGATGATTGTTTCAACTTGGTGATGTTTTATCACAATGAAAATATGATTGATATGATATTTAACTCATTATACTGAAGCTAACAGGATAATGAATTGAATATACCGATTGAATGCATATATAGAAATAGCACACACGTTTTTAAAAGCAGGCTATCAATTTCCAAGTAAACAGAATATATTTAATACACCAAATGAATGTGAAGAAATAGCACATGATAGTAATTTATGTAGGCTATTAATTTTCTTGGGAAAGACTAATCGTTATTTTCGAGCAAACACATTTTTAACAAACTGAAGGAGTTTTGTGAAATTGAGACCAACATAGTGTACAACAAAGTATATTATCGATAAAAAGTTATACCAACCTCAATCAAATTCTAATGGATGAATAAGAGAGAGGCAGGAGGTTTTCGTACCTTTTGGATGCTGAAGCCGAGGACAGTTTTCATGTAGAGCGGGCCGGGAATGATGAAGGTGTAGTGCACCCAGATGCGACCAAACGTGGTGATGCCAATGGCCCAGGCAGGTAGTGACGTCATAATGGACCACCACGGCACGCGCATGCCCTGTCAAATCACAATGTCACATGCAGGGAGACACAGGACTAAATCAACATCACATCAATAGCATTTCTCAACCTTTTCACTAGCCTTCAAGAATGCACCAACTCAATGTTATATGAATTGCATAATTTTATTTGAACTTTAAGTGATTGTTCTGGATGCATTAAGTTGAGTGTTCTTAAAATGGATTTCATATTTTTGTACTTCGAATAATGATGTTTTGTTCTGAATGCATTTTGTTGAGTTACAATAATTGTAATAGATGAGTCGTATGAGTGTAAGAGAGGACTGACTGTTGTATACTGCCGCTCTTTCTCATAGAATGAAGGCAATCATTTCTGGGCCCGGCCTACTGTGAGTTGTGCCCTGTGCAACCTGGACTCATTTCCGTCTTTTTTCTTAATCCTATTAAATTGTTTCAATCAATTTCTTGTTCAAGTACAATATAGTTTTCTTCATTAAGGTAGTAGACTTTAGTATAGTACTTTTTCATATTTCACTCAAATGTTAAGCTACAACTCCTGAAAATACAAGAAAAAATTCCTTCAACTGAATAAAAAATCGCCCCTAGAAATTTTGCCCACTGGTCTCATTTATACACGGTGGGTGAAAAGTCCGAGAACGGCTTAATATCTCATAAACAAAGGTAATTTAACGGTGGGTGTGATTGGGGATCCTACTCAAATTAAAAAAAAAATGCTTTACTATGACTTTAAAAATCTGGTCCGCCATTTTGAATGCAACTTTATTTTTTAAATAGGAAGGTGGTCATGCGATACATGAATTCGATACGGAATTTCAAGAAAAAATGAATGGCGAAAGCCGCACATCGATATTTCAAACCGTTTAGAAGATATTCACATTATTAATCAATACCACTCATGTATTCCATTTCTGATTTGCATGGTATTGATTAATAATGTAAATATCGTCTAAACGGTTCGAGATATCGATGTGCGGTTTTCGCCATTCATTTTTTCTTGAAATTCCGTATCGAATTCATGTATCACATGACCACAATGTATCACAATGACCATAGTAAAGTGTTTTTTTTTTCAATTTGATTAGGATCCCCAATCACACTCACCATCAAATTTCCTTTGTGAATGAGATATTAAGCTGTTCTCGGACTTTTCACCCACTCTGTATACCGGGCCTGAGTAATTCTATTCTGATATTTGTTCAAAAGGTATTCTCATGGGACGATAATATTCAATACTTGAGTTTAAATAGAGTAAATTAATATATCCAATTTCACGGAGTATTTCCTATCAAAGTGTAAATGGATGTATTTGTTTTTAAGAGGAATTATTTCAAGATTTCTGCTAGTTTAACTGAAAAATTCAGTTTACAAATCACATTAAAGTGAATAGGAAATCCTCCTCCAATCTCTCATCATACTGAACCATAAAATAAATTAAATACAAAGCAATTATGTTGAGCAGCTATAATATGTGTTATTTTTTCCGTTTGCTTTGGCAAAAGAAATGTGATTTGCTATGTAAAATTTGTTTTTGCTATGCACAATGTTCTATTTTGAAAAATAGTTCTATAATAAAATGCCTTGTTCACCTGAGAATACTATTTTGGTGAGTATATAGCATATGTACTTGTCTGAGATAAAACCAAGAAATCACTCGATTTTCAACTAATTTCACTTCTCATTAATTTTCTTATTTTCATGTTAATAATTCTTCTAAAGTAGGCTACAAAAATGTTTTTTTTTCAGCGCAAGTTAGGTGTTTCCAAATGAAAAATCAACAAAATTGGAACGAAATATTTAAAAATCATCAACTGTTAAAAGGTGATCTTCAAATACTTTGAAAACAGTAAGTTAATGTACGGTAATTAAAAAATCTACACTTCCAACACAGTTGAAGGCGCTTTGTGTATTTCACGCGTCAGCCTGGTTCTTGCTTAATGAATCTTTCAATGACAAATTTCCAAAAAAATGACAGAATAAATAATTTATATTTTCTGAGAGCTATTTAAAAGTGCAAAGCAGCTTCCATGAATATCATGAGAATGAAGTGTAAAATTGTAGATCTGATCGACGCCAATTGTTTTCAATACAATTTTCAATAGTAGGCTATACTTGTGTAGTAGGTAGGCTACATGATTTTTAAGCCTTTGCAAATTCCAGATATTTTTTGGTTCAATGATTTGAAATCTTCAGATAAAGCAATTATAAGCTTCTTGAACAACTCTTCCCAAGCTAATGGTTGAGTCTGTTCTCATGCTTCTAAATCAATAAATTATTAAGCTATGAGTCAACTGTTCGCACAAATTGATTAAACTAGTTTTTTAAATGCAATACGGTACCAAGTTTAGCTCACTATTGATAATAATCATTCTACACTCCAATAAATTTGTCTAAAGGCTGAAAAATGCTAATGACTACTGAACCAAAATCATGCAAAAATAAACATAACTGTGGCAAGGAAGGGAAGGGATGACAACAATCAATTAGTTTCAATAGAAGATGAATATTTGCATTAATCAATAGCTGATAGCAACAATTATTATGCAAACTATATCACTACTGAAAAGCATTGTTGATTGAAAATGGGATAAGTTATAGACCTGGTGCAACTTTCAATTAATCTACACTAAGCTATTTGCACAATTGCATATTTTACCAGTCTAGTCCCATTTTAAACGCTATGACATTTTAGAGCATAACTCATGTATTCTATACTAACTATAGAGACTAGAGAATGAAAAAATTCTATGCTGACAGACGTTTCTATCAGTTGTTGAAATCTGATTGTCAATATTTAAATGAAGCTGATTAAATGATACAAATACTTCTTCACTTTTCAAAGGAAGAATTGATTTTTCATCACACTATAGCCTAAGTGAAATACAACTGAGTACAAACTTGAAACATTTTTTTTGCAGTTGAAGAACCAAACCCAATAAAATAAAATAATTTTTAACATTATAATGCTACAATTGGTGGTGAATGTGAGAGATGAATCATATTTGAAATATATTTTCACAAGATTATCAAAGCTCCAAGCGTAGATAGCTTTTTGAAATCAATATTTCCTTCTACATTTGCATTGTGAAATAAGCTATAGGTACTACTATACCAGAAACCGTAATCTATAATCACATGATATATTTATTATGCCAGTAGTGATATTGGAAATATACTAAAGCCTACCTACAAGACCTACTAGAGGTCAACTAAATTATAATCAGCTACTTAATTGCAGAAAAGTCATGATCAATCAACGTTCGAGATTTGATCTCTCAATGATGTTTGATGTTTCCGATGACGAAATACTAACTTCAAACTCTTTTACAGACTAATACAAGTTTTGTATTTCAAAAATTGATTGGCGTTTAAAATTCTACTTAGATTACAACTCTATTCATATGTATTCAATAACCGTAATAAATAAAAAAGAAAAATGCTAGTCTCAATCCATACACTAAATATTTAAACTTCTACTTATTTTACAATTGGTAATAAAATTTTAGCGTTCGATCAAATATCAAAATTTGATTGACGTCTGCTAAAGCGGTCGCACAACTGTTAAGGTCTCTTCACACTGAGACTCTACGCTATAAGATACGTCCTATCTTCCAATGTAATAAAAAATAAAATAAATACATTTTGAATCCAAGCTACGAATCTGTCCCGTTCACATTCATAGCTTGGATTGAGCATTGGGAAATAGGACGTATTTCAGCGTAGCGTAGCTGAATGTGAAGAGAGCCTTACAACAAGAGGGAGTGAAACTTTAGAAGGGAAAGGAAATTCGTAAGAGATGCAACCCTGTTTTGTAAGAGAGTGGAGCTCTCTGACCGCATAACTTCAGAACAAGGAGCGAGACATTTTTGGAAGGGAGAAGGACTTACCTTGCTGCCCACCATGGTGTTGCCGACATTGGACTGGATGTAGGAGAGCTCCTTCATGGAGATGCGCGGGTGCTTGTCGGGTGCGTCATAGGCCAGCAGCCACCAAAACACACACCAACACAGGCCGATCGAGCCCGTCGTGTAGAACACTATCGGCCAGCCGTAGCGCGCGATCAGAAAGCCACACAGCGGGTACGTCAAGCCGATACCAAAGCTGAACCCTGCAACAATTTATTTCTTTCATGGGTCCACAACTGCTAAAACAACCCCCATATACAAACCCATTCCATAATTTTACAAAACAAAAATTACCCATCAAGTTAATTAAATGCCATAAGAGGATAGTGCAAAATAGTTTTGTTGTCGTTCGATAATTACTACTTATAATTATTCTATTAAGTTGGATTTCCAGATATAAGTATCAAAGTCAGTGTCTGGTTCTTTAAGAATTCTTGAATCCCAATGGGACTCAGCCCAGTCGAGCGAGTTTTAGAATTCCTATTAGAACTCATGGGAAGAATATTTTCAGTGAACCGGACATGGACTCTGATACTGCTCCGATAAGTGAGAATCCAGCTAAGATAGGAATTGTATTTCTTAGTAAATGATACAAGAGGCTGACGAAGTTCCTTGTCAGGAGCAAAAAGCTTCCCAAAGCTTTGAAAATAGCAGAAAGCTTTGTAAATTTAAAAAAGTAAGGTACAAAGATTCTTCACTAAAAAATACAACTCGTGTCTAAAACTTGATAAAAGTGTCTATGTAGATAAAACTTGAGTTAAGTTTTAGTAAGCTTTCTAACTTTTGAAGTTTTATCCAAAACTAAACTTCAGTTTTATCTATAATAAATTATGCAGTACTAAATTTATAATACAACACAGTATAGACACTATGTGAGAAAATTAATTGGAATTAGTTATTCAGTCGTTTTTAAACACTACTGATTTCTTTTTGGGACCCCCCAAAAATTTCAATAACTCAGCCTGCGTATCCGCTCCCAAAACAAACAGCAATGAATAAGCGGGCACTGGAATTTATATGCTTTCACTTCTTGATTTTTTAATGTAAGATACAATAAATAGTTTGAAAGAGCTGCTAGAACTGTAACCAAGAGGAGAAAAAAGATAAAATTTTTAAAACTGTGAAAGAGCTAATAAAACTGTAAGAGGAGACCAAACATCTTAAGTTGGATCTCACAGGTTGGATCACACATAAAAGTGCGATGTATGTAAGAGATCAGAGTTAACAATAAATTTCTGAAGCAATAGGTGGAGTCACATCATAAACGAAAATTCCATTAATGATACTAAAGGCCTGCTTGATTTCTTATCATCCATAAATTATTTCGTTCATTGTTGATATAATGTGGTATAAAACTTAGATTATAAATTAACTAATATTACAGTTTTATTAGTCTATTAATTAGAAGCTGTGGTACCGTACCTTGGAATGAGGACATGAATCGACTTCTCTCAATGGCCGGAATCCAATGACCAACAATGGCGTACATCGCTGGCCAAGTTAGTCCCTGAAAGAACAGAAATAATTTAATAGATTAAACATATTAGATAGGTCTATCAAACCTTTTGTTGACATGAAACTTATATAGAGTTGGTGGACTTGGATTGATTGATTATCAATAATTGAAGTTGAAGGCACAATAGCAGATGTCTTGGATTTGAAAAGAATAGTTTTTAATCGAAGTTTAACACACTTTCCTACCTCAAAAAATGCTTATTCTAAGAATGATTGAGAATTTGGAAACATTTATTTGAGAAGAAATAAGAATAGTGTTCTAATAAAAAAGCATGCACAACAGTACCTACTACCTACGCTTATTATAGTGATTGTAGTGATTGAATGAGATCATGATTTAACTTTTTGTGTAGTTGAGAAGTTGATATTGTGGTAATTATTCATATTAAAGACTAAGAGTTTAGAAAAGACTATTGTTTTTGACAATTTCTTAGTCTTTTCATTTAGTCACGGTATAACAACATAATATTTGATGGAAGATTGTTTTTTATTCTTTAAGGAGGTATGATAATATTAATTTACTGAAGTTTTAAACTTCATGGATTGAGATTCTTGCGAAAAAGTTATGTGAAAGAATTCAGATGCTTTTGGAGAATACTTACTGAAGCAATTCCTTGGATAGAACGGAGAAAAATAAGAGCGGAGTAATGGAATACTGCAGCTTGAGGAATGAGGAGAGAGCAGATGGCAGTCAATAGCTGAGAAAATCCGAAAACTGCTTTTGTTCCAAACTTTTGCGTTAAAACTCCACCAATTACTTGAGACAGTATGTAACACCAGTAGAACGATCCCAAAATTGTTGATTGTATGGTTGGATTCCAGTCAAATTGCCCTTCTTCCTGAAATTTATAGTAAATATATCACGAAATATCTGATAATAAATTCATTTAGGTATACTAAGGCAAAAACTGAAACAAATTGCAAAAGAAACGTCTTTGTAATAGAGTATTTTTTAATATAGGAGGATATACTTAGCACAATTATAAAACTATCAACAGCAGAAACAATTTACAATTTATTATCTCACAATAAATAGGAAAACTTACAAACAAAAATATTAGTTCAAAACTGTTTTATATTCAATAGGAAAATCAGTTATGAACTCTTACAAAAGGTTTTCACAGATATTGCAAGCTTTTATCCAGTTAGTAGGTATCCATAAAAACTCCTCTACATTAGTCCAATATAAATGTTACGATCTTCATAACTTGTTGAACAATCTTGGTAATACAATGTACTTGCGTGATCAGTTACGACCTCTTGTACATGAAACAATTTAATCACATTAACAACTTGTACAAGGCGATCAATCCAGTTTTATTACGGAAAAAAGACCTAGTTAGAATAATTGAAAATTGTATGAATGTTCGATTAATTTATTGAAATCGATAAAACAACAGAATCAAGAACATTTAGGTTACTTATCCATTTTTTTGTGTCTCCCCTATTTTGGAATGAATGAAAAACCAATATATATTACGGGCAATTAGTTCAATGGTTTTACTTGAGTCACAAAAACAATATGAAGGAGTCAATAAATCCAAGGATATAGGGAGAATACTTTTGTCAACTTATTAGAATAACTTAGTGTGATTGATTTATTAATTATATATTAATTAAATTATATTATATTAATTAATATTATTATATATTATTAATTAAATTATATATTATTATTATTAATTATATTTAGAATATAATTCATTTATTAAAGTACTCCGTATGTCTCAGCATTGAACGCTTCTACTCCATCATTTATTATTTGAAAATACTGTTTCGAAATCACTTATATGGCTATGTGCATTGAATGTACTTCAATGTGCATTCAATTGAAGTACATTGAATTGCTGCTTCACATACTTTTATTTTTTAGAATAAGACTTATTCTAAAAAATAAATGCAATCAATTCAATTGAATGCACATTGAATTACATTCAATGTACATAGCCGTAAGTGATTTCGAAACAGTATTTTCAAATAATAAGTGATGGAGTAGAACAGTTGAAAGAAGAAAGTTTTCCGACCAGGTTAGCCGAGACGCCTTTAGGCGTTGCACCCTTCTGTCTGCTAAGGCAACCAGGGTAGGCCTGGACGTTTGATCATCTCATCAAATCACTCACGCAATAAATTTCCATCACCCACGCACAAGCTTAACGCTTGTGGGCTTCATTCGTTATAGAAAACTTACGGTTCCTCTTTTGGAGAAGCTAGGACTATATCTGATTTTATTGATCAAATATCTCGACGGGAATATTGTAAGAATTGTCTTGAATAAAATTCTAAGGAATTCTACAGTAGGATTGATAACTGACCAGCGATGTGTTGTTAGCGTCACTGTCTTCGGTTGAGTTGGGTGCGGGAGGCGTGTAGCATATGAGAGGCTCTTCAGTCTTGTTGAGCAGCTCAGCTGGAATGGGAGGTGGCAGCTTGACCATGGCCACTATTGCAATGTTGATGTCGGTTCTCATCATAAAGCTAACTAAGAAACCGGTGAACGACAATAGATAGAGCACTAGCCGAGCTGGAATCAAATCTGAAAAATAAATATGTCAGAAAATGCGCTTTTCAACATTTTTCAATATCTTACAGTAAGAATATGATGAAATAATTTGGTGCAAAAATACAGATAAGGTGTATAGAATGGTGTAGCCTATACACAACAAATTGTTATGTGTGAAGAAGTGCTTTGAAATAACGCAAATAATAAGCTTGAAATCGGTGTTTTTCAGCTTTTTTCTCAGTTTTCGAGAACAAATTGAAATAAGAAGTTCGTATTTGGTACAGCTGGGCTCAGCTACATGAATAAGGGCCGTTTGCACAGTGTAAGTTTAAGCTACAGCTTGCAAATCTAATCCAGAGTTAGATTTAAAACCGACCTTCAAAAATATTTTATAGACAAAGCCTACTACACGGTGCAGGAGTATTTGGAGGATCATTGAAGGAATCGCTACTATTTTAATTAGTAGACTATATTTATATTTGTAATAATTTGACGACGTTCAACTGTTTACTTGTGTAATAATGAGTACACTGTGTTGAATGGATTGAATATCTATCTATCTATCTATCTATCTTGAACCAAATCTGGATTTTTTTTTGGTTTAAACTAAAATTCCGTTTGCACAATATCAGTTCAAACTCTGTATTGAGTTTAAACTCTTGGAAAGTTTAAACCTCCAAAGCAGGAGGCTTAAACCAAATAATTTGGATTAACTGGACATCTGTAAAGATTTGATGGGGAAACAGCTGATAGTAAATTATTTATAAATGGTTGTTTTTAATGCTTCTGTAGACATATATAGATAATAGTTATTAAGATTTTAGTGAACGTGAAAATAATTATAAAAATAATAAGATATTTGAACGTGAAAATAATTATTATGAAGGAATTGATAGAAGTTTTTTATTCGATTGATAAAGATGACTGTGAAGAAATTTTGGAACTGAGAAAAATTGGGCAAAAAATGAAACATTTAAATTTCTGGGATGATAAAGAATTTGCTCAACGGTTTTGCTTGAGTTAAGCAACTGGCAATTTAGTATTTGATGAAATAAACCACTTGATAGAAAATAGCACAATTTTTAACAGTGGTCTTTCATTAGAAAACATGTTTTTAATAACACATAACTGAGATATTTTGCTTTTGAGAGATTTCTAAAAACGAGGAAGACAGTAGTAGATTTAAGAAGATCACCTTTTTATCTTACCTACCTTCTAAAATATATTCTTTGGTGCCAACTAAATATAAGTTTGTATTTAATAGTAATATAGCATTTAATTATTTTTTGAAGAATTTCTTGATAGCTTTTCTCTTCTGTTGCCGTACAGCTTACAGCTCTGTGGATTTTGATCAACGAAATTGTATAGCTATATAACCTCAATTTACTGATGGTTTGTGAGTAAACAAATAACAAATTTTCTGTAAAAATCAGCCTTCCAGATATTATAAACGATAACATTCTATTACCAACTTAACGCTAAACTAGTTTAACTTAAACTGGATTAGTAAATAATGCACTGAGAAAACCGATTCAAGTTTAAACTTTCAGAGTAACTTAAACTCGATTAACTTAATCGAGTTTAGCAATCTATACTGTGCAAACGGCCTTTAGACTACTATTTTGAAAGTTTTTCTGTTGTGAGAATGAATACCTTAGTGAATAAAAAATCATGAACATAAGTTACATAGCCTAATGGTGATAACGTGAATGAAGAGAATCATTATGAACTTAGGCTACATTGCATAATGGCGATAACGTACAGTAGGCCTATGCTACTTAATTATTGGGCTAGTCAGCATCAGCAATAGTGACACATACGGCTTCTCTTATGAGGTGAGTGACTTCCTATCACTCGAAACATAGTACTGTCGTGTATGAATAAGGAATACATTACTTTTCTTCAGTTTATATAGTTTATATTACCGTATTGTGTAATAATGTAAAAGAAAACACATTTCCTTGTTTTCGGGTAGCATAACGTCCTACACGTTATGTAGCTTTTCTCAAAACTAGTTAGTTCTCTGTCACACACAACACACATTAAAAATGTATTAATAATAAAAATATAATAATTCCAATTAGAGCATTTTTAGGAACTAAATTAAATGTGCAGTATAATTCAATTTTTCTAGCAACATTTAGACATGAGAAAAAAATGAATGGGGAAAGTATATATTGAGTTGGAAATATAAATATTGAATAAAAAATCACTTTTTTGGATTCAGGGGCCTTGAAACGTATAGAAATTTGAAAATTGGGGTACCTTAATTTTTTCGGATTGCAATACCTTCCTTACCTATGGTAATAGGGCAAGCAAAGTAAAAATTGAATATTAGATAGGTAATTGAGTCGAAAACAAGTTGAATATTGTTCAAAAGTAGATAAAATGATGAGTGAGTCTCATCTTGATTGCTTTACTGATAAGAATTTAATTGATAGTAACATGGGGGTATTGAGTGTGTTACTACTGAACGTTGAATTTTTCTCGAATGAGATTTACAGAATTTATCATAGATGGGTCATAGTGAGAAAATGTAATAGATTAGAATTGTCATTTCTAATCGGCTAGTGAAAGGAAAGAGGGTGAAACTAATCTTTCAGAATAATGAAACGTTTTCCCTGCTTTCATTCAGAGAATACACTACACAACCTAGACCACAGTAAGTGAAGCTTTTTTAGACTTATCAAAATAGAATCAAAGCTGTTTTGTAAGTAATTTAGTAGAATAGCAAGAGTGCAACAATTGGAATCGATGGCATATCATTATAGCTGCTCTAGTAGGATATTGTATTGTCAGAGTGAGGTACTCGTTTGCTTAACACTTCAATTTATTCATATCAAGTTCGAATATTGCTCATCAGTAATCAGTTTGTCCTCGTTGGAAAATTGATAGTGCTAACAACTAACAAAGTTTCTTAATGAATGAAAAGAAGATTTTCACCTTGCAGGGTTTCGAAATAGTTCTTATGATATCTCAATATGAGGGAACCTGGTTTAGTCTCTCCGCACCGAGACAAGACGTAAGTCTACATAAAGAATGGATTAACAACATCTTCAACTGATAGTTTCTTAGTCTAGAGGAAATAATTCCTTAAATTCAGCTGTTACCAAAATTAAAAGAAGAGAGGTACTTTGTATACTTTGTATATGCTTTAAACAGTAGGAACCATTTTGTGAACTATATGAGAGTGATTGCGTACTATAGGAAGAGTTGTTGTGATATTCCTCCACAGTAGAAAACAAAAAACATTGATGTCAATACCATCATATATTTGAAAACACTATTAAAACTTTTCAGTACCCAGGTTTTTTGAAAACCTGGTTTTTGCCAAACCTGACACATCCTCAGCAGGATGTATTTAAGACAATAACAATAAAAGATTAGTAGCCTACAGCTGAAGAGCTGAGGATGGGGCAGGTTTTTTCTACCGTACTGATAATGTAGTGTTTTCAAATAGTGTTATTAACGACATCAATGCTCTTTTATTTATATATGAGAGTGGAATATCATATTCCTTTAGGAAAAGTACTAGACTAGGCTTACTATTGGCTATTACTATTTAGTACTAAACTGTAAAGCTTATAAGACCAATTATTGGCATCAGAAAGTTGACTTGCTCTCTCGTTATTATATATATAAGGTTTGTAAACAAATCGACAAAAAAAAACAACTATGATTCATTTCTGCTTTTCCTGTTCCACATCAAAAGAATGTATATCTATACAATCTAATTGATCATTAGTAATCAGTTTATTATAATTGAAGTCGTTTATTAGGCTAATACAATGTAATTGCTTATCAATTATCAGTTGATCATCATTGGAGTCGATAGTAGATTAAATTCAAGGTTTTTAAAAGAATTCAAGATCATGGTAATTGTGAGTGCTAACAAGGTTAATGGATGAAAAAAATGCTCGTTACCTTGCAGGGTTTTGAAACAGTACTTGGGCTGTCGCAATGAGGGAACCGGGATTTCCTCCCGGAATCCTCCGTCGTCCATTATGCGGATGTTATTTCCTGATCTGGGAGCTGGTTTGGCCCCCTGCAAACACAAATAAAAATACAATTGTTATATTTTCTTCATATTTTAATATAGAAACTCCACTACGAAACTGAAAATTAAAAAATAAAAATACGGTACCCTTCTTCAAAACTTTGATGAGAAGTTTCTTCAAAACTTACTCATGACAAAAAGTGAGTTTGGAAGTTAAAAATAAGGAACTTTGATTTTTTCATTTCCAGTTTAATACGAGTAGCCCTCACCAAAAAGGTTAATTTACTACGAAACTACTACGAATCTAAAATAAAATCAGAATGCTGATTATACTGTCACTCTCATTGTATGTCAAACTAAGACGATATTGATTTTAGTAAATTATGTCAGAGAAAAGATAGAATGAGAGGAAATATAGCACAAGGTAGCATAGAGAAAAAAATGGCTTAATAATCTATTTTTCTCAATGATGATGTTTTATCTTGTTCTACCAGTTCTAAGTTTAATATTTGCGCGCGGAATCATTCATTCAAGACCGAACTAATTCTGCAAAAAAATGGTCTTCTATTGATTGTAAATGTACAAATCTATAAATAAGTTGACGTCTACTGCAAGAGTCAAATAACTGTGGCGCGTGAAAATTTTCAGAACTCTCGCCATAAATGGGTTGACCGAGTTATGTGAGGGTGCAAATATGAACATATAGAATGCATCTTATTTCTCTATTCTTCGCATCACAATTCTCTTCATTTATGCTTTTCTTAAGAATTGAAGTATGATTCATAGCACTTAACGTTATAACTTTATTTTTTGTACGAACAAATTATACAATTTATACGTAAAATAATTTGTACTAGTACTGCACTCTTATGAACCGTACAGAACACGGTTAATTTTATGAAATAAGGAATTAATAATTATTATCAAACGAAAATCTCAATTAAATGCTGTAAATCACCCTTAGACTTCTGCTACTGCAAATTATTATAGACAACAGGGTAAACATTGCTATCCAGAGATTGCCAGTCTGGTGTAAGCATTCCTGACCGGCAATTAGGAGGTACTGGGTTCGATTCCCGGGCTGATAAATAATTTTTGTATAGTAGTAATAGTTTTGTATAATTTCTAAAAATTTCCATCTAGCTGTTTACCCTGTTGTCAATATTTGCAGTGGCAGAAGTCTTCGGGGTGATTTACAGCATTTAATTGAGATTTTCGTTTAATAATAATTATTTATCAATCATCATTTGAACTAATGCAACTTCAAATTTGTTTCCATCTGAAAATATAAGGTAACCTAACCTATCTTCAAGTTAATTTATTATTCAACTGCTATCTAACCATTCTGCTGAGTGACTTATACACTTATTGTTGAAAATAATATCGTTCCCTACATTCATCATTGATTTCTTGGGAAAATAAAAGCACAATTTTGAGCCTATTGCAACATTACAAGTAATTGTGCTGGCTTTATTATGCAATGTCTGTTACAACATCGTGTATCGCCTGTGACAATGGAAATGTTTATGATAAACCGTTCATCGTTTCCCAACTTTCAGTAACAACACAAATCTGACAATAGTTACTGAGCTGAATTTTACCTGATAAAATAGGCTATCTATCTATCTATCTTAATGCAATATTTACGAAATAGACTTGGAGCTTACGAAAATAATTTCAAGTCCCTAATAGGACTTTAAAGCAAACACCTTCATTCCAATTCACATAAGTTCATTTCAACAGAGTTTAATACTGTAAGTGAATCCATCAATAATATTATTTCAAAATTTTGTATGCTTTCCTTCGATTTTTTGTTTTTCCTTTTCAACTTTTTTCTGCGCGATCGCACAAGAAAGATGTTCAAATATAAATTCTAGTAATGTAAATTCAATTCTAAAACCATAATTAGTATTCGAATAATCAATTATTGATATAATATTACGGTTCGAGTTGTCGAAGTTGAAAGGGGAAGAGGAGTGGATAAATCGCCTCCCAAATTTTCTAATTGTTTTGAGCAATACAAATAGCTTAGCAATAAAACATTTAAATAGCATATACAATGAATATTGTGTGTTCTTACTTACAAGTTTTCGCTTAAAAGGCATTATAAGATATATTCTAGTAATAATGCTATTCCAGTTTGGAGTATAATGATATGCATCATGTTGTTGAGAAAGGCCAGTTTTCCAGTTCAAATCAATGATAGTTGCTTTCATAATAATATGTAACTTGACAATAAATTATAAATTCTTACCCGAAACACTGAAGTACAAATAACAATCTGCTCAAACAATTGGCTACAGACTACGCTATCATTGAGAAAATATAGCATAAGAAGATATCCCATGGTATAGGTCTGTAAAGTTACAAATTTGATTGTCGGAACAGGCAATAGCCTAATTCTTGCAAGTAAGATTATGATGATGAATTTGAACGTTTGTAAACTCAAGCCGATTACTGTCGACTACAGTCTATTATTACTGGTTTGGCCGGGTGAGAGTGTAATAATGGCACAGTAAGAGAGATCAGGTACCAGCTTCACATAGCTTCACGAAAAATAACTACTAGGACTATCGGCTTGAGTTAACAGTGGAATTTGGAACATATACATGAATATATTTGGAATTCTACAACCCAGATTAGTTAGCAATTGCAATAGATTCAATAGTCATTACATATGCCACATTCTTTATAGAAATATACCCGCCTACATAAAGCAAATAGAACCCCTTAGCCTTAACATATACAAACGATTTTTAAATATGTGGTTATTTGAAACCGGCAGGGATGTCGCTGATCAGCTCATCTACTCCTCTTACCGATTTTGATACTATGTATATATCTTTCTTGTATTCATCATCATATATATCATCAATATATTGCTCATAACTTATAATTGTTCAAGTTCTAAATTTTATCTTGTGTGCCATGTTAAACTTTTATTTTTCAAGTTATATTGTAAATATTTATAATTTTCTTCTTAGTAACAAGTTGTTTTACATTAGAACTCTTCTCCACACACAGACTTGTCTATGTGGGGAAACTTCACAAGTATTTATATTATTTATACATGTGTACTGTATTTGTAATGATCTCTGTGAATAAACTCAATTTGAATTTGAATTTGAATACGCCTATACCACGGGATATCCTCTTATGCTATATTTTCTTTATGGTACGAGAAAAGATAGCATTTGCACCGGTAGCTTTTGTCCTACAGTCCTAGCTATATGTGAAATTTTGATGCCCTAGGTTCTCAGACCTAGTTTTTTCTATTTGCTTTTGTAATTTTACTATTATGTCACCGAATTCGAAATCAATTATATATTGTTGTATAATCCCTTCGGGATATTATTAGTAAATAGTTACCAGCAGTATTATCCCGTTTCGAACAGATACATGAAAGAAATCAAGATTTAAAAAATAATGCTTATTTTGAAAATCAAATGATGAGGAGATTGATGTTACTAAACTATTTCTATATTCTAGACAATTAGTACCAAAAGCGATATATTTATGCATACTGTAGGATTAAGGTTCAATGGCAAGGACCTTGAAACGACATGCTGTCTAAAGGCTACTGTGATGTACAGGCCACTGCTAAAGTAGCCTTTCCATCAAAATTGATTGTTTATTATTTCATAGTCATAGACAGATACATCAAGGAAATGCGAGAACGGCCATGACCCACTTTCAGTAGTTATCTGATATCTGTTACAGCCAATTGGACAACTTAATGCTGATAAAAGTTCGTTATTTAATTATGTTAAAACTGTTGCCAATGGAAAGTTTGCTTGAATCCTTGAACTCCAACTACGAAATAGACGAAGTTTAGCAACTGAATGACAGCTCATCTGCTACTCACAGCAACAACACTGTATTCTGTTAACGGCTCTAAAACCAGGAAAACCGATCGTATTTATCGCGGTTTCTCAAATATGGAGCAAGAATAGCTATCAGCAGTGAGTTAACTACATCATATGCTAAATACGCTGGGCGAGTTTCAAGATCAATCACTAGAGTTTCAGCTGACAATTTCATGAAATAATCACGGAGACGTAAGTAGCCTACAGGCGTAAATAACAGGTTTCTATTGTCGGACAAGAATTGATGGGTTGGTTTGGGAGATATTGGATAGAAAACAAGAGCCTGAGGCCATAGACACTCTTTTCATGCTTCAAATATAGATAACAATTTTACAATTGATTTGGAATTCAATTCGGATAATCGTTCGAATTTTGGCTATTCTACCTTATAATGCAAAGTAAAATAAGTTTTCATGCTTCAAATATAGATAACATTTTTACAATTGATTTGGATTTCAATTCGGATAATCGTTCGAATTTTGGCTAACCTACCTTATATGCAAAGTAAAATAATGAACTTTAATTAACGAAATACGAAGAGAAGAGGAAGTCTATAAATAAGAACGAAGCATTATTGTCTGTTATTGTTCGATGCAAGTTCAGGTGTCTCATTCATTTCGGAATATTCAAATTGTGTCGTTAATAGTAAAACATGTATTAAAACAATTAAGTATTTCTCATTTTATATCCTACACTCATTATAACATTGTCATTTAGAGTCACGAAGTATTTTCTCGATACTCAACGGAACTATAAAATTCGTGCTTTTCAAAAAATTACTGATTTTGTAATGTAGTTTCATTCATTCTCCAATTGATATAAAGCCTCCTATTGGTTTTTAATTCGATGTTCAATCCTACAATGGTGTTTTACAATGGTACAGTATTTCACAAACGATGTTTGATTCGAAGGCCAATTACAATGATTTGTATGCTCTATCATTAGAAATTGAAATTTTCCTGAACATTTCTTTAGATTTCCCGACCAACTAATAGGAAGGGAGCAAACGCTCTACACCCTATGCTCCCCTCAAGGCACGACAGCGCTCTTCAGTTCTGTCTCAAGTTGGTATGTGGGAGTGATCTGGGAGTGAATGAAAATTAGCCTATACCCTTACTGAGGTAATACATATTGAAAGTTGAAGCTTTTTTAGTATAATTCAATCAAACCGAGAGTGAATTATGTTAGTCTACACCCTTAATGAGGTGATAAATGTGGAATGATGACGTGTTTTTAGTGATTGAATCAATCCGGGAGTGAATTATATTAATCTACACCCGTACTGAGGTGATAAATGTGGAAAGATGAAGTGTTTTTAGTAATTAAATCAATCTGGGAGTGAATTATATTAATCTACACCCGTACTGAGGTGATAAATGTGGAAAGATGAAGTGTTTCTAGTAATTAAATCAATCTGGGAGTGAATTATATTAATCTACACCCGTACTGAGGTGATAAATGTGGAAAGATGAAGTGTTTCTAGTAATTAAATCAATCTGGGAGTGAATTATATTAATCTACACCCGTACTGAGGTGATAAATGTGGAAAGATGAAGTGTTTTTAGTAATTATTCAAATTCAATCAATGCTAGAAATGATTGACTCGACATAATTTACCTCTTACCTATAACACGCTCACATGAAATTGATTGTTCTAGTCGAAACAAGAGAAGAATGGATAAACACAGAATGCAGTGATGTGTATCGTTAATCAAGCACTGAGTGTTTTTTATTTATAGGGTTACGTAATAGAAACAACCAGAACTTCGCTGCTATTGACATAGGTCATTGAGTCAAATGTGATTACTGATAGTTGAGAGTTTTGGTTCGATGTGTTTATAATGTAATGTCGATAATTACACTTCCTGCAATGGAAATGAATCGGACAGGAAATAAGGTCTTTATGGGCGGATCTCGAATGAAAATGAACAATGCATTAGCATTAAGCTTTAAGCTCCATAGTACGATTCACTTCAGCTGTCAGCATTGATTTAATGGGAAGTATTGATTGTATTAATGAGGAATGCTGACAGTTTAAAGTGAATTTCACTATAGAGGGTAGGTTGCTCACAGATCAATTTGCCAATGACCTTAATCCTTGATAAGGCAGAAAAGGAATGGATGAATGTCTAGACGTCGTTCCTACATTGACTAATGGCTTCCAATAAGCCTCGCACACAGCACGACATAGTTGAAAAGACACTAATGGTGATGATAAAAAAGGAGGATGGAATAGTATAACTAATTCTAATTGGGGTAATGTGTGCAGATAACTAGATGATGTAGATGAATGCTGTAATAGAACAATAGTCTAGTTCAGGAGAAAAGAAGAATTATCTAGGTTCAAAAAAGAAAGCCTACTTTTATTTCACCACATTTATAAAATAGTTGAATTACTCTTCACGTTGTCTACTATAACTCAATAACAAAACATATTTCAATGCAAATAAACGAAAAAGATTCAGAACAGTTGGAATAAAGGTTTGACCCTTTAAGCGTTTTGCCGTTCAACCCTTCATACTGGGGGTTGTGGAGGGGGAGGTGAGTCAATTAACCCATTTGAAAAATCATCACTAGTAGTCCAAATCATTAAACATCAAAAGTAAAAGCAACTTGGTTGGTGGATAATGAAGGGTTCAACTGACAAGCATTATAATTAAGGTAACTTAAACATCTCCTGGTTTCACATGATATTATCAACTCAACTCACTTTTATTTATCACATTACTCAAGCTATTTGGATTGTTTTAGTTCATTCAGATTCTTCTTCAACAGTCAAACACCCCAAAAATAACCTCAAGTTTATCAGAAAAGCCGCAGAGGAACCGTTGTACCTACAGTATAACAAGGGAAGAGGTCAATGGTTTCGCTTTGAAATAGCTCCTGAACCATTTTAGAAATCGGGAAGTGGCTAATATGCATTGAGCACAGAATTTACACTTTCCAAACACGTAAATACTTTCCACGAACACTGAATTTCTTGCGGAACTTCACGAATTTACATAAGTAGAGAAGTTATTGAACTCGAACTTATTTGAACGTCAAAAATTAGCTGCTCACGAAATTCTAAACTCTCATGCGAAATATTGACCTACCAATGACTCACAATACATAACTTATTGAAACATTATTTAAAGTATGCGCAAAATTAATTGGATGAGGACTATATCAGACCATCGCTACGAATTTGAAACCTAACAAATTTTGAAATATGCTGAGTTTGATAGAATGCAATAAAAGCAAATTTATAATTTTATAAATAGCTTGCGCTAGTTTTTCCACAAGAAATTAGTTACAGTAAAATGTCACATGACAGTAGGTCAAAAGAGTGTTTGGTATTGCTTTTTAAGGTCGCTGACACTACTATTTGACTTTTACTTTTACTCTTCTATCCTAGAGGCAACTCCGCTATAACACTGATCTAGTTCCTATTGTTATGTCAAATTTACATCATAAAGCAAAAACACAAAGAGCAACGTTTTGAAATTTTACATGCTTCTTTCTACGAGAGCTGTCTAAAATTTAACTAATGAATAGTTTCCAAATGAATGTTTCCTATGTGATCCCACATTTTCTTTTCAAGTTTGTAAAATTTCAGAAATACCATGGATTTGGAAGTACCGGTAGCAATAGAAATAACCAGTGAGCCCCTGGCTGGAGAACTCGCTCGAAATGCCTCTGATATTCTGTCACCTGTTCTATTGAAAACAGTGGAAAGAGAAGAAAAGTTGAAATGTGAGTTATGCATTACTGTACTTGAAAGTTATGTATCAATTGTATTTTGATAATTCAGCTGACCGCTCATTTGCGATTATTTGTAACTAACAGGTAACCCGTGCTTTGCAGTGGAGTGTTGTAAAATGCAATCTCTTTATGTCCAGGAAATATAAATAAATAGAATAATTATTTATTATTTTGTTGAAAGTCACGTGGATAATCTTTATAAGAGTTGAAATTTCCAGCAGTCTCAAACCCGCAACACATTCATGAACCGCGTGCACTAACAATTAAGCAACGGATTCACTTGGAGCCGGATTCGGCCGAAAAGCTATATTTTCCCATTCGGCCGAAAAGCTATATTTTCCCATACAGCCGAAAACTACTTTTTCCCATTCGACAGAATTAAAGAAATATTGAAACTGCAACTCTCTCATTCAGCCGAATCCCAAATGACCGAGAACTTTTAAGAATTTCCCCAATCGACAGAAAACGTTGTTTTTCACATTGAGCTGAAAGTGTTGAGAGTCCCAACTGACCGAAAGTTTTTATAATTACGTAAACTTTGAATCACAAATTGGATAAATTTGTTTTAATAATAAAATGTCCATCCTCGGTAAATTCAGAATTTTTATGCAAAATTTCAAGTTAATCAGTTCAGTAGTTCATGCGACATTCATGTTTTTCCTACCCCGTACATGTATAAGACAATTCTATCCTTTATTATTACTATAGATGATATTCTTCTAATGCACTCAATGTTCACACATTAGCAGACTGAAAATTTTCGAACACTCCCATAATAGCAAATACTATTCATCTTCCATGAGTGAGAACTTCCCCGAAGCCCATGGGCGCAACCCCCTAAATTTAGAAAAAGAATCAACTTCCACCACCCCCCTAAAAAAAATCCGACAATAGTTATTTTACACAATCCCGACCTTTTTTGGGGCCTCCCCAAGCCATTTGGGAACCCCCGCTGGATTTTCAGCCATCCCCACCTCAAGAATTTCAAGAACGCGTCCAAATCCCCCCCCCCGCTGTGGGTACCCCTGCATTTCCTACATAAACACGAAAAGACAAAAATTCATTGGAAATCATGACTCCAAGCTCATTAACGAGTTTCATGGACTTTCTTGATTACACTTGAGATTGTTTATCAACAGACCGTGGAAAAATATTGCTAGAAAAATTGATATAATTTTTTCAGTTTCCAAATAGCTGTTTCCGTTTTATAGAGCTGCTAGATTTCTATCTTAGAGGCTTTAGAATTCATAATATGATAGCCTGATTGTTTCATTTCGCGTTACTTCCATAGACCGCCAGTTTCGTCAATGTATTCTAAGAACTAAACGAAATAAAAGTGATTAATGATTAATCCCACTATACCTTGAATCAAGCTAATTTTTCCAAAAGTCAGATTAAAGAATAATCTTTCAAGCTCTGATTGAGTAAATGATGATCTCTGTGCTGCATTGAAAAGCAATTAACTTAGGTACCGTCATAGCCACCTCTAATACATATATTGTATACATAATACAGTATACATAATACTGTATTAGAGGTGGCTATGGTACCGTACATAGTCTACAATACTGTACCATATTTCAAGATAAAAAAAGCATATTTATTCAAAGAAATTATAAAACCTTGAACTATTCAACATCAATATTAAAAAAAGTTGAAGAAAGATGAAAAATTAAATTTTTAACAACAAATACATGAGTTACGTAATAGAGAATTGAATCAGTAAGGTGCTGGTATACTGCAAATGAAATTTAAAACTTATCACAATCAGGTACGAAACCCTTTGAAACAAATCAACCAAGAAATTTTTCGTCATTTTCGTATGAAATAAAAAACTAATAATGTGTAGCGCAGAGACCCAGACCTTCACAACATTCGTACGCAATCGCCGATGAAAGTGAATTCATAGAACTGACAGCACCCTACGTTGCTACGTAGTAACTTGGTAGCTAGTAGGCCATTGATAAAGAGCGTGCGTTTCTCGAATCAACTGAACGCTATACTAAAAATACACACATGGCAAACTGTTCTCTACACCAAGATCTGCGTAAGGTTATGTAACGTGGTCCCAGTTTATTTCAAAAGGGATAACTCCTTCCAAGTGTAAGTACACTGTATGCCTTCGAAGTACAGAATTGAATGGGAGGAGGAGTATGGAAACAATATTAATCACAATTAAGTTGAGATATTACTAACGTTGAAAAACAAACTTACCATTCTGCTGATAAAAATGTAACCAAGATTACGTTCAGACTGCTTCAAATAATCATAGAAAGTTTATTTCTGTTAGTTCAAACACTAAAAGAGCAGCATGCTTTTTGGAAGCTATTTCTATTAGGATTCGAATAGCTAAACACTCATCAACAAAGAAAAGTCAACAGAGCTAAAAAACATTGACAGTGATAGCACGACACAGACACACTCCTTGGCTCCTGGCACGGCTCACTCGTTGCAACTGAATTCTAAACTGAACTGAGCCCCACCGCCTGTGCTTACCGAAGCGACGATCATTGCAACGCACGTGTTGACTAGGTCATGTGACCGATTGCAGCGCTGTCAGCTGTTTATTCTGCCGGCTCTTTATCAGTCTCTTTGTCGAACTCTTTTATTTAATTTCTTAACATTTTATGGGTGAAAAATTTGCTACGATAATCATACATTCTAAAAAAAAACGATTTTGGAAATAGACTACTTTTCTAAAGAAGGAATATGATTATTCAATGGAAATGGTTGACATTTTTATGGGTGAAAAATTTGTTACGATAATCATACATTCTAAAAAAGAAATGATTTTGGAAATAGACTACTTTTCTTAAGAAGGAATATGATTATTCAATGGAAATGGTTGATATCCATGTTTAAAACAGGGGTGCTAACCAAGCTCATGGATGAACCTCCCCCCCTAAATTTATATAAAAATCAGCTCCTCCTATAAAAAATGTTGTCTTATTTTTTTTGGACCCCCCCGCCGAGAATTTGAAGTTTGTTGTGTCCAAACCCCCCTCCCCTGGTGGGCACTCCCCCTGTCTAAAATATATTTATTTTAAAATACGGTAATCTTCAAGACTGACAATTAGAAACAAAACACACCAAAAAGATGAAAGAAAGAATTATCTAAAAATTTCTAAAGCTCCGTAAAAAAATATTCCTGTGTATGGAAAAACCTGTACAGTAGTTGAAAGAACATAACATATAGGTACCGTACGTTATAGAAGCTTCTTATTATTATTTATTTATCTCAATATTTATCTATTCAGTCATGTACAATATTATTACTTATGTGAGAAGGCACAACAGACTTATGTCCAAAACTGCCCCTTCTCAAATTTCTACTGCAGTCCAAATTAAATTGTAGGTTAAGCTACTATCACTTATTACATAGAAGCTAGATTCCTACATATAGGACAATATTCACACTCGCTCGACTCTGCTGAGTGGGAACAGTCCAATCAGAACTCAAGGAAATTATAATTTCACTGTGCTGGTCACTGATATGATATGTCACTTATGTTTTCCTATTTCTGGGATTGATTCATCAACTTCATTCCATATTTAAAAGTAACAGTCCGTAGTTGGAAGAATATATCCGTTGAGGAGAACTGTTATAGATAAAAATCCGGTAATCGTTCACACTTACATGATAATTATACAGAACTGGATGTGAAATTGTATCAACTGCATATATAATACGTATTGATAAGTAGCTAGAATAGTTTATTTCCAATCTACCTATTCTCATTATAATAATTGGAAAAGCATGATAGTACACGTGAGTTTAAGAATAGTTTTACAATATTAACTTCAGGTATTCTGCTTTGCAAGCTGCAATTAATACTGTAATAGCATATAAATTGCGATAAAAAAGCTTTGCATTTACCTATATAATACTGCACAGTGGAATTTTTCATTGTATAAGATTAACATCAACACTATTCAAGACTGATTATTAAAACACTAGAGATGCATAATTTATTGCCTAGGAAGACGTGATATGCTTGTGAGCATCTTAGCAGAGATCTGTTTATTTAGTCTATGATCTTATTTAGTCTCTGACAACTGCTTTTTTGAAAACATCACTCTTCTAGCTGATGATGCTGAAAAATTAGTCTATGTCTTTTGAGTGGATCGTGGCTGGGGTGATGAATCATACAAACCAATGCTAGAAAGAATGAAAATCGGAACCATGTGGCCAGTTTAGTGATAGCAGACTGAAATTGCGAGTGCGACGCTCTCAACTACGAAGCTAAGCCGACTCCAAAAACTACAAGAACACTTGCTATCTTGCTTGATTGTTATTATTTCAAATCAAATATTGTTTACTACTCTGATATTCTTATATTCAGACATTAGCCTCGTGTATCGACCAGAGAGCAACCATTGGCGGCCAGTGTAAAGCACGCTGGAAAATCAGAGAGATACCTACCAGGATTGGCTGCCGGGTTAGCGACACAATGTAATATGTTAGGCTTCTGAACAAGGATTTTGCAAAACACATTCTCTCTCCTCAACTTTAAATGCAAAATCTGACATTGGCACTATTTCAAATTCTCTACGAAGATTATCAAAATGGAAAATATGAAATAAATATTATTATGAGACTCATAAATAAGGAGTGTTTAGTGGGCTATAGGATACATACACAGTTGACACCTCAATCTAAAAGAGCCAATAGGATAATGATTTAATGAACAGCCTTGTAATGAACGTGAATATAATCAGCCTCAATATTCATTCACGTATCCGAGTTTTGGCGCCTTGGTGGATTTATTGTGAGTTATGACGTTACAACTCATGTACGAGTAATATAGGTCAGGCATTCTACTGGCCTTGCTAATGCTAATTCGCTTAGGCCACGCGTAACCGAACCTTATAGATTATGGAATTTATTTGAAGTTGGCCTACAATTTCAAATTTTGACTATCAATCACTCTTTCTGCACTGAACTCGATTGACAAAACTGAGTTGAAAAACTAGAATAAGCTAGGTTAAGCGTGAACTTCAGCGTCATTTTTGAGCTGGAGACTTTCGTGTTTCTCGATTCCCTCTTGTGAGTTTAAGAGCACGAATATCCAGTTTTATCGAATAAGTGAAACAGTCCTGTTATTTTTAGATGGTGGAATCATATTTATAGGATTTCATTTATTCTTTCACGCAATTGTCCTCCTTTTTACTGAGGGTGATGCCCCCATGAATCCTCAAGGCTTGCACGCACGTATGGGAAGATGGTGAGAAGGATCATTAATGGACCTTCGGATCCTAATGAAAGATGGAGGAGGAAAGAACAATGATTCCGTACAATAAGGAGAAACAAAATGAAAGAAAAATACATTATAATGTGATAAAAATGAACACTTTTCTAAATAACTTCATCTTGGATAATAAGTGAATAACTGAATAACTGAAGTGAATAATCGTATAAGTAAATAACTCAATATTGGTTTCTCATCTGTCAATATGAATTATTCTTCCAGCATTAGATAAATTGAATCAATCTTGGTAGATCAAAAACATGTCTCAACTTTGTTTTTGTAGGCTACATAAATGATTATCACTGTCAGACATACCGTAATAAATCAGACGTAAGACGTACTGTATACAATATTATCTGATAAAGGCAGTTATTGGCGTCTGGAGCTGAAAATATTGCGGAGAAGTCGTAACGTTTGGAAAGATTCATACGGGGAAATTTCAACGAACAATAAATTATGAACTTAGAAGAGAAGAACTATTGCAAACTTGAAAGTGAAAAATTCAATTAGGAACTCTTTGTTTCGGAATTGAACTCTCTCATAAATATAACCACAGATATGTTTACTTAGTCTATGATATAACGCATACATTGATATTAGTCACCAAATTGACCAGATGAGATGGTTGAAAGAAAATACTGTGAATGAAATTGGCAGTCTACCAAGGCTCCTTCCCATGTAATATTATAAAATTAGCGTGCAGAGTGTTCAAAAATTAGATGAAACTTTACTAAAACGAAAGTATAGAAAAATAAGGTTCACTCCAACTTCAAATTACTGGAAGTTCAAATATTTGAGAAGATTTTTGATTGTTGAAATATGTAATAAAATCTCTTTTCAGGACAAATTTATCACTTATTTTTACGCTAGATGATGTCCACGTAAATTTTCACTTGATCATGGGTAATGTGATGAACATACGCTTTTCGGGATTCGAACTCACGGCTTTCCCATCTAATCAATGGCTGATAACGAGCCATATCCAACTAAGTTCCGCCGTTACTAATATTAGCCTATTTGAAATGCATAATACTGTCCCTCTTCGCGAAATACGGTACTTCACCATCATTCCATCAAACTTCTTTCAATTTCGAGTAATTCTCAAACAATACTGTCTCAACTTTGGTACCTCTCTCCCACCAATAATTTTAACATCATGATAATCATAAATATTTATCATTGTCACGAATAGAATATTCATAGAGAAAACATTAGATTTTTTTGTAGGGACTACTCTTAATTATCAAGGAATAAAAATGAAAAATCCAAGTGCCCTTTTATTAAAAACAATTTGTGAGTAAATTAAAAAAAGGAGACTTGGATTTTTCATTTTTATTTCTTGAGAAAACATTGAGTATTTATAATATAACAGAGAAGATAATAGAGAAAATAGAGGAAATTTCCAATGCAATACATATAAAACAGCAATATTATGTGATGACACTGTGAAGCCCTTCTAGTTCATCAACGTCATGAATCTTGTTCATTAGAAAATAATTGGTATTCTAGTCTAGACCTTGCACTTCATTGTTGATTCTAATCTAGAATGACAAGGAGGAATGTTGATTTTTCAATTGATAATAGCACGCCCTTCAATAACAGAGATCTTGTTTGTACAACAAAAACACCGAAACACTCGAGTAATAATCAGATAAATTCATTCAAAAATAGAAATGTTGTGACTCTAAGATCCATAGATTGAACAGAGCTGTTAGATAGCAAGTGGTAAAATATGAATGAGTTGAGAAAATATGGTACCTACGGGGAGTACGAAAGCTAAAAATTCCTTGGTTTTCTCAAGTCAATAGTCAAATATAAATAAAATTTTATAAAACTTTTATTATAAATAAAAACATAAAACTCAGTACCCTTTTGAATTATTTTGTCACAATGTCCGAAACATGTTGTGACAAAATAATTTGAAAGGGTACTGAGATTTGTATTTTTTTTTATAGATAACTCTGTTCTACATATCTTGAGAAGAGAAGAGATTCATATTTCGTGAATACATTCATTAGAAAAGTAATCTGAAAGCGAAAAGACATTCAATTTGAAAGTACAGAAAACGGTTACCTACTTAATGAATCAAACCACACTTTGTGCAATAATCAATTTCCATTGAAAATTTAATTTGAATTATCATTCAAAATATTTTTTTTCATCGAGGTTATGAATAGGAAACTGAATCACAAAAATCAGTTGCAAATATCCTCTTCCGCAGGGATGTAGTGTCTTACTATGACGTCGTAAAAACTAACTTTGTCCCGGTTTCTAATCTTTGAAGATTTTCATGAGAACTGAATTGGTCTCCAATAATCTCGAATGAATCGATCTGCAAACGACGGTATCATCGTTGATGGAATGGCCTATCAAGTCTAGATTAATAGTGTTTCAGCTTGAATATTTCAGTGTTAACGACTATTCTGAAGAGTTATAAGTACGGAGCTACAGAGCGATTATCACGAATTTATATTTGGGATATCCGGAGCTTGATTGCAGCTATTCTGTAACTCTGGTGTTACGCAATCGTCAAAAAGAAGCAAATCATCCATAATGATAATAATTGGCATGTGTATCAATTCTACACAGATGGCTTGTACATTGAATACGTCAATCATGTAATGCAAATGAATGTCCGCGTCCAGCAAATTTCGCACGCCATCAAGTTTAATGCTTTGGAACTTGTTTGCGAATTTGCATAAACTTGTTTTTTCTATCTAAGCTCCTGTTGACTGTATGCTAATATCCGATGTTTCGCTTCAGATTTAACACACAATGACTGAATTATGTTCGATCTGCCCCTTCAAGTGCAGTCACAGTCAGGTCAAGATCTTCCACAAGGCGTTGTTTCTAGCGTCGCCTTATTTGGGTCAGTTTTCCTTGATAGTAGAAAACTTCGCGCTCGATAAACTTCCAATGGAGGTTGACTGTTCCAGTAGACATACTCTGACAATGCTGCAGCAACTTAATTTGTGATTTGTGACTCAATCTAGAGCGTTTGAGCGAAAACTAAAATTCATAAGTTGCCTTTATTCATGAAGAAAATTATTTGTTTCAGTAATCATACAGCCGGTGGATGAGTCATCAAATATTTAGAGTGAATTGTGAAAATAGCTTGTTGTCTCTAATAAGAGGAATTTTTCCACTAGAACGTCTCATCCTGCTACTAATCTTGCATTCCCAACACCCCTCCTCCGCAAATGATCACCAACTATGCCTGTAGCCCACTCCCTTTATTGATGACGAACAGAATTAAAAAGTAAATTAATAGCTACCGGTAAAATGCTTCTTCAGGAGATTATGCTATTCTGACATCAACAATTGAATGATAAATGTCGTCTATATTAATTCAGATATAGAGAATCAGTGAGCTCCTAACTAATAGCCTTTGATAAATTGGAAATACCATAATAAGGAATTCCATAATAGGAGTGTAAGAAACTCGATGCCAACAAGTACGAAAATATCCAGTAGAAATACTAGTGTTTTTTACTTTCCTTGCCCTATTACCATAGGTAAGGAAAGTATTGCTTTCAAAAAAAATTAAGGTACCCCAATTTCAAGTTTTCTATACGTTTCAAGGTCAATGTGTGTATGACTGTGAACACGATAACTCCATCCCTAATCAACCGATTGACTTGAAATTTCAAATTTAAGGTCCTTATACCATGAGGATCCGACAATAAGAAATTCAATGAAATTGAATTCAAAATGGCGGAGAAAATGGTGGATAATTACTAAAAAACCAAGTTTTTCACGGTTTTCTCGAAAATGGCTCTAACGATTTTCTTCAAATTTATACCATGGATAGCTATTTATAAGCCCTATCAACTGACATGAGTCTCATTTCTGGGAAAATTGCAGGAGCTCCGTAATATTCTTGAGAAAAATGGCGGATGATTACTAAAAAACTACGTTTTCCACGATTCTCTCAAAAATGACTTTACCGATTTTTTCAAATTCATACCCTGTATAGTTATTTATCAGCTCTATCAACTGGCATGCGTCTCCTTTCTGGGAAACTAATGGGGGGTCCACCCCATCCTTGAGAAATGGACTTTGTAACCTCCTTCTCGTGCATGAGGTAGGTAGGTAGGTAAAGCAGTTCATAAAAAGAACACATAGTCGATAGTCACATAGTCAAAAGAACACATAGTCATATTTCATCTGTAGAACAGCTGTTTTGACGACTTTTAAAAAAATCATCGAATTTCACAATTTACACAAAGGAAAAAGTACTCTGAAAACAATTATATATACACATATACAGAAGTCTGATCGTAGTTTCAAATATGTTGCCGCCAATCGTCATCATGTTATACCATTAAATTATTCTCGTTTAAGAATGGGGCTCACAGTTCAATGAGCAAGGAAAGTTGTGTGAGTGTACCACACCAGATTTTTTATAAATACTAGATGGTTTATTGTATGTATACAAAAGGTTTAATTTCATGGGTTGGCATTTCATGTCCAAGGTCCGGGCGGATGCTGACTGACGAATAAAAAAAAGAAGATAATGACTGTTTTTCACGTTTTCAATTAGTTTTATCTAGTCTGTTACGTCATGCCTGTCATTCAAATTATCCACAGAAGCGTTAATGATATGTTGTGCATTTTTTGATCAAGTGTATGAGTAGCAGACCCAATTAATTTTTACAATGTGTGTCGTTCATGCTTCAACTAGTGGAACGTTCATTGGCCGTCATCTTGTATTAAATATCTGTTCCACATGTCAGACCCGAAAAAGATTTTATCCAGAGGAAATTTCCTATGGTTAATCGAGGATACCGCCAGCTTTTCCAGCCGTTTATTTTGTAATCATTTTTATTTTTGTTTTTCAGTTCTTGCACGATCTTCAATCAATGTTGCTTGGGTTATATAATATGGTGAGGCTTCCACAGAGGAACTAGCTGGCTGGTTGCACAACTAAGCTTAGTTAAGAACAAATGGCAACATTTTTATCCTACTTTGTCTGAATATTGGGAGTTTTAGCAGATAGAATGGGTGTCACATATCTGCCGGTACTGAATGTTTCAAGTTTCCTTACTTCAAGATTCACTTCATGGTGGCGGGTGAAGCTGAAAGTGAATGAAAATAATTTCTCCTACAACTTGTTAACTATAGTTCCTGTTATGTTAGTTCTTCCCAAACTAGGGAAGCGTGAAATAAAAGAATCGAAACTGATAATCTGTTGACTGCCCTCAAAAACATGATAAAACGATTGGCTTTTTATTGTAGCAATATTGCACGCGATTGGAAATCCAATTGAGAAGCGATTGACCATGTGTTTGCGCTTCTAAGCTATCGATAAGATAAGTTAAGTATGCGCCTGCTATTCCCGTTGAAAGGGTGACTACTCTAAGAGCTAACTCCACTGAATATCATTTATGAGTTTAAAAATCGCTCCCTGGTGGTTCGAAACCCACTTAATGCTGTAGGTCCACTTATCTCTCATCATAATCCGTCTCATTACTCACTTAAGCCTGGAGCTCATGTGGGCATCACCATCCTCTGATAAAAATACCTTGGTTTAGAGTGGTCAATTTCTTATTTCTATGAGTTATTTTCTACAAGTAAAATCTATGAGCTATGTAAGTTTAACCACTGGTTTCCAAATCACGTATATTGATAGAAACATTTCATCTTCTAAGAAATAAAATTCAATAAAAATAGTCAGTCCTTCGAATAAAATCAATTCATATCAAATCAAGCTATTCTATTCTCTATAAGAGATACTTTCTAGTGAACTAGCATATTATTCAGTCAGATCGTAATCATCAAATAATGTAAATGAATACATACTCCAATCAATATATACATAAAAAAGGGGGTGTGCTTGCAATTTATATTGTAGTTCTGATTTTTATATATATTATTTGGGTACATGAGAGATGTCCAGAACCAATTTCTTCATGCAAAATTTCCTTGTGCTATATACAGGGTGGCCCAAAAACCTCGTGATGATGGTTGAAGCTGAAAATGAGGTGTTTTTCAGAATACAAGGAGCATTGTTGTCAGGTGTACCTGGAAATCTATATGAGATAGAGCGCTCTATCTGATCTCAGATTGTAGAGCACAAAAATACGCCCAGAGGGATTTTGAATTACAATTCTGAATGGTAACAATCGGAAGATATTGTTGATCAAAAACTAAAATTCATCAAAATTGATTTTTTTCTTCAAATTTCACTCATTTTTGAAAAATCATAACTCAGTACTCATTGGAGATTGAGAGTTCCGAATGATCTCATTTTATTCAGAATCTTATGGTCTAAAAAAGAGGCGGTAACAAATTTTTCTGTCCGATTACGATATTTGGCAGAAATAGCTGAAAACTGGAAAATGAGCCGAAAATACGAGGTTTTTGGGCCACTCTGTATATAGCACAAGGAAATTTTGCAAGAAATTGGTTCTGGACATCTCTCATGTACCCAAATTATTAAAAAATCAGAACTACAATATAAATTACATGCACCAATGTATATAGTGACTGGACTAACAATGTATTGTAACGAATACGTTATATACACAGAATCTGGTTAATCTTCACACTAGACTCTCTTATCCACACAAAAGAAACTAGTATCACCATCATCAGATTATGATAAATTATGTGATACTAATGTACTTAAAAAGAAACCCTTGATCTCTTCAGTAAATCATATTCATTCAATTCAATTCATAGAATCCATTAATTAATTTGAATCAATCGGTGTAATTTATTAATCAATTGAAACAATTGATCAAGAAGTTGTGGAGGAACTCTTTCAAACATCCAATATTAAAAAAATCGATGTGAAAAATTGATGTATAGGCTACTAATATTTCATGGATTTACATGTTAAGCGGGTTGCCTAATGGCTGGAAGAAGGGGCAGAAGGTACATAAGAATATTATACAGTACAATACATAAGAAAACTTAGGAACTTTCAGGAGTTGATAGGTTTTTTGCGACATGATTATAAATTAAGCTGTTACCTACAGAAAAAGACGAATGCAATATTGAATATTTGAGGAAGAACCGGTTAAAATTAATTTCATGAATTATAGATAATGGAGCCAGAAGATTTTTGTTACTGGCCTAATAACATGCAGTGGTTTGCAAAAATGTTGGCAAAAGATGAAACTTATGAAGAGGGTAGAGTTATAATTGAATCAAGGGTCGGATCGATTGAAGTAGCACTAGCACTAGTGGGCTAAGTTGACTGCTGTTGAAACGCTAGTAGGCCAATGAGTAGCCTACAATCTTGATAAAGATGGTGCGTAGTGTGTGAGAGTGTGAGTGCGGCGCGGCGTCAACCGGCAACCGATCAATCTGATTGTTCAAACTACGCAATTGCTATTTCATCTGAACAGACATATCAATCAGGTTTAACAAGTGCGCTGGTATTTTATGGAAGCTTACAAAGTGCCGGTCGGATGAATAAGCGTGCATGGCGTGTGTGTGGGGGGAGGGGGATTCCTACTCCTACGACCTCGGTCAACGACACAGGAGTTAAGCTAGTCAAACTAGTGTACATGCCAAGAAAAGCGGAGATGGTACTGACAGAGGAGCCTGCTCTGCTATGTCCAGTCGAGGGTTGTAGTCATCGACAATTGTCTGAGTGGCATTTCCATAGCCACAAACCACCAACAACGAAGTTTTCCACGTCGAAGCCCGGCAAAGACTGACTCGGTCTCTGACGTCACAAAGATGTGGCTGACAATCGATCTCATCTAGTTGGCAATTTGGCCGTCGCAGCGCCACCTCTCTGACGCACACTCGCACCTACGTTGCCTCATTCAGCTCACTAAACACTGGTCGGTGGTCGGTCCTACTCCACGGCGCATGAATTTATTATCGATAGGCCGTGATCCATTTTTCATTACCAACCTCAATAATGTCGTCTACAGTTAACATCAATCAATAGCCTATTTTTTCTCACTTGGAGGTCAATTATTCTTCCGGTATTTGTAGCCTTTTACGATTGTCGGATTATTTATGTGGATAAGCAATAAATGGTGAGAAGGATGGAAAGGAGAGTAGAAAGTAAGTGAAGACGACAAAGTCGGTGGATGTGGGGCATTTTCGAATTAGATGCGACACATGATTAAAAACCTCACACTCAGAAATAGATTGTAGCTCTATAATAGGGCTTACTATGAATGTTTTTTTTATCAAGCTAAATTTTCAACTTTGTCTGAATTGAAATCAATCAATGACATGAGTTCAATCGGAAACTGTTTTTTTTTGTTGAATTATTCCCATAAATAAGCTCTCACTTGTGCTTGGTAATGAGATAACGAGATGTTCTAACAACCATGCCTTTAGCGGGATAAGAATCTACGACCAGGGCTAGAGTCTGAAATTGCAACATTCCAGACCACTTGGCTACGCCGGCCGGCAATATAAAAAATAATTCAGTTGGAACAAATAATCGTATCTTCCAACTCCAACTAGGGCACACTGAGCAATCCAACTATTGCTGAGCAATAATTAGGCTATTCTAGCTATTTCTCCAATGTAAATACCATAAAATAGAATATTATGATAGTATGATAATGAAATCTGAAAACTAGTGCTATTTTCATCAACTGAGCTTTATCTGTGATATCTGGATTGCGCCCGCATCATATCATTTCAACCTCATATTCTACAGATTAGGTAACTTTATAGTATCCTACTTCCGGCAGGCTCGCTTCGCTTGCCTTATCCGTCTAGCACTAAAAAGAGGGAGCTCCTTCCCCTGAATAATCCAGAAATGAGACCAGCAGGCTAGCTTGCTCACCTGCACTTTTCATTTGAGCTTGTTTCGTTCTGAAATTTAAGATATGAATGATTTAGAGAACTTACGAAACGTAGGACCAACATATCTAACCCTTTGAAGTTTGAAATTTACTCGATAATATAGAAAAACGCCGGTTCCAGGCTTATTTCGCTTATTTCTGGTTTAATTCAGACACTATGGACACAAAACTTGTACACTTCAACTGAACCTGTTTACCAGATTAAAAAATTTCTGTTAATTGATTTTTCAAAAAGATGGGAAAACGCAGAAAAATGCAAGGAAATGTAGGTATAGTGTGGTCCACGTTATAATGGCAGTGGATAAAGATAGAAGAATTAATACGATGCCAATTCTCTGCATTAATTAATTATATTTCTACAACATCAAAAATATAATTGTCATCGTTGTGGACCTAGAAAAGGATAGTACCACCGGCTTTGTCGAATGACAGACAAGGATAGCAAAACCGAAGTTGATCAAATACTGTCATTATAACGTGGACCACACTATAGTAAAAACGCTGAAAACCCACAAATTCTAGACGTATCTTTGGCGTTATATCCAAGTTCTTCTAATACTATAAATCTTAACACCTTAGCTGAACTTTAGTACTATTTTTGAACATGTTCTGCTTATTTTTCTTCTCGCAAAAAGCTGAGGAAACACAGAACAATGGTGGAAAACGCGATTCTGGGGATATCTCTGGCGTTATCCCCATCAAGTCCTTCTAGAATAACATTTTTACACCTTAGCTGAGCTTCAGTACAAAATTTGAACATCTTCTGTTCATTTGTTCTCAGAAAAGCTGAGAAAAAGGAAACTTGAAAACGCAGGAGAAACTGAAAATCTCTAGTGTATCTTTGGCATTATTTCAAAGCTCTTGTAATAAAATATTTATACACCTTAGCTGAACCTGTGCCCTATTTGTCATTTTCTGTTTATTTTTTCTTGGAAATGCTGAGAAAACGCAGAAAAACATTAGTAGAACGCAGTTTTTTGGGCGTATCTTTGGAAAATCTACCAAATCTGTTCTTAATGCGCCTCCAAAGTGCCAACTGAATATATCTTCAAATTTTAAGCGTCTCTGGTCTTTAGTTCTCTTGATGAGCGAGTGAGTGCCATTTCGTTTTATATATCGATTCAGTTATTCTGAATTCAGACCTAATACTGTTCTATTCTGTATGAGATACTAACCAATTTTGCATAATCGGATTAATTTCTCAGGGATTTCATATATTTTTTGCACAATACCAGATGGATTTTAATTCACTTAACAGAATACAATATATTTGAAACATGGGAATTAACATGGATGAATTGATAATGGATATTGTTTTCTGATATCACACTGATGATCCACATAGATAAAACAGAACCGTAGTTGATCACTTTTATTTCAGTTCGTTGATCTATGATAGTCTACCTGGCAATTTTCACATGCAAAACGTCATGTGACAGAGCTATTTCAGTAAAAAGACTTTCATCACGCGATTGACTTCCAGGAAAAATTCGCCTGTTATCAGAACTACAATAATCATAAGTAGTGTTAGCATCATTACTGAGTTGAATGACTACAACATTAACTTATAAAAATTCTGGAATAAGTTCATTGTAGAAGTGGAAGAAAGTTAAATGGATGTACTTTTGCTGTAATAAGACTGTTTCCCTATTTCCTAATCTCACATAAATGTTAGAGCTTTAAATAGTTTTAATTGTATCCATCTTATTAATTAAGTACAATAGGCTATTTTAAAATACCTAAGAAATCTAAGGTATCTAAGAAATGACTCTATGAATGTTATTACAGTAGAATATAAGTTTTAACTCTATTAGTTGATAAATTATCAGTCCATTCTTCGTAAAACTTTCAGGTCTAAAAGTTTGAAAACGAGATCTTTTGGTTGGGTCACACCATCTTTAGGTTATTAATTTTTAGTATACGTTTTCTTACAGACGGATACCGGCATAATGTCTATTGGGTGATAGCAGATGTGGAATTTTGATCTTATCAGTATAATTTTTTGATCTTATTATAATTTCTTGAGCTTGAAGAGTAATTTAGTTCAACCCTTAGCAAGGAAACAATAATTGATCACGTGTGAGGATGATTCATGATGCAAACAATAATAATTATAATAGGCTACTTTAGGATCATCGGATAAATTCGAGATTGAAAGTAATATGCACAAAATATTTCAAAAGTTTGTTATTGTAACATTTTGAAAGCTACTGATAATCAGAGAATCGAAATCACTCCTAGTAGTGGCGTAGCCAGGATTTTTAAATAGAGGGGGTGGGGGTGTGCCAAAAATTTGGGCCCCCTACAGACTTCATCTAGTGAAGTTTGATGAGAGGGGGGCTGTTACCTTGGATTTTTGGGCCTCTTTTTAGGGCTCATGGGGGGTAACCTGAAAACCACCCCTTTGCTACGTCACTGCTACCTAGTTTATCAAATAAGGGGATGTCATTTTGAAATAATAGTTCGTCGTTGAAGATTTAACATCGAAAATAAGATACCACATTATAAATTACGACCTGATTATGTTTTGCAATATATTTACTTACTACTGTGAGTATATTCAGTAATCAGTGATGCCAATTCATTGATTAACTTATGGTTATTGAGCTAATGTAGGCCTACACAGCTCAATACTTAAACCCAATGTTAATAAATTAACTATTAATTATAAGATAAAACTGTAAACCATTGGAGTTGAAATGAAGCGACTTGTATAATATACTGTATTATATTTGTGATGCTTGATATTTTTATTTACTATGCCAGTCTGTATAAGTGACACTGCATATTAAATTTTCGTTTTATAGCCAATCTAGAATAATTTATAATATTTTACTATTCATATTTATAAGGTTATTAGTATAAGACAAACATAATACATAAACATTCACGATCTTTGCAATATGAAAGATGTTTTGAAACAGTGTTATCACCATATTAAATAAGAACATAGCTCATGACAATAAAGTTATAACAATTTTATAAAAATTCTCATACAAATTTCCATACAAAAATACATAGTATTTACATGCAATAATTATTATTAAAATGTTAATTATTCAATCAATTTTGAATGTTCTACATTGCAGCTTACAGCCGCTTTAAGAGTTGATTATTCACCTAACATAGGCCACTTACCCGATGATTGGATCCCAATCGCTAATCTTTGAATACAGCGTCTGTATTGAGTTAGTAATATTATAATGATGAGTATAAAATGAGTGCAAAGTTAAATGAATACAAAATATAAGTTCAATCGAACTTGTGGAATTGGAATTCCAGTAACACTTAGAGATTACCTAAGCAGTTTAGAGATAATCAACATATCTAAAATGACATACATCTTATAAGTTATAGAATCACAGTAATTATGACTAACAATACATTTATTCTAGACCATTCGAAGAAGCGTTGGAAGAGTTTGATCTCTCCATGTAATCCCAAAGACCAGGTGCCAAATTTGACTGAGAACGATTCAGTTCTGAAAAAGAGAAAATCATACTCTCATTCATCTTTTTAATTTAACTTCACTACATTTCGAACAGATAAGGACATTTTTCCATAAATTATATTTTCTTCAAGATTTGGAAGTTTTAACTTTTGTAGAATAGCTCTTTCTTTCTGCAAATAGCATACCGTATCCAATATTGGATAGAAAAACAAGAAAAAAACGGGCATACTGTAATACAAAATTGAATGACTTAGGTACAATATTTATATTGGAGCGCAAAAAAATTATGAAAACCTTGTAATGAGGAAGAATATTTTGTGCAAAAAATATTTTTTTATCATTGAATCAATAAAAGAATAGATACTATAAATGTGTAATTAACCATAGTACACTCATTTTTGACTATTTTTTTTTTAATTTGACATTTTTTTAAAATTTCTATTCTCACACAAAGGGGAAGACAAAATGAAATTAGTGAAAGAAATTAAATGACCTGCTATTGAAGCCAGAATCCTACGTCGAGCTCCTACCAGAGAAACGCCGATTTCTTTCAAGTCCTGTTCAGTTAATGTGCGAAACGTCGGCAGATCAATGTGATGCATATGGAAAAGAGCTGAAAAATAGAAACATATTCATAGAATTTTTACACAAACCACAAACGCAATAAATGTGAATAAAAATATGATTTCAACGTTTTCTTGATTTATGAGCTAAAAAATATTGAACAGTGTATATAAGCTGCTCTCGTTTACCATAAATAAGTTATCCATATTTCTTGAGTGAAATTTTAAATAAGAGCTTCCTCTATTTTTGCTTTGTGCCTATAAGTATGATGATACTGATTACATTTTACATCAATTACAAAAATTAACTAGGTATATAGTTAATGCCAAATTTGCGGGTTTCCAGTGTATTCACACATAAATATCTAAAAGAAATAAAAAAGATTGATTAGTCATTGAAGGCAAAGTGTACGTCTTATTGCTCATCAAACTATCAGCTTGATTTGTAGTAGGATGATTTTGGTAGAGTTATGAATCATAACTGATTGAATTTTCACAAAATCATCAATCAATATATATCATAAATTCTACCTCAATCAATTATATTTGAATCACACCATTTGATGTTTTTGTTTATTTAAAAATGAAATTTATTTATTTATTTACTCTTCACTTTCCTCCTGCTACAACGAGGAACAATAATTGAGAATCTACTAGAGGAGAAATAAAGTTACATAAAAATGTTAATTACTTACGAATATACATTTCGAGATTGAGAGACGCCAAGAGAGAAGGAATCGTATATGACTCAGAGCTGGTGATGACCTCCATGTGTTGACTGGAAACAGCTTCCAATATATTGCTGTTACCGTACTGGTTGCCCTGGCTTGCACCTCCCCATGCACCATCAACATCTGAAGAGTTCTGAAAATAACAACACAAAAATAATTGAATAGAGACTATATACACATTGTGGAATATTATTAGTAACAAGAAAGAGAATATCTTAAGATCATAAATCCCTCAATTATTGTTCAGAAAGAAACATTATTCTAATAATATATGCATTCCTATAACATTAATTAACTATATAAAAACCCAGAATAATCTAACTTGAAAAATTTATATTAGTGAATGATTGTAAATCCTGTTAAACTATAATTAATTAATATTTGATTTTGATGCACAGTTTGCAAGAATGTGGTTGATATCCCTCAAGGCTCTCCTAGCCATATTGATGGACGCATATAGATATTTCAAATATATTGTATCAAATGTAACAGTTAAAAAATGGCATGTTATGATGGGGTAAAAATGTTTACACCAATATCAATGTGGAAATTTATATATTGAAAATGAACTTTATTCTGCCTTTGAATAATACAACAGTTAAAACAACTCATCAACATCATAATTATGCGTATGATGAAAGGAGTGAAGTCAATTTTGTTTATATCTATTTTCTCTGTAAGGTCATAATAAATTGAATTGTTTCAAGAATGAAAATGACTGTTATAGGTACCTAATTATTGTTTATTAAATCTGTTCTTCAATAAAATTATACATTAAATAAAAACGGTCCACATCAAAATATGTTTGATGTATATATTTGTACTCTTTGAAGTGTACAGTAGTGTTGTTTGTTCTTGTCTTTCTTGTACTCTTCATCCAAACATGATGTCTTCTTCCAAACTCTGCCTTTCATCACAGGATATACTGTACAAGATCTTGTGGAAGGAATCAACTTTGATGAGCAAAATTGGCATACAATTATATTTATAATTGTGTGACGTACCGGACAGTAAGCTTTTACAATTGCATTACGTTAATAGAGAACAATTAATATGTATCACCATTTGTAAC